>NC_041385.1:263432089-263507098 GCF_002162155.2 Triticum dicoccoides | reverse complement strand
AGTTTTAAAAAAAATAAAAGAAAATGATAAAAGTGTCAAAAAAATAAAATAAAATAAGTTTCCCATGTGATATGTGGTTTAGTTGTTGGGAAAATTTACAAATATGAATTTCGACTTTATTTGCAAAATCTCTCTGGAAATTTGTAAAATGGCCATAACTTTTGCATACGAACTCGGATGAAAAAGTTTTTTATATGAAAAATCATCTACTTGAAAAGTTACATACAAATTTAACGGGGAAACCCCGTTAAACATTTTTAAAATCCTCAAAAACCTAACAGAAAAAAAGATACGGGGCTTTCAAGATCTAGAGGCAAAAAAATTCAAAAAAAATTAGTTTTTTAAATTTTTGTTAAATCTGGTCAAACTATGGTCAAACTAATTATTCGAGAATATTAGTGTTAATAAATAATTATTTTAGTTTTTTTGAATTTTGGTCAAATCTGGTCAAACTATGGTCAAACTGTGGTCAAATCTGGTCAAACTGTGGTCAAATCTGGTCAAACTAATTATTCAAGAAATATTAGTGTTACTAATTTTTTAGAACAATAGTTTCAAACTCAAACAGTGAAATGTGTGACTTCATGCTCAAGCTAAATTCCTGAGGTTAATAGGATTGACATCTTACTATTGTCAGGAAAACAACAAGTGCAGACTTGGAAACGAGGGAGAATAGAACCCGGAAGTTAAGCGTGCTCAGGCTGGAGTAGTGCAAGGATGGGTGACTGTCCGGGAAGTTAGATGATTTGGAATGATGAGGGGTGATTAGAGATTAAATTGAGCAGCGATGAGGGGTGATTAGAGATTTGAGTTAAAATAATTCAAAAATTTGAAAATTTCGAAAAAAAATCAAAAAAAATTTAAAAAAAAATTCAAAAAAAATTCGGAGATTACAGATTAGTAGTAGCGCGGGTTTTTACCCACGCCACCCGCGCTACTGCTATAAGTTAGCTGTAGCGCCTTATTAGTAGCGCGGGTACCCGCGCTGCTGATAGGCCTAAAACCCGCGCTGCTGCTAGGCTTTTCCCTAGTAGTGGTAGCAATCATAGAAGACTATATGATGGTTGAGTATGTGGAGCTCTTACTTAGACTCTGTTGAATAAGTTGAATTGCAATTGTTTGGTGACTAAGAATATAGGTTGTTGAGTTTCAAGAGAATTCGTTGTTTGATCCTTAACATGTGAATTGGTTGCTACTTTACCAAGAGAAGTTTTATAAGAAAGAATTGTTTTTATGATGCTAGGGAAAGTGATTGAAATTATCATTGATCAAACTTATGCACTTTGCTAGCATGCACACTTCATAAATTATTTCTTTTATCATTTACCTACTCGAGGACGAGTAGGAATTAAGCTTGGGGATGTTGATATGTCTCCAATGTATCTATAATTTATGAAGTATTCATGCTGTTATATTACCATTCTTGGATGTTTTACAATCATTTTATAGCAACTTTATATCATTTTTTGGGACTAACCTATTGACCCAGTGCCTAGTGCCAGTTGTTGTTTTTTGCTTGTTTTTTACATCGCATGAAATCAATATCAAACGGAGTCCAAACACTGCGAAACTTTTTGTGGATTTTTTAAGGACCATAAGACATCCAATGGGCCAGAGCAGCACCTAGGGGGTGCCCCGAGGGGGGCACAACCGAGCATGGTGCGCCTCAGTGGCCTCCCGCACCCCCTCTTCGCCCTATAAATTCTCAAATATTTCAAAAACCCTAGGGAAGAACCTAGATCGGAAGTTCCGACTCCACAAGCCTCTGTAGCCACCGAAAACCAATCGGGAGCCTGTTCTGGCACCCTGCCGGATGGGGAGATCATCACCAGTGGCCATCTTCATCATCTCGGCAGCCACCACGATGAGAAGGGAGTAGTCCACCCTCGGGGTTGAGGGTTTGTAACAGTAGCTATGTGTTTAATCTTTGTCTCTCTCTCGTGTTCTTGATGGCAGGATCTTGAGGTATCGGGCGCTTTGTTAATATAGTTGGATCATATGGTGTTTATCCCTCTCTATCTTTTGTTATGAATTGAGTTTTCACTTTGATATTTCGTTGTTATCAAATTGAATACTTTTATGGATTTGAGAGCACTTGACATATGTTTTTCATAAGAATACCCATGGTGACAATGGGGTATTATATTGATTCACTTGATATATGTTTTGGCACTCAACTCGCGGATTCCCGAGGTGACATTGGGGTTGATGCATAGTGGTTGATGCATAGTGGTTGATGCATGTTCTTGTCTTTGTTTCTCCGGTAGAAATCTTGGGGCACTCCTCGAGGTTCTTTGTGTTGGATTGAGTATTATGAATCTGAATTTGCTTTGGTGTTATTTTAGTATGAACTCTTGGATAGGTCAATCGGAAAGAATAGCTTTGAGGTCGTTTCGTACCCTACAAACATTTTCTTCTTATGTTCTCCGCTAGATAAGAACTTTGGAGTGATTCTTCGTTGCACGTTGAGGGATGGTTATGTGATCCAATTATATTAGCATTGTTGAGAGATTGCACTAGCTAAAGTACAGACCCTAGGCCTTGTTTTCAAGCATTGCAATACCATTTGTGCTCCATTTTATCAATTGCTACCTTGCTGTTTTTATTTATTCATATTATAAAAATATATTTCTACCATCCATATTACACTTTTATCACCATCTCTTTGTCGAACTAGTGCACCTATACAATTTGCCATTGTATTGGGTGTGTTGGGGACACAAGAGATTTCTTGTATTTGGTTGCATGGTTGTTTGAGAGAGACCATCTTCATTTACACCTCCCACGAATTGATAAACCTTAGGTCATCCACTTGAGGGAAAATTGCTACTGTCCTAGAAAACTCTGCGCTTGGAGGCCCAACACG
Organism: Triticum dicoccoides; assembly: GCF_002162155.2. Classification (NCBI taxonomy): domain Eukaryota; kingdom Viridiplantae; phylum Streptophyta; class Magnoliopsida; order Poales; family Poaceae; genus Triticum; species Triticum dicoccoides. The sequence goes on along the minus strand of NC_041385.1, from coordinate 263,504,232 downwards.
AGTCTACAAGAATAAAGTTGCATAGTAGACATCACCCACATCTTTATAAAGGAGTAGATGGTATTATTAGATGTTGTGTACCTGAGAATGAACATGGACAAATCCTACGGAAATGTCACTCCGAAGCTTATGGAGGACATCATGCGGGAGATAGAACTGCTCACAAGGTATTGCAATCTGGTTTTTATTTGCCTACTCTCTTCAAGGATGCCCATAAGTTTGTTTTATCTTGTGATGAATGTCAAAGTATTGGAAATATTGGTAAGCATCAAGAAATGCCTATGAATTATTCACTTGTTGTTGAACTATTTGATGTTTGGGGATTTGATTACATGGGACCTTTTCCTTCATCTAATGGGTATACTCATATTTTGGTTGCTATTGATTATGTTACTAAGTGGGTAGAAGCTATTCCAACTAGTAGTGCTGATCACAACACCTATATTAAAATGCCTAAGGAAGTCATTTTCCGAAGGTTTGGAGTCCCAAGATATTTAATGATTGATGGTGGTTCACACTTTATTCATAGTGCTTTCCGTAAAATGCTTGCTAAGTATGATGTTAACCATAGAATTGCATCACCCTATCATCCTCAGTCTAGTGGTCAAGTTGAACTTAGCAATAGATAAATAAAATTAATTTTACAAAAAATTGTCAATAGGTCCCGCAAGAATTGGTCTAAGAAATTAGATGATGCACTTTGGGCCTATAGAACAACATATAAAAATCCTATGGGTATGTCTCCTTATAAAATGGTTTATGGAAAAGCTTGTCATTTTGCTCTTGAGTTAGAACATAAAGCATATTGGGCAATTAAAGAACTCAACTACAATTTCAAACTTGTCGGTGAAAAGAGGTTAATTGATATTGGCTCACTAGATGAATGGAGAGCCCAAGCCTATGAAAATGCCAAGTTATTTAAATAAGAAGTTAAAAGATGGCATGATAAGATAATCCAAAAGCGTGAGTTTAAAGTTGGAGAATATCTTCTTTTGTATAACTCTCGTTTCAGATTCTTTGCAGGAAAACTCTTCCCCAAATGGGAAGGACCCTATGTTATCGAGGATGTTTATCGATCTGGAGCCATCAAAATAAATAATGCAGAATGTACTAACCCGAAGGTTGTTAATGGACAACGAATAAAACATTATATCTCAGGTACACCCATTAATGTTGACAGAAATATTATCCATACTATGACACCAGACGAACACATAAAAGAAACCTTCCGGAACACTCCAGAATCGTGAAAAAGAGGAGGTACGTGATACGGTAAGTAAACGAACTCCAAAAAATCCGCAAAAATATTTTCTGTCCGTTTTGGAATATAACATGAAATTAGGAAAATAAGAAACTACCGGGAAGGCAACCCTGGTGGACACAAGACAGCAGGGCGCGCCAGGCCCCCCTAGCGTGCCCAGGTGGGTTGTGCCCACCTCGGTTACCTTCAGTACTTCGTTTTTCTTCCGTTTGCTTGTTTCCCAAGATAAAAAATCTTTGTATTGACCGCCATATCACGGAGTAACTTTCTGTTTTCTTTTCCTTATTGTTTTTTGTCGAATGTTGTTCACCATGGCCGCTTCGAGCTCCTCCAAGGACAAGTTTTTCGAGAACGTAATCAACCCATAATTGCTGGAGGTGATGCAGCACCTTCAAGCTATCCACATGTGTGAAGGGGTGCTCCACATCCGCTATATGCAAGGCCCCAAGGGGACGGGATCCGTGGAGGCTAGGCTTGAAGCTATGGAGCAGGAAGTCTTTCGGTGCAAGGGGATGGTGGAACGTGGACTCAATGCCAATCACCTCATGATCGCGGACTACACCCATGATATCAACGTGGATGGCAAGTCCATGAAGGACATCGTCTTCACCTTCAACAAGCAAATCAACTTCCTCCAAAGCTAGATCTATGATATCCAAAACCAAGTCTTTGAATATGAGGCGAGGTTTAAAGGTATGAGTTTGGCTGCCAGTTGTAGGACCCGTGAGACTCACTCCTCCTCTTATGATGGTGAGCCCTTGTTATGGAAACCCGAGGATAAGATTGCTGCTACTTCATCACCACCACCTCCTTCTTCATCACCAAAGGAAACTTGAGTATCGGGTATGGGCACTCCCATTGGCTTGTGCCAAGCTTGGGGGAGGTGCCCCGGTATCGTATCACCTCCATTATCTTTTACCTTTACTTATCTTAGTTCGATCCATAGTTATCTTTTGCTTTAGATGAATAAAAGTTTAGTTCGACCCTTTCTTTTTGAGTGTTTGCTTAGTGATCTATCTTTGTAATCGTGTGCGGGATATATAATAAAGTTTAGTTTGAGTTTTCTTCTCTTTACTTTCATGTTCAATAAAAAGAAAAGAAATAAATGAAAAATATCATATGCTAATCTTATGGTAAGTAATGACATCACATAAGGAAGAGTATAAGTAGAAAATTTTATTGGAGATTGACAAACATAGCATTGGTCAATGATGCAATTCATGAAAGAATTAATAAGGGAAGACAAGATTCACAAGAAAATATACTATCTTGGACATCTTCTGTGATTGTGAGACCCCCATCAAAATATTATATGACAAAATTGTTGACATCGGACAAAGAAGACAACGTAATGATTTATGTTTGTTCATATTCACATAGAAGTTATATTGTCATAGGTCCTTCAACATGTGGTGCTTGCCCCCATCTTTGCTAGCCAAAAATTCCGCACTAAGTAGAGATACTACTTGTGCATCCAAAACCCCTTAAACCCAAATCTTATTTTGAGCGTCAACCATACGTACCTAAGGATTGAGTAAGATCCTTCAAGTAAGTTGTCATCGGTGCAAAAAGGCAATACAAATTTCTTCTATAAGTGTTGGATCATTTAGTGTAAGAGAAAATTGAGCATTGTACGAACTTGTGATGGCAAAGAATAAAAGCAACGGATTGCATAATAAAGTCGCTATCATAAGGGGAAATATAACTTGATGTTCTTTTGCACTAAGAGATTGAGCATACAAACAAAAGGCACATGGCAACCTCTGCTTCCCTCTGCGAAGGGCCTATCTTTTACTTCTATGTATTTACCATTATGCAAGAGTCAAAGTTTTTCTCTCTATTCCTTTTTATTTTCTCTTTTGGCAAGCATCATGTGGTGAGGAAAGATCTAGGCACATATATCCAGTTGGATATGGGTAGCATGAGTTATTATTGTTGACATCACCCTTGAGGTGAGTATGTTGGGAGGCGAAACTATAAGACCCTATCTTTCTATGTGTCTTGTTGAAACTTTTTGCTCATGTGTATGAGGCGAGTATTAGCACTCATAGAAGACTACATCATGGTTGAGTATGTGGACTTGCCAAAAAGACTCTGATACGTGACCCTTCCTGAAAAGTTGACGAATTGTAGTTGCAAAGTTGACTGAGAACATAGTTTGTTGGTTTTCAATAGATTTTATGCTGTATACTTTGATGTTGTGATGAATTGTTACTTGTTCATGAGAAGTCTATGATTGAAGTTATATGATAAAATTTCTATGATAAAGTTTTATCTTAAAGTTTGTTGCTATTATAATAATATACATGATGCTTCTATGTTTGTATTAAGTTTTTATCGACACCTCTCTCTCTAAGCACGTGGACATGTTTTTTGATTTTGGTTTTCGCTTGAGGACAAGCAAGGTTTAAGCTTGGGGGAGTTGATACGTCCATTTTGCATCATGTTTTCCTACTGTTATTAATAATGTTTTTATGCATAATAATGCTTTTTGGAGTAATTCTAATGCCTTTTCTCTCATAATATGCAAGGTTCACACAAAGAGGGAGAATACTGGCAGTTGGAATTCTGGACCTGAAAAAGCTACGTCAGGCTACCTATTCTGCACAACTCCAAATGAGATGCAACTTCACGGGGAATTTTTATAGAATAAATAAGAATTATTGGAGCAAATAAGTACCAGAGGGGGCCCACCAGGTGGACACAACCCACCTAGGCGCGCCAGGGAGCCCAGGCGCGCCCTGGTTGGTTGTGCCCTCCTCGGCCCACCTCCGGTTCCCATCTTCTGTTATGTAAGTCATTTTGACCTAGAAAAAATTAGGAGAGGACTTTCGGGACGAAGCACCGCCATCTCGAGGCGGAACTTGGGCAGGAGCACTTTTGCCCTCCGGTAGAGCGATTCCGCCAGGGAACTTCCCTCCTGGAGGGGGAAATCATCGTCATCATCATCACCAACAGCTCTCCCATCTTGGGGAGGGCAATATCCATCAACATCTTCTATAGCACCATATCCTCTCAAACCCTAGTTCATCTCTTGTGTTCAATCTTTGCACCGGAACTATAGTTTGGTACTTGTGGGTGACTAGTAGTGTTGATTACATCTTGTGGTTGATTACTATATGGTTTATTCGGCGGAAGATTATATGTTTAGATCCATTAAGATATTTAATACCCCTCTTATCTTGAGCATGATTATAATTTGTGAGTTGTTAATTTTGTTCTTGAGGTCACGGGACAAATCTTGTTGCAAGTAATCATGTGAACTTGATATGTGTTTGATATTTTGATGGTATGTATGTTGTGATTCCCTTAGTAGTGTCATGTGAACGTAGACTACATGCCACTTCCCCATACTTGGGCCTAAGGGAATGCATTGTGCAGTAGTTATTAGATGATCGGTTGCGAACCCTAGTTTATGCACTATTCTGTAAGGGGCTGATTTGGATCCAAAAGTTTAATGCTATGGTTAGATTTATTCTTAATATGTTTCTCATAGTTGCGGATGCTTGTGAGGGGGTTAATCATAAGTATGAGGTTTGTTCAAGTAAGAACAACACCTAAGCACCGGTCCACCCACATATCAAATTATCAAAGTAGCGAACACAAATCAAATCAACATGATGAAAGTGATTAGATGAAATTCCTGTGTACCCTCAAGAATTCTTTGCTTATCATAAGAGACCATTTTGGCATGTCCTTTGCCTAAAAAGGATTGGGCTACCTTGCTGCACTTTTGTTACCGTTACTGTTACTTGCTCATTACAAATTACCTTGCTATCAAACTACTCGTTACTTATAATTTCAGTGCTTGCAGACATTACCTTGTTGGAAACCACTTGTCATTTCCTTCTGCTCCTTGTTGGGTTCGCCACTCTTACTTATGGAAAGGACTACGATTGATCCCCTATACTTGTGGGTCATCATCCACCTGTCGGTGTTCACCAGGGGCGAGGTGTTCTCTGCAGGGCCATCGGCATCTTCATCCATGTCTGTAGCCTCACCATAGTCTAATTCGTCGGTTAAATCGTCGATCGTGGTGACTAGGTGGGTGGTGGGTGGAATGTAAATTTCCCGGTCGTCAGCCTTAAGTCTGACCTGATCATAGACCGAAATCTTGCCGTTCAAGATGGACATGCCCTGGATACGTTCAAGCATCTCATTGAGGTGAGACACCTCTTCCGGATTCATTACTGAGTTGTAAGCGGGGCTGACTCAAAGTATGGCTAGCTGGTACCTTGACGTGTCTTCAGAGCGAAGGGGGTCCGAGAGTGATTCCAGATTCCGCGCCGAGGTCGGGTCCACCCCTGACGTGATTCCCAAAGTCGGGGCCGGATCTATATCCTGGCCAGAGATTGACAGGGCACTGGCTGAAGTAGTTACGTCAGAGGTTTCTGACGATGCTGCGACGGAGATCGGTTCTAGGGTCAAACCTCCGGAGCTAGATGAGGTCGCGATTCTGCAGGAGGCCCATCCTGATAGGACGAGATCACTATGGGGATCCGTGGTGTACTCGAGTTTGCCAAAGGTCATGATCTAAGCTGGGGCATAGTTCTCGACCGAGGCCATATGATCTATCCAGTCAGCGCAAAAGCCATGCTACCAAACACAAAAGTTGGTCGGGGGCAAAAACGGCCCGAGGCCATTGGAGCAATTTGATCTGGAGATGACCATCGATCCTTCTGGAGATCGCACAATGGAACTCTCAATGAAAGCACCAGTATCAGTGTCAAAACCGGCAGACCTCAGGGTAAGGGGTCCCGAGTTGTGGATCTCGTATCGAGGGTAACAGGAATAAATTAGACAATATTTACCAAGGTTGGGGCCCTCTTGATGGAGGTAAAACCACACGTCTTGCTCTTGTTTATATTGATGAATATGTATCGAGTGCAGAGTTGATCTACCTCGAGTTGTAGTGTGTGGTCTAACTCTAGGGCTAGGTGAATGATTTTGCGTTGATGTCCCCTCTACGGGTTAAACCCTATGGCTTATTTACACGGTAAGGAAGGTTTCTCGGGTTACAAGGTCGGTAAGTAGGAGCTAGGAGGCGGTAGAGATCTTGGAGTATACATCAAGTCTTTGAGGGTGGCAGTCTTGATCATGCCTCCTACGTACGGCTTCCGGAGTCCATCTTTAATGCAAATGAAGGATTGCCAGCCCAACCCGAAGAGAATGGGCCGGCTGGATTAGTATCCCCTTATCCAGGACAACATTAGGTGGTGATGATCAAGTTGGTTTTGCCTCAAAGGAAACGAAGTGAGGGAGCAACTTCTTCAAGGATGAGGACAACACTTTGGTTATGGCATGGTAAGTATAAGCATTCACTACTAGGGAAAACCCTAGCAGTAGCGCGTGTTTTGTGCCCACTAGTAGCGCGGGAAGCCGCGCTACTAATAAGGCGCTACAGCTATTGCTTAGCAGTAACGCGTGCCATCACGCGCTACTGCTAGTACAAATAGCTGCAGCGCATGTTCAGTACCGCGCTACTGCTAAGGTATCTACTTGCAGCGTGTTTTCTTTCCATCGCTACTAGTATTTTTTTTAGTGTATTTATGCGCCATCATACAAATATTGGTACAATACCAGCTGTTATGAGGTTTACATCATTACGTCCATAACAGTGTATTAAATGAAGGTGGATTAGGTTCAAGTGGAGGCAATATGTGGTGCATGTCAAAAGTATACTACTAATCCAAACTTGATCTAGTTTGGATTAGTAGTACTTTCGATGTGCACCACATGTTGCCTCCACTTGAATCTAATCCGCCGGCACAAGATATTTAATCATCATCATGGTTATTACCACCAACAGTATTTATTTAATCACCACTAACACTAGCTAATAATAATCATCATAGTCATTACCACCAACACTAGCTATTTTATCATCATAGTAATAGTGTAGCACATCATCATCCTGAAACTCATTTCTAGCCAGCTACTCACTCCTGCTACTCACTCCTGCTGCTCTCTCTTAGGTAAAATAACATAAAACATGTGTAGCTCTCCTCCTTGATCAAGTTGGAGCATGCAGATGAACCTGTCTCCTAATCGTGGAAGGCGCCTCTGGTTGCTGCTCCCTAGTACTTCTCTGCGCTCCCCCAACACATATTTGGTCCAGTCTTGCACTATTAAGCATCCGTTGCTAATCTTGAATGCACTAAAGTAAGCTGTAGGATATCTTGGCCGTAGGTTGATAATACTCATGATACCTTTAGTCTCGATCCCATAAGGCACAACATTCATCGGGAGTCCATGTTGAAGAACATCGTATGGTAACATACTTAGCAATGAAGTTTAGCTTCAAAAATAATGTATGGAAAAGATGCAATGAGGATAAAAAGTAAAAATCTTACCATCCTTCCTAAATGGATGTGACCATAGTTCATTACGAACACTATTGATCGCACATTTTCAGTACTAAGATTTCTAACTGCAGGAAGAAAATTTGTCTTGACAGTATCAAGATCCTCAAGCCATGAAACATAATGACTGAGCTCCTCGCAGTTGAGTTCAGCCCTAGGACAGTATACAGTCCTGTCTACCAAGCGCTGGACATGTTTTCTTGCATGGAGATAAGCTGACAATACAAATTAGTTGTCAACTATTTTTGAATAAACAATATCAAAGACATAAATATGGTTGAGAAACTTACATAATGGTATAACTGGAGGAATTTGCACATTGACCCAGATGTCGGTATTACCTTCAATATCATCTTCCGGACGAATATCAAAGGTGATAACCATATCAGGCTCAAATGCATAGTCTTGCATAGTGCTCGCCATGTTTTGCATCCAAAATAGGTGTAGTCGTCTGAATTGTATAACTTCGCATGGAAAATATAACCATGCTCGGTCTTCAAGTAAACTTTCTTTTCCTCCATACTATGACTGAAACCTATCTTATCCAATACAAAAACTCTTGCATGGCAGGGGATACGCTAGTAGAGTAGTAAAAAAAATATAAGTTGAAGCAAATGAAGCAGATGTCATGCTTAATTACGAAAAAAGACTTGTCATTGTGACTTACTGTATCCACTTCGAAGTTCTCGTCCAGCTTGATGCTGAAGCACCTATCATCATCTAGGAAGATTCCGTCGCACAGGCCGCGCTCGTCTTCGCAGTATTTGCAAATACCGAAACCCTTCTCGTCGTCAGACATTTCCTATGTTCATAGTTAAAACATTAATTGAAAATCGATCGAAGACAACTACCAAGATACTCAACACACAAATCCGGGGCACTCGATATTTCCTACATATTCTAGCACAAGTCATGCCAAAATTCACGGAAAAATCCGGCATGACCTTTGCTAAAATAGGACATATCGAGCGCCTGAAATTTGCCGGAACGGAAATGAATCAACACTCCGGCAAAACATAGGCCACTCGAAGGTATAACCTGCAAACATGACCGGCCACTTGGATATTGAGCAACACAAGATATACATTTCAAATTATCTTATAGGACTCAAATTAGCATGCATTCAATAAGCAAAAGTAGATCATCTCATGCGTTAGTACATCGTCGAATATTATCACTAATACATCACGAATAGTGTCATACATATAACATCACTAATACAACTAAAACTCTAGTACACGACGGGTATCGGCGCGGGCAGTGGACACCCACAGAGAAGGCACCATCACAGGATCATAGCTCCAGTGAGATCCCCGGAGAACCTGCCAGGTATTGGAGAACGGCCTGTGCTCCAACGCAAACAAGTAGCGACGGACGTGCGCGTCCTCCTCACTGACACGGTGACGCACCACCTCCGCGGAGTCCTCGAGCCTCTGGATCATCACTGGCCCACGCGACCGCCACCAAAGAAGGTTCGGTTCAACGACAGGCTGGCTCCTCACCAACCTGCGCCCCCCGGTAGGTAGCGCCTCCCAGTACCACCCCGGCGGAGCCCAGTCCCGGACATGGCCGATCTGGTCAAGCAGGTGTCGTCCTCCGTCGACTCGACGACGAGGATGCGGGATAGGCATCGTCCACGTCGAGGCGGGAAAAATTGCTTTAACTAAAAAATCACCTAATTAGTACCTAGTTCTTACTAACTAAATAGAAGAAGGTCAAATTTTACTCGTTTTATTATGCATTACACTAGTGTTTATTCATCATCTAAGAAAATGTCACCTAAGAAAAAATCCCAGCCGCATCTGTATCCAATTCATTTCCACCCATAGATGAACCCTAACTATTTGATGCAACTAAAATTTTAAGAACTCTATCTAGGCAGAGGTAGGGGAGGCGGAGGAGCAAGCGTGCTCACCTCGATCGGGTGCCTGCGGCGAGAGAGGGGCAGGCGGCGTCGAGGTCGGGCTTGGGGCGGCGTCCGGGGCGGCGTTGAGGTCGGGGGCGGCGTCCGGGGCGGCGTTGAGGTCGGGGGCGGGGGCGGCGTTGAATCCAGGGGCGGGGGCGGCGTAGAGGGTGTGCGGACAGCGCGCGGCGACCGACGGGCGACGGCGGCAGCGAGAGCGGAGTTGAGATTTGGGGGAAAAGTGGCTGTGGGGAGAAGGACGAACGCGGTGGTTAAGTCAGAAGTAGCAGTAGCGCGTTCCCAGAAACACGTTGCTGCTACATTAGCTACAGCGCGTTTTGCAATACGCGCTACTGCTACAACTTTCTCCTTTTTCCCTCTTCCACTTATTTTTCTTCACATTTTATTTTTTTCCTTTCACCTTCTTCGATTTCTTTCATTCTCAATTATCTTTCTATTTGCTTTTCATTTAATTTTATATCATTTAGTAGTAGCGAGTTTAGAGCAAAACGCGCTGCTACAAAGAAAGTAGCAGTAGCGCGGTTCCATGTAGATCGCTAGTACTATGTGTACCATATCGGCTAAGCCGTGAGAATTTTAGTAGTAACGTGTTTTCTGCGGGACGCGCTACTGCTACGAAACTATCTGCAACGCGGTTTCAGCAGGCTAGCTGCTGCTATTTAGCACCAGCGTGCTTCTTTGACACACGCTACTGCTAAAGTTCTGTGTATAAGGTTTTCCCTAGTAGTGATTGGTCCAATTGCAAGGACCGATCGAAGTATGAAGACATACTAGAAGAGCATTTCAAAACACTATCATCGCAAACATGTCCGTATCGATCTAGCGCTCCTGTTGTAGGGCCAAGCCCTTGTTCGCCCGACCTTCACGGGAAGTGAATTTGAGAAAGAACATGAATAACATGGGGGGAAACATGCATAATTCAAAGGGGAAACACTCTATTGGACAAGATTTGCACCAGGTACTCCTCAAATCAAAAGCAATTCCATGGTATGCATCAAGATCAAAGAACAACAAGGGTAATAAAGATACAAGGTTAGTTCATCCAAATCACTAGGAGAGATGGGTCTTCAATTCCATGGAGGATTCTTCCCCTAAGGGGTCTGAACAACCATAGATGGTTCTTCTCCTAGGAGGACTTTAATCCACTCATGGATCCATTGCTAAGAGGAATCCCACAAGGGGAGATACATGAGCTAAGCTCTATGATTTGATTTATATTTTTATCTCCCTAGAAATGAGGTGGAGGAGGTCTATTTATAGTGCCGGACACAAAGGGGTAAGTAAGGGGCAAAAGGGGAAAGATACGTGGCCACTTGGCCTTTCCTGTGCGTATGTAGGTAGGATGTTCCAACTTGGCATCGGATGTTCCGACATGGTCAGATTCCATGTCGGACATTACTGTCGGAGATTTCGACATGGCAACAGAGAGAATGCCATAAGTCAGAGGTTGGGTCGGTTGTTCCTTCGCAGACCGGAAAGTTTGACTTTCCTATAGCTTGTACTCTTCCTCATGAACCCTCCTCCGCTTCCAAGCTTGCTTCTTGGATGGTGTAGTCATTCTCTTGCGCTTTGCAAGTTCCTTGACAAGTGTGAAGCGGAACTCAAAGCTATGAATGAACACAAGAGGAGAGTCAAGTAGTACACCATCCTCGATAGGCACAATAGACATGTGTAAAGGAGAAGATTGATATTTGTATGTTTGAACTAGATGTTGCACGTATCTCTTAGCAAAGGAGCTCTTGACATGCGCATGTCCATAGGATGCTCCGCATCATCTCCATTAAGTCATTTGATACGTCTCCAATGTATCTATAATTTTTGATTGTTCCATGCTATTATATTATCTGTTTTGGATGTTTAATGGGCTTTAATATGCTCTTTTATATTATTTTTGGGACTAATCTATTAACCGGAGGCCAAGTGCCAGTTTCTGTTTTTTGCCTATTTTAGAGTTTTGTAGAAAAGGAATACCAAACGGAGTCCAAACGGAATGAAACCTTCGTGATGATCTTTCTTGGACCGAAAGCAAACCCGAAGACTTGGAGTTGAAGTCAAAGACGCAATGAGGCGTCCACGAGGCAGCAGGGCGCTACCAGGGGGGTAGGAGAGCCCCCACCCTCGTGGGTCCCTCGTAGCTCCACCGACCTAGTTCTTTCGTCTATATATACTCTTATACCCTAAAAACATCAGGGGGAACCACGAAACCACTTTTCCACCGCCGCAAGCTTCTGTACCCGTGAGATCCCACCTTGGGGCCTTTTCTGGCGATCTGCCGGAGGGAGGATCGATCACGGAGGGCTTCTACATCAACACAATTGCCTCTCCGATGACGCGTGAGTAGTTTACTGCAAACCTTCGGGTCCATAGTTATTAGCTAGATGGCTTCTTCTCTCTCTCTCTGATTCTCAATACAAAGTTCTCCTCGATGTTCTCGGAGATCTATTTGATGTAATATTCTTTTGTGGTGTGTTTGCCGAGATGCGATGAATTGTGGACTTATGATCAAGATTATCTATGAATATTATTTGGTTCTTCTCTGAATTCTTATATGCATGATTTCATATCTTTGCAAGTCTCTTCGAATTATCGGTTTAGTTTGGCCTACTAGATTGATCTTTCTTGCCATGGGAGAAGTGCTTAGCTTTGGGTTCGATCTTGCGGTGTCCTTCCCCAGTGACAGTAGGGGTAGCAAGGCACGTATTGTATCGTTGCCATCAAGGATAAAAGGATGGGGTTTATATCATATTGCTTGAGTTTATCCCTCTAGCTTAACGTGTTACTCCGTTCTTATGAACTTAATACTCTAGATGCATGCTGGATAGCGGTCGATGTGTAGAGTAATAGTAGTAGATACAGAATCGTTTCGGTCTACTTGACACGGACGTGATGCCTATGTTCCTGATCATTGCCTTAGATGTCATCATAATTATGGGCTTTTTTATCAATTGCTCGGCAGTAATTTGTTCACCCACCGTAATACTTGCTATCTCGAGAGAAGCCACTAGTGAAACCTATGGCCCACAGGTCTCTTTTCCATTATATTGCACCTCTTTTCCATATTGTTGAATCTTGTTTACTATTTTGCAATCTTTACTTTCCAATCTATATATCAAAAATACCAAAAATATTTACTTTATTATCTCTATCAGTTTTCACTTTTGTGAGTGATCGTGAAGGGATTGACAACCCCTTTATCGCGTTGGTTGCCAGTTCTTAATTGTTTGTGCAGATATTCGGTGACTTGTGCATCGTCTCCTACTGGATTGATACCTTGGTTCTCAAAACTGAGGGAAATACTTACGCTACTTTGTTGCATCACCCTTTCCTCTTCAAGTGAAAACCAACGCAAGCTCAAGAGGTAACATCACTTCATCGTTGGATCTTAATTCATGAATCTTGTAATAGTTGGATTGGGTGTGTGACTCAAACGCAACATGCCAAAACTATTGTAATGACAGAGAACATGCTGGTGAAAACTCATTGTTCATATTTTTATAAATTGTGTACCTTCCAACACCAGTGCTGAAAAAGCCTAGCTATGGCGTGCCAAAAATAGCGTTGGTGGTGTGGACACCCGACGTCACCAATATGGTGGCATTGTTAAAAAATAGTTTCGGCACTGTACCCTACACCAACAGTATTTTGGATGGTAATGTCATGCCACGTGGCTAACGCCAACACTATTATTCATTGGTAGTGACATTCCATGTTGTCACGACACCAATAATTTTGTTTTTAGATTTGAAATAAAAGTTGTACATCAGCGATCGCAACCAACATGACAGCATATTCTAGTTTAAGAACAGTAAATGATTCAACTATATATGGACCCAATAGCAACATTTAAGTTCAACAATGCACTTATTGATATAGTTCAAAGAAGTAGGCAAAGTAACAGATGAATGTAAAAGTTCAAATAAATAGAGGTGATAATAACATGAGATCTTGCATGCATGCCAACTAGCTAACTAGACTTTTCGACGAGAGGAGTTAGGGTCATAGTACGGAGTAAGTGAACCATCGTCGCTGCCAGTAGGCCTGTAGTATACCATGATCTCGTCATGATCGTAGTCGAGATAGAATGTGGCTCTGTCCCAAGCTTCCATCTTGTAAGCAGTTGCAAGGGCTTTCCAACCAGGGCAACCGAAATAGGTGTGGTTTGCCTCGTTGCTAACAAGATAATTGAATTGTTGGGTCGTCTGTGATGGTGTCATATAGTGGAACTTGGAACTTCTCTAAGAAGTCACGCCTTGCCCGCAAGGGATAACCTAAGCACAACTAAAATAAAGAACTAGCTAGTTAGACAATTTTGGGCAAAACCGTATACATTACATATGAAACTCAATCAGAACATGTTCAACTTAAACATACTGTCCTAGTGAGGAAGTCATTCGACGGATCTATGAAGAACTTGTTATCCCTTTGGCACCTCACTGACAACCGTATACATTACATATGAAACTCAATCAGAACATGTTCAACTTAAACATACTGTCCTAGTGAGGAAGTCATTCGACGGATCTATGAAGAACTTGTTATCCCTTTGGCACCTCACTGAACCACAAGTCTCGCATGGGGAATACATTTACTGCTTTCATCAAGTTCAGAAAATTAAGCATACATAATAGATGCATAGATATAATGCAACATAAGTAGTTAGTATGAACTAGCGCTATCGGCCATCTAGATATTGACACATCCTTGTAATGAAACAATTCGACAAACCCTGCGTAGTTCAAACATAAAACATGCATAAAAGTAAACAGTTCATACGAAATAGGTAGCTCGCGCTAAGCTAGTGGCCAGAGGGACCGGCCTCGTGGTCGTACCTAGTGGACCTACGATGACACCCCTGCTGACCATCCTCCTCATGCTCCAAGGCATCCCAGTCAATGGGATCCTCCTCCGCGCTCTTCCTGGTTGCATACTGAAGTAGCATCATCTTGTTGGTCTCCATCAATTTGTCATCTTGCGCAAGCTCGCTCACCAACGGGTCAAAGAACTGTAGCTCGGCCTGTTTGTTCTCCTTCTCCTCGGCCCTAGTGCATATCCTCATGCCCTCGGGCGCGAGGAACTTCGCGTACTCACGACACTCAGGTAAGTTCAAAACCGCCCCTTCCTGAAAGAACTCTACCGCCATGGCATCTTAGGCGCGCGCCGCTAACTCTGGGGTGTCCCAATGGCCAAGCTTGTGCACGACATTGTCCTTCCTAATGGTGGCATAGTACTTATTTCCCTTCTGTCGCACACCACGAAACTTCAGTGCCATATGTGGCAATGCATATATAACTACAAGTTAGTAAAGAATGGGCATATTAACGAGTACCTGCAAAACCTACAATCTACAATGTAATAAAACGTACACTACAACTACACTAAAATCATACTCTACAACTATACTAAATTCTTTCACTACAAGTACACTACATAGAACTACAATAAAAGTACACTAGCTAAAATCATATACTATAATTATACACTAAAATTTTACACTACTCTTACACACAAAATTCTACATTACTCTTACACTAAAAATTCTACACTACAACTACACATAAATCTACACTACAACTACACAAAAGTTTACACTACGAGTTCTACACTACTACTATTACGATAAGAATTCTACACTACAATTATACAAAAATCTACACTACAAATTCTACACTAATACTATTACAATAAGAATTCTACACTACTACTGTTACAGTAAGAATTCTAAACTACAATTATTACACTACAAATTCTACACTGTGTAGAACTCACCAGCGGCGGCAGGAGACCGCGAGGAGGTGTTGCAGGGTAGAGACGACGCAGGTGGCCGGGTGGAGACGGAGGCGACGGCGATGGCGATGCCGACGGCGGGGTGGAGGCGGAGGCGATGGCGACGGAGATGGTGGCAGCGGCGGTGGAGGCGGAGTCGGCGCCGGAGAAGAGGTAGACGACGAAGGAGAAGACGAAGACGGTGACAGAGAAGACCGAGATGGCACCAACGACGCGGGGTGTGTGTATTTGGAGAGGGTGGGGATCGAATGAGATGCGATGGGTGTGTGGAGGCGTGAATTAATCCGGGGCGGCGTGGTAATTGATGGCGTTGACATACGTGGCCAACAGCATTGCTATTATTTTTAATTTTATTAATTTTTCTTTTTTACTTTTATGTGTTACACACATTGTTTTTTATATTCATATAGATGTTTAGTTTATTATTTTATTGTTTTATTTCCTATTATTCATTATATTCTTAATTTTATGTTTTATTTTATTCCTTATTTTGTGTAAATATGTAAACATACAACTTCAATAATTAGAACACAACATTGCTTCACTAACTCTTGATCTAGACTAAGAACATCATAAGTGTAATGACTCCCACGAGAAAAAAATACTGCCACCAATCCAGCTGGAAGAACGAGGCCAAGCATAACCCCAACTAAAAGCGCATATCGAAGCATATTAAAATTTTAGATTTGGCTGCGCATCACATCAGTCTTGAGCCGCAGCTCATCTATCTGTTGTCTCAGTGGTCTAATGGAGTACTTGAGCAACTCGCTCACGTACTTCTGCACGAGATCAACCCATATCCATGTGTAGCAATATTTTCTTCCTAATGCCTGTGGATCATAATACACACACATATTCATGTGAGCAACACTAGCTAGATGATATATCGAGTTGAAGTGTGCAAATTAGCAGAAATAGATCGAGAGGTATTTTTTGTCATATTACCTTTCCACGGTTAGCATAGATGTAGAACTCTCGCTCTGGATTCCATTCTCTGTGCGACATATACTTATCAGCAGGGCGTCGACAGCCGCAAAGTAGCACAGGTGCCCTCGCTCATTTCCTGGCAGCTTTGGCGTCGATGGCATAGCTGTCAGATCGAACGGACGTCGCGCTGCAGCGGGATGATGCACCGGACAGAGCCGGCTGCATTGGCCATGGCGAGCTCATGTCGTAGCCAATGGGGCCAGAAGAGAGCTCTGCCAAGGTCACGGAGTCCCAAACTTTCGACACGCCCCGCCGACGTGGCCTTGCACGCGGGGCTCATGCTGATTCGACAAGCTCTGGTGGGTCCATTGTCACCAAAGCAGCTAACTAAGAGGGAGTAGAATTTTGTGGAGAATGTAAGTGAATGTATTTGAGAGACAAGGGCTGCCATCACTTCTATATATAGGCAGAACTTAGTGCTGGCGTTCCTAACGATGGCACGGCAGCACTAGGTTACGTATCTATGGCGTTTTTATATATTCTAAGCCAGCAGTATCTTGCAACTGGCCACTACAGTTGGGCCCATATAGTAGTGACGTTAGGAAAAAATATCCACGCCAGCATTACCAAATCATAGTTGACGTGCCAATTTGGCCGACGCTAGCACTATTTGAAAAAAAAATAGTGCTGGCATTATTGAAAAATGGTGCGCCACCAACGAAGGTTGTGGCTAGCCATTTTTCCACTAGTGCAATTTGTAATGTATAATTTTAATCTTAATAGGCAAGCTTCACAAACGAGTCATACAAGCAAAGGGAACCAAAAACAAGTCTTTTGCTTGCTTCCATTCTTGGGATTTGCTCCACAACAATGAGAAGTGGAAGGACATGAACAGTGATCCAACTCGAACGAATAGGAAGGCTAAATCTGTAGCACAAGTGGCCGACAAGGACGCTTCTGATGATACTGTTTATTACCAAATCAAAACCCCACTATTGTCCCAACCATCACTTAAAAGAGGCCACCTAGAAGGAGAGGTGAGAGAGATGAACAGAAGAGTAGAGGAGGCGGAATTGTGTTCAAGACTACAGTGGAAGAGATCATAGAAAAAAGAAGTAAGTCGGAGGAAGCAACAAAACTAGAGAAGGATTTGAGGTGGTCTGACGTTATGGCATTGGAGGAGTGCAAAGTGCAAATTGAAGAAGAGAAGCTAAGAGTCCTTGCACAAGACACATTATGTTCTAGCTACGCGCCCTAACTTTAGTATCTTGGGATCATGAAGGCACAAATTTTAGCATCGAAGATGGTAGGGGGTGCGGGCACGTGTGCGCATGGCAGCATGGACCGCAATGTAAGTGGAAATGGCAATGGTGATGGAAGGAAGGAGTGATGGTAGGGACATGTTAGGAAGCCCACCATCATTCTTGAAATAGTTGAATCACATGACCTCTAGATTTGGCACACTTTCTTTGGCATGCCTGGGTCCCACAATGACATCAGTGTGTTGCAGCGGTTGCTACCTCTTGAGCACTGCGTTGGATTTCCCCGAAGAGGAGAGGATGATGCAGCAAAGTAGCATAAGTATTTCCCTCAGTTTTTGAGAACCAAGGTATCAATCCAGTAGGAGGCCACGCACAAGTCCCTCGTACCTACACAAAACGATAGCTCCTGTTAACCAACGCGATTAGGGGTTGTCAATCCCTTCACGGTCACTTACGAGAGTGAGATCTGATAGAGATGATAAATAATATTTTTGGTATTTTTGGTATATAGGCGCAAAGGGGAAAGTAAAAGGCAAAGTAAAAACAAAGCAAGTAATAAAGTAATGGAGATTGATATGATGAGAATAGACCTGGGGGGCATAGGTTTCACTAGTGGCTTCTCTCAAGAGCATAGATATTCTACGGTGGGTGAACAAATTACTGTTGAGCAATTGAAAGAATTGAGCATAATTATGAGTATATCTAAGTACGATCATGTATATAGGCATCACATCCAAGACAAGTAGATCGAAACGATTCTGCATCTACTACTATTACTCCACTCATCAACCGCTATCCAGCATGCATCTAGAGTATTAAGTTAAAAACAGAGTAATGCCTTAAGCAAGATGACATGATGTAGAGGGATAAATTCATGCAATATGATAAAAACCCCATCTTGTTATCCTCGATGGCAACAATACAATACGTGCCTTGCTGCCCCTTCTGTCACTGGGAAAGGACACCGCAAGATTGAACCCAAAGCTAAGCACTTCTCCCATTACAAGAACTACCAATCTAGTTGGCCAAACCAAACGGATAATTCGAAGAGACTTGCAAAGATAACCCAATCATACATAAAAGAATTCAGAGAAGATTCAAATATTATTCATAGATAAGCTAGAGCATAAACCCACAATTCATCGGTCTCAACAAACACACCGCAAAAAGAAGATTACATCGAATAGATCTCCACGAGAGAGGGGGAGAACATTGTATTGAGATCCAAAAAGAGAGAAGAAGCCATCTAGCTACTAGCTATGGACCCGAAGGTCTGAAGTAAACTACTCACAATTCATTGGAGGGGCTATGGTGTTGATGTAGAAGCCCTCCGTGGTGGATGCCCCCTCCGGCGGAGCTCCGGAACAGGCCCCAAGATGGGATCTCGTGGATACAGAAGGTTGCGGCGGAGTAATTAGGTTTTTGGCTCCTGTTCTGATCGTTTGGGGGTACGTAGGTATATATAGGAGGAAGGAGTACGTCGGTGGAGCAACAGGGGGGGCCACGCGGCAGGGGGGCATGCCCCCCACCCTCGTGACCGCCTCTGTTACTTCTTGGAGTAGGGTCCAAATCTCCTGGATCACGTTTGGTGAGAAAATCACGTTCTCGAAGGTTTCATTCCGTTTGGACTCCGTTTGATATTCTGTTTCTTCGAAACACTGAAATAGGCAAAAAACAACAATTGTGGGTTGGGCCTCCGGTTAATAGGTTAGTCCCAAAAATAATATAAAAGTGGAAAATAAAGCCCAATATAGTCCAAAACAGTAGACAAAGTAGCGTGGAGCAATCAAAAATTATAGATACATTGGAGACGTATCAGCGGTCTTCATTGTTTGCTAGGTTGACTGAAGAACAAACTCCTTCGTGCAACTACATGCTACTTCTTGAGCTTGCATTGGTTTTTCCCTTGAAGAGGAAAGGGTGATGCAGCAAAGTAGATATAAGTACTTCCCTCAGTTTAGGAACCAAGGTATCAATCCAGTAGGAGGTGCGAACAAGTATCCAATCTATGCACCTGCACAAACAATCAAACACTTGCAGCCAACCCGACAAAGGGGTTGTTAATCCCTTCACGATCACTTGCAAGGATGAGATTTGATAAAGATATATATAAAAGATTACTAAAACTTAAAACAAAATAAAAGTAAATAATTGCAGCAAGGTATTTTTGGGTTTTCGGTTTTATACATCTGAAAGTATATGATGGTAAATAGACCTAGGGGCCATAGGTTTCACTAGAGGCTTCTCTCTTGAAAGAAAACATACGATGGGTGAACAAATTACTATCGAGCAATCGATAGAAAAGCGCAATGTTATGATGATATCCAAAGCAATGATTATGAATGTAGGCATCACGTTCGTTGAGGGAGTCCTGGACTAGGGGGTCCTCGGGCGTCTGGTCCATTGAACGTGGGCCGGACTGATGGGCCGTCAAGATACAAGACAGAAGATCACCTCTCGTATCTGAAAGGGACTCCCGTATGCGTGGATGGCAAGTATAGGTGTCCGGATATGTTATTTCTTTCTGCAAAACCGACTTTGTACAACCCTAAGCCCCTCCGGTGTCTATATAAACCGGAGGGTAGATCGGAGGAGGATCACAACATTGCTAGGCTAGCTAATCTAGGGTTAGCCGAATCGATCTCGAGGTAGTTCAACTCTTGTAACCTCTATACCCTCGAATATAATCAAGCAGGAGTAGGGTTTTACCTCCGTTAAGAGGGCCCAAACTTGGGTAAACATTGTGTCCTTTGTCCATAATTACCATTGATCCTCAGACGTACAGCTTGGCCCCCCCTACCCGAGATCTGCCGGTTTTGACACCGACATTGGTGCTTTCATTGAGAGCTCTGTTGTATCATCGATAGAAGGATCGATGGCTCATCTCTTCGTCAACGATGATGCTGCGTCCAGGGAGACCTTTCTGCCTGGACAGGTTTTTGTGTTTGGTGGCTTTGTTCTTCGTGCCAACTCGACCGGCCGCCTCGAGCAGGTCGTTAGTTATGTCCCCGGCCACTAGATTAGGTTTGGAAACCTGAATTATGTTGCTGATGTCCGAGGAGACCTAGTCTTCAATGGGTTCACGGCCTTGGCCGCCACTCTGTGTCCCCGCCAAGAAGACTCTTCGGATCCCCTGTCAGATCCCGCTCAGGGGTCAACACCAACACCCACCTCGGCCTTAGATCCGGGGCAGGTCTCATCGTCCGAAGACGGGAGCTTGAGCCCCGCCGGACTTCTTCCCCTTGTGGAACTCCTGACCGAAGACCTAGATGCAATCTTAGACTTGGCTCTGGGAAACCATGCCGAACTGCCGAGGTCTGCACTCAGCGGGTCCGACCAGGTGCCCCATGCCGAACTTAGCCCAACACATCTGCAGTTTCTGGTCCCACTTTCACTCTTAGACAAAGCATTGGGATTGATGCAGTCTCTCACCATCACGGAGGCCTTACCTCCGAACTGTACCCAGCTTGGAGTGGGGGCTGAGAGCGGGGAATTTTATACCCACTCACCACCCACTTAATAGCCACTGTCGAGGTCTCAACCGACATGTTGGACTATGTGTCCGAAGACATCGACGGCATAGACGATGCCGACGCCGAACCAAGACAAGTCCCACCCGTCACGGGGCGTCGGACGGCCACCTCGACCTATGATGTGTACATGGTGGACACTCCGGATAAAGAGAACGACGAGGATAAACCGAGCCCAGATGAGGACAAACCCGTCGATAAACCACCAAAGCGTCGGGCGAAGGACAGCAATAGCGGCCCCGGAGATAATGAGACTCCGGACGATGCCGAAGATCCCGAATACCCTGTCGAGCCCACATCCGAACATGACAAAGGGAAGAGGGTGAATATAGTTGCAAACACGCTGATCACGAAGATTCAGAAGACAACAACTATATGCCAGAAACTAAAGAGGAGGTTAGCCTCAGCGACGAAGATTTTATCGTCCTAAAGGAACCCCTCAATCAAGAATGCTTCAAACGACAGCTCATTGCTACAGACCAGAGCCTGAAGAAGAAGCAGCAGCAGCTCAAAGCCGAGCAAGATACGCTGAATGAAAGGTTGACAAAAGTCCTGGCCGCCGAGGAATACGGCCACGAGCGACCTGCTTAAAGTTACCCTAAACGCAAGTTGCTGCCACAATTCGACGAAGAAGCCCTTGAGCCAATACCATCGAAGTATAATCAGGCAGACCAACCAGACCGACCACCACATGGGCGGGATAAAATGGCAAATCAAGCCGAACACCAACCCACACCCCCTTGCCGAAGAGGCAGGGAGATGGCAGCCGTGGGATACATGTACGACTTGCAACGTGACCTAGCCAATAAAGTTGGTTAGACTAGATCAATCTACGGATCAAGGGGCTGTGCCCCGGCGCGAGACACTGGCTAGGAAGCTCGGCGTGACGACCATTACTATGTTCGGGATCAAAACCAAACTCAAATGTCAGCCGATCTCCGCCACGACATTGTACGATATAGATGGGCCGCACAGCCCCTATGCTTCACCGATGAATTCATGGAACATCAATTTCTGGAATGGTTTAAACCCGTAAACATCGGACAGTAGGATGGAACAACGGATCCGGCTGTCTGGATTGAAGATTTTCTTCTCCACATTCACATGGCTCGACGAGATGATCTCCACGCCATTAAATACCTTCCTCTAAAGCTGAAAGGACCAGCACGGCACTGGCTAAGCAGGCTCCTAGAAAACTCCATTGGAACCTGGGAAGACTTGGAAGAATCTTTTAGGGCTAACTTTTAGGGCACTTTTGTCCGGCCACCAGATGGTGACGACTTGAGTCACATAATTCAGCAGCTAGGTGAATCAGCTCGCAAGCTTTGGAATCGGTTCTTAACTAAAAAGAACCAGATCGTAGACTGTCCGGATGCCAAAGCCTTAGCAGCCTTTAAGCACAACGTCCATGATGAATGGCTCGCCCGACACCTTGGGCAGGAAAAGCCGAAGACCATGGTAGCCTTATGTCACTCATGACCCGCTTCTGTGCGGGCGAAGACAGCTGGTTGGCTCGTAGAAGCAATAGCTCGGGTGACCCCGACACTTTTGAGGTGCGGGACAACAATGGTAAACCTCGCCGCAATAAAAACAAACATCGGAATAACAGCAACGACGATGCAGACAATACAATAGTTAATGCCGGATTCAGTGGTCCTAAGTCCAGTCAGCGGAAGAAACCTTTCAAAGGCAACAAAGATAGGCCATCCAGCTTAGATAAAATTCTCGAGAGGCCCTGTCAGATTCATGGCACGCCCGATAAGCCTGCAAACCACACCAACATGAATTGTTGGGTTTTCAAACAGGCCGGTAAGATAAATACCGAACACGAGGTAAAAGGGCCTCCAAGCGAAGACGATGACGAGCCCCGTCAGCCAAACACCGGGGGCCAAAAGCAGTTTCCCCCCAAGGTGAAGACAGTGAACATGATATATGTCACTCATATCCCCAAAAGGGAGCGCAAGCGCGCACTACATGATGTCTATGTTGTAGAGTCTGTCGCCCCCAAGTTTAACCCATGGTCAGCCTGTCCGATCACTTTTGATCGCAGGGATCACCCAACCAGTATCAGTCACGGCACTTCGGCCACCCTGGTTCTTGATCCAATTATTGACGGATACCACCTCACTAGAGTCCTTATGGGTGGAGGAAGCAGTCTCAACTTGATTTACCAAGATACTGTCCGTAAGATGGGGATCGGCCCATGACGAATCAAGCCTAGTAACACTACCTTTAAAGGTGTGATACCAGGAGTGGAGGCCCATTGTACGGGCTCAATAATACTGGAAGTAGTATTCGGCTCCCCAGATAACTTTCGCAATGAAAAGTTAATCTTTGACTTCGTCCCTTTCCGCAGTGGCTACCATGCACTGCTCGGACGAACTGCTTTCGCCCGCTTCAATGCAGTCCCGCACTACACTTACTTAAATCTTAAGATGCCTGGACCTCGCGGCATTATTGCAGTCAACGGCAACATGGAGTGCTCCCTCCATACTGAAGAGCAGACAGCGGCCCTCGCAACCGAAGTATATGGTGGCCTTATCAAGCCGAAGAGTTCACTGGCCAATAAAGCCAATGACGTATCCAAACGAGTCCAGTCCGCGCATAATAGCAATAAATCAACGGATCTGGACCTTGATTAGCAGTTCGGCCTCCTCCAATCGCCCCACTAGGTTGTGGCTTACGTACCGCGCGACATAATTACGCACTAAAAATACCTTGGGCGGCGCTGGAGGCACACTGCGGAAGAGGTCCATGGCGCGGCTTGACAATAGGTTGACCGCATATATCTTTTTCCCTTTTAACGCAGGTTCATCAAGATCTTTAATTGTGAGACGGTTGTCACAGGAGATCCTTTTAAGGCTGGCGCGTCCCATCCATCAAATACTCCTCCCAAAGGAATCACTACTAAGGAGAAAAGGCGCAGACGTGCGGCAGGGCATTATTGGAGTTTCTTTTCTGAACTATGATTTTTAGGCCCTGTGTTAGACTTTCCCTTATGTAAAATCTTTTCTCTTTCATGTAATATGACCTTAATATTGAACGATGTTGCATGTCATCAACGTATCACTAAAGATATAAAGGACGCAGATGATTATTACCTTCTTGGTTGGGTCTTGGTTTTTTCCTTGTCATATATGCTCCCCCTTACATTCGATTGACATACGTGGTTCGACACGGTCTTCATACCAGGGGCTGTACTCGGCCACACAAAATTCTTAAGTCCGAACACCTATAGGGAACTCTTCGGTGTCCCGGATATTGCATTATATGCATCGCCTCCGAATCATGTTTTTGGTCTATAGTTGGGTTGCCCGGCTCCTGTGTTTGCCACCTTACGTTCTGCAAGTTCGGCTAAGGTGGTAAAGGGAGAACTACTGCGATTGTATTTCTAGCTCGTCCAGTATGTACCTCAGTAGAGAAAGCCGAAAACTGACTGTCATGACAGGCGAGAGCAGGTCAGAAATTCGGTGACTTAGTGCCATACTACAAATCGTCACAATTTATGCCATGTTATATGAGGGGCCGAGCTTTCGACCAGCCTCGTTGCAAGGGCGTTGCACTCCGGATTGTCGTTCACGCAACAAGGGGCTAGTACTTAGAGCCACCAATGGACTCTTATGGCTAAGTGAAAGTATTAAAACTACATAGTCTGATTGCCTAGTTCACCTCGCAAGCCGCCTCCTACATCGGACCAAGACATTGGATAAAGTGTGGCCATGCGTTCCCGAACACCCTTGTAATATTAACGTGGGGGCTGAAGCCGATGACTGGTAAACTTTCAGATATATAAAAAGCAGAATAGGAGGATAAACTAATCATAAAGCATAAGCATAGCTATTATACATCATGAGTTCATTACAGGACTCTCACAGGCCGGACTCAAGTATTCAAATATGACGTCCTTTGAGCACTTGCCCTCTACAATGCGGGCTCCCTCGAGGACCTCGTCAAAGTATTTCCCCGACCCTTGGTGCTCTTTGCCTTCAAGTGGCCCTGCGGTGGCAATCTCGGTGGCCTTCATCTTCGCCCACTGCACCTTGACACAGGCGAAGGCCATCCGGGCACCTTCAATGCAGGACGACCGCTTGAGGGTATCGATCCGAGGAAGCGCATCCACCACCCGCTTCACGAGGCCAAAGTGGCTGCTAGGTATGGCATAGGCTGGCCATAGTCAGACTATAACACCCTTCATGGCAGTCCGGCCACCTTGTGCAGTTCGGACAGCTGCTTTAGCTGGTCACTCAGGGACACTGGAAGTTCTGGCGCAAGGTACTGCGACCAGAACAACTTCTTCGTCGAGCTCCCCTCTTCTACTCGGAAGAATGCGGCGGCATCCGCAATACTCCTCGGCAAATCCGCAAAGGCGCCTAGAGAACTGCAAACTCGGGTCAGTAAAATATACCTCTTGCTAGTAAATCCACTTTGCATGACAAAGGCCTTACCAGCCGCAATCTGCCTCGCCTCTTGAATCTCTTGGCGAGCGCCCTGGGCATCAACCCGGGCTTCCTATAGGCTCTCAAGAGCTTTGGTGAGCTCGGAGGCCTGTTCCGAACTCTTTTGCTCCAAGGACTCGCAGTTGGCGATGGCGTCCTTGAGCTCCTGTTCGACCTCCTCCACCCGCGCCTCATGTCTGCGGTGGCGGTTTGCTCCACATCTAACTCCTTGGCCGCTTTTTCCGCGGCCACCTTGCTCGCCTCCGCCGCCTTCTTGGCTTTGGCAAGGGCGCTCTTGAGGGACTCGACCTTGGCTGCACCAACTGCGAGTATATTTATAACATTCTTAGTCAGTTTAAAATGACTACCAGGCATATAATTTTCGGATATGCTAAAATACCGCATACCTTGGGTTTCTTGAACCGCTTGTTGATGCAGTCGAGTTCCTCATCGGATAGCCGAAGCTTCCGATTGAGCTCGGCAATCTCTGCGGCCTGAGCAGTAGCCGCTAGCATAGAAGCCTATCAAATAACACCGCATTATATACTTGTTTGTGATCCTCTGTTTGGATTGTTCTAATCCGAACAGAGTCTCAAGGGCTACTGTCTACACATGGGCTCCGCCTCACACATATACATATACAAAAAACTTGTGAAGAATATTACATCGCATACCTCAAAGCCTGTTAGTAGGATGGTGAAGGCTTCGTTCAGCCCGCTTTTTACGGACTGAACCTTCTCAACCACCGTACCCATCAAGGTACGGTGCTCCTCCGCGACGGAAGCACGGTGAAGTGCTTCCACCAAAGTGTCCGTCACCTCCAGATTGATAGAGGTCACCAGTGGAGTCGACGCTCCGCCCTCCTTCAAAGGGGTCTGCTCGCTCGATTCCGGAGCCGTGTGGGTCTCCGGAATAGTGTTCGGCTAGGGACCGGATCGGTCGTGGCCGCTGTCATCAATCTCCATGGATTTTAGTTCCCCAATGTTCTCGACAGCCGAGGCGTTACCCTTTGGCGCCGTCTTGGCGGACTCCCGCACCTCCATGGCCTATAGAGGCTCTTCGGGACAAAACTTTGGTGTCATCTGTAGCGGTTGGTGGAGAGGATCGCGGAGGCGTCTCGCTCTCCACCATCCCCGGCTCCAGCGAGTACCCCGGAGATGATGATAGTTGGGGGAGATCGCGGGTCAGACTGGAGCACACAATATAATGTACTAAAAACTACAATCATAAATACCGATATATGTAAGGCATCCTTGGATACTTACGAATCGGCTAGGGGCTTCGACCTGGGGCATCACTCGGGGATGGCTTCGGCATCCGAATCTGAGCCGTCCGAGAGGGATATTTTCCCCCTCTTGGACACCTCCGCCTCTGGGTCTATGGAGGCCGCCCTTTTCTTCTTCCACCCCTTAAGGGGAGAATCGCTCTCTTCCTCCTCCTCCTTTTCATCTTCATCTCCCTCGTGGGAGTAGAGATCTTCGGTATCTCCGGACACAACGTCCGGAGTACCTTTACTGCGGGGGACACCTTTGGCCTCCTTGCCCTTCTTCTTGGCCTTCTTCTCCGGCGCCTGGTATGGCGCCGGGACCAACATCCTCGTCAGCAGGGGATCGGCTAGGTTTTCGGGTAGCGGAGCCGGACACTTGATCCGCTCCGCCTGTCCGGCCCTGATTAAAGGATGTAAGTCTTAGTATACCCCTTTTTATTTATGAACAAAGTTATGTGTGGAAACTACAAAACTTACCGGGGTGGCCGGGTGAGCGCAATCGAGGCCGATGTCGTCGGTCGTCTCCGGCCACGACTTCTGGGCTTTGAAAACCATCTTCTAGATCTCTTTGTGCATCGTGCCAAAGAATCGCTGTAGGGTCCTCATCCCTTTCGGATTGAACTCCCACATATGGAGAGGCCGGCGCTGGCAGGGAAGGGTCCGACGGAATAGCATCACCTGGATCACGACAGTGAGGCTAGTGTTCTTTTCTATAATGTTTTTGATGCGCTTTTGCAACATCAACACCTCGTCGGTCGACCCCCCAGTCCAGACCCTTGTTGATCCACGACGCGAGCCACGTCGAGGGTCCAGATTTAAACTAAGGAGTGGCTGCCCAGTTGGCACCATGGAGTTCGGTGATGTAGAACCACTCCTGCTGTCATATCTTGACAGTTTCCACGAAGGCCCCTTTGGGCCAGGTGACGTTGGGGAGTTTGCTCACCATAGCACCTCCGCAGTCTGCGTGCTGTCCATCAACCACCTTCGGCATCATGTTGAAGACTTTAAGACATAAGCCGAAGTGGGGGGAATGCGGAGGAGTGCCTCGCACACGACGATAAACGCCAAGATGTGGAGGAAGGAGTTTGGGGCTAGATCATGGAAATCTAGCCCGCAATAGAACATGAGGCCGCAGACAAAAGGGTGATGTGGAAACCCTAGTCTGCGGAGGAAGTGGGGGATAAATACCACCCTTTCGCCGGGCTCCGGAGTGGGGATGACCTGCTTCTTGGCAGGGATCCTGTGCGCAATGTCCGCACTCAGGTACCCCGCATCCCGGAGCTCCTTGATGTCCTTCTCCGTCATGGAGGAGGCCACCCACTTGCCTTGAGAGCCGGATCCGTACATGGCTGGAGAGGTTGGTGACGGCGGTGAAGATCGAAGCTTGGGTGTTGGAGCTCGAAGATGGGAAGGCTGAGGAAGGAAGAAGGTGTGGGGTAGAAAAGATGGATCTTTATCCGCTTATATAGGCCGTGAATACCAAGCGCCTGCCCCACTAGCCTTAAAACCTCGCCTATTCCCAATGTGGTTATGCGGCACAGACGGTTGGATTACCCAAATATTATTGATGACGCAATCCCGTAATATGTGGGCACGATCTCTGTTTCGACGAGACATGCTGAGGGGCTCACCCTCGAAACACAAAACGTGGAGTGTAAAAACGGTTCAAAATATTGAAGGGTCAAGTCTGACGCTTCATCAAGAATTAAACTTGTCAATAAAGACACTACTCTTATTTTTTATATATCCTGCCTTCGCGGCTAAGGGTTGTGTTTATAATGAGGAGCCGGATGCAATTCTTTTACAGAGGAAATCCGATGTGTATTCTTCAGGGAACCTGCCTTGCAATGCCAAAGACAATTTGAACGTTGAATATATCATCATTCAAGAATGGTTCACGGGCTACTTAGTGAGTCTTGGACTAGGGGGTCCTCGGGCATCCGGTCCATTGAACATGGGCCGGACTGATGGGCCGTCAAGATACAAGACAGAAGATCACCTCTCGTATCCGGAAGGGACTCCCGTATGCAGGATGGCAAGTATAGGTGTCCGGATATGTTATTCCTTATTGTAAAACCGACTTTGTACAACCCTAAGCCCCCCCCCCGGCGTCTATAAAAACCGGAGGGTAGATCAGAGGCAGGATCACAACATTGCTAGGCTAGATAATCTAGGGTTAGCCGAATCGATCTCGAGGTAGATCAACTCTTGTAACATCTATACCCTCGAATATAATGAAGCAAGAGTAGGGTTTTACCTCCATTAAGAGGGCCCAAACCTGGGTAAACACTGTGTCATTTGTCCATGGTTACCATTGATCCTCAGACGTACAGCTTGGGCCCGCCTACCCGAGGTCTGCCGGTTTTGACACCGACATCTGTGTCAAGTAGACCGAAACGATTCTACATCTACTACTATTACTCCACACATCGACCGCTATACAGCATGCATCTAGAGTATTAAGTTCATAAGAATGAAATAGTGCCTTAAGTAAGATGACATGATGTAGAGGGATAAACTCAAGCAATATGATATAAACCCCATCTTTTTACCCTTGATGGCAACAATACAATACGTGCCTCGCTACCCCTACTTTGTCACTGGGTGAGGACACCGCAAGATTGAACCCAAAACTAAACACCTCTCCCATTGCAAGAATAATCAATCTAGTTGGCCAAACCAAACCAGTAATTCGAAGAGAAATACAAAGATATTCAATCATGCATATAAGAATTCAGAGAAGATGCAAATAATATTCATAGATAGTCTGATCATAAATTCACAATTCATCGGATCTCGACAAACACACCACAAAAGAATATTACATCGGATAGAACTCTAAGAACATCAAGGAGAATATGGTATTGAAGATCAAAGAGAGAGAAGGAGCCATCTAGCTAGTAGCTATGGACCCGTAGGTCTGTGGTAAACTACTCACGCTTCATCGGTAGGGCAATAGAGTTGATGTAGATGCCCTCCGTGATCGAATCCCCCCCCCCCCGACAGGGTGCCGGAAAAGGCTCGAAGATGGGATCTCACGGGAACAGAGGCTTGCGGCGACGGAAAAGTATTTTGGTGGATGCTTCTGATGTTGGGGGAATATTTTTGAATTTATGGGCCAAAAATTGGGGTTGGAGGACCTCCGAGGGGCCCACAAGCCCTCAGGGCGCCCCCTAGGGCGCACCTTTGAGGCTTGTGGCCACCTCAGAACTCCTCTGACTTCATCTCCAAGTCCTACGGGTGTCTTCTGGTCCAAGAAAAATCATCGCGACAGTTTTATTCCGTTTGGACTCCTTTTGATACCCCTTTTCTGTAAAACTCAAAAACAAGGAAAAACAGAAACTTGCACTGGGCTCTAGGTTGATAGGTTAGTCCCAAAAATAATATGACTAAAACATGGGTTGCTATCTGGTTGACGGTATCTATCCTCTGTTGGCGACCTTCATCAAGGCCATCCCCGAGCCAGTTGGTCAGAAAAGAGCTCACTTTGCCCAAAGGCAAGAAGAATGGAAAGGCTGTGGAGAGGGCATTTGGAGTGCTCCCAACCCGTTTTGCGGTTGTTCGTGGATCTGCTAAACAATGGGATCCGGAGACTTGTGGGAGGTGATGACATGTTGTGTGATCATGCATAACATGATCATGGAGGGAGGGTGAAGATGTTCCCGTAGTTCTGGAATTTGAGAACATGAGAGATCCCATCCAACATCCAAATCAGAATCTGGCCACGTTTGATGAGTTTGTCCAAATGCATTAACAAATTCTGCATCAAGGAACTTACACCACAGGAATCAGCTAACTTGCCTTCAGTAAACCTCTTTCCCGTCAGCTTTTCGTCGAGGCTGGCGGCAAAGAAACATATATATGAGGGGAAGATCGGATTGGGCATATATGGGGACTTCAATGTGACAACTAAAACATATATATGGGAGTTGAATCCAAGTTTAAACTATTTGATTTGAAAACGTAGTTGGATTCTAAAGTTAACGTTTGGACTATTGTCACATTTTGATATTTTCACTCCTCGAAGATTTGATATGCTATTATTTTGAGTCTTGCAGACTTAGACAAAAAATACAGGGCCAGACGTTTAGGAGACACGGTTGGATGGCTGAGTCCTGTAACCGTGTCTGCAGGCGAGTTCGGACCAGTCCACAGGCAAATAGTGTGTCCGTTTTGATGGTTGGCAGATGCCCTAAGTTGTCGAGGGTACTCTCTTGTATCGATTGGCCATTGTAGTCTATTGTTGTTTGACGTAACATTGGCCTTGTGTAATTTCTGGGTGGCTGGTTGATGTTTTTTTAGATTCAAAGTCGTGTTTTTGTTGAGCCTTTTTTTCTATTTTTTACAACATTCTCATAACCTTATTTGCAAGCAGGTCAAAATAATTTATGTAAATGGATTTTTGTTAAGTTGAAGAAATCGAGTACACCCCAACTCAGGATCATTATTGTGTTTTGCTTTCGGTCCTAAGCACACGTTGAAATGCCCTTACATGTACAGTACAAAGGAAACTTTTGCAAGCTAAATTTCGAACATCACTGCAGTTACATTGTAGGAGTATATGAAAACAAAGTTACTGCAAACACGACGAATGGGCGGCGAGGTGTATAATATGATAGGGGCGAAGGGGGGACAAGAAGCACGGCGGAGGCAGACATTTTTGACCGATGAAAGGCCAAGTCGCTGAAAAAGGATGGTGGTCTTAATACTGCAGAAGGAAGCGAAAATTAAATTATAGCAGCATCATTGCAAGGCAGCAGATCTCCGGCCGCGTGCATCTGCTGCCGTGCTGCGTACTTGGCACATGTTCAAATCGCCAGTACTAATAAATGGTGATTTAAATCTGAAAAAGCCTGGACCCTTTTTCTATTGCTGCGTCCGCGTAGCGTAGTGCAGGGGACACCTGTACCTTGTGAAAGGACGCTGCGATATTTTCCGAATCGTTGCATTCAAATTTGTCAAACGAGAAAGCAAGCACAGATGTCTGCTTCTGCAGAATGAGCTTTGAGCTAGCTGGCATGCATGTTCTGTGACTAGATAAATGCTAAGTTACCATGGGAGGTACAGTACGTATTTGGTAGAAGCAACAAACCCAGCTGTACTTCTTCATTATCATCACATTACAGAGGGAAAAAAGGATGTCGTCCAAAGCATTCTTGGACAACATTCTAGTAGCAGTATTTGGTAGATGCACGCGTTCTGAAAAAAGAAAGAGGAAACGAAGAAGAAAGACTTTGTGGCTGTGTTTAACAGCCATTACAATGAAAGGGTGAGGAGTAGCTGGATTGATGTCATTCGTTGACTGTCGTTATCAACAAAACAAAACAAAAACCATGTACTAGTAGAGGAGTAAGTATCTCTGCACTGCAGCGAGCGAGCAGGACAGGACGGCTTCGCTTTATTACCGGACTAGTCTACCAGAGAGAGGCATGCATGCATGCGCATTGGAAGGAAACAAACAACCCAACCCAACCCAACGAACGAACCCGAAGAGTTAAAGATGATGAGGGTGGGTGCAAGTGCAGTGCAGCAGCGGCCGGTGAGGGTGAGGGCGAGGGCGAGGGCGAGGGCGAGGCTGAAGGAGTGTGTGCGGAAGGGGAAGGTGGTGGGGGTGTGCAGAGATGTGATGTGTGCGGGTCAGCATACACAGAGGGTTTTGATTTGCTTTGCTTGACTGCAAAAGATGAGCCAGCCACCTGGCTAACTACAAATGCTTCTGCTGTTTTATTGTTGGTCACCCACTGCTGCACACACACTCAAATTTCTGCAGGATTTTATTTCTTCCGCTTCCACCCAAAGCTCCTTTTTGCCAGTGATTAATCAGTTGACGCATGTGTAGTTTTTTGAGACCAGGAGAACCATGTTTAAATATGTTTGGGAAATAATCATTTGTTTGGACATAAAGTATTAGTACTACTATTATTTTCACGTCTGCGGTAGCGTCTGCGCTAGGGTCACAAAAATGGCCATAAAACAAACAAGCGAACCGCGTGCAATATGGCTAAGCATCAGACGGTAGGCTGCACCGGGCGCAGGCCTATGGCGAGTAGCCACTCAAAGCAAAGCAAACTTTAAATGATGTTTGGTCCGAGGGCAGAGCCATTCCAGTTTGCAGTTGATTCTCAACTCTGCCTCCGGATCATGCAGCATCGTCTTGTCAGCACTAGAGAGAGCAACAGCAGCAGCAGCAACACTTCTCTTTACTACCACAACCAACCAACTCTGCCTTGTAGCAGTATTATCTCACCGGCGGCACCTAATAACGAATCTCGCACGCGTCCAAGCAAGCCACATATATTTTCTCCTTTTGTCACTAACAACTTAAGATTATTACAGCATTTTCGTCCGCTGGTTTGAATCTAGCTGGAACAGTAGGAAAAAATTGCTGGAGGGGAACAATGTTTCTCTCTGAATCTAAAGACCCGTTGCAAAGAAAATAACGAGAAAAAGGACAGCAGTCACAGTGGCGTGGATTGATAAGACAAAGTTTTCGGAATAAAGACATGCAGTTACTCAACTAAAAGTAACTCGCCATTTTGACCCAAAAAACGGCAGTGGTCGATCACTGCCCGTTTTCCAAACAGCACCTACTCTTCTCTTTTCTGGCTCTTCTACTCCTCTCGTGCGTTGGTCCTATTGCGTCTTAGCACAATGACTTTTTAACTGTTTACTACAACAAAGTTTGCCCCACTCCGCGAGGGAGGGGTGATGACGGTGATGTGTCTTTGATTCGCTTCGGTGCTTATAGTCGTCCCTAGGTGGTTCACGGACCTGATTGTAGTTTTTATTACCTTTGTTGTTCTTTGTAGTGCCATGATTGAAGATGAATAGATTTGAAGTTTCTCAAAAAAGAAAGGCATACCATGCAAACAGTGTCGTGATAAAAAGAACTGTGTTTACCTGTCCAGCTCATGGATTTGATAGGACCCTCTATCACTCCATGCATGCATAGATTTACCATTCAAGTGAAAAGGGGTTAAAAGCTAGGGTGCCAGTAAAAAAGAAGGCACCGAAGCCAAGCACCCTTTCCTTGTAATTTCTGCCTTCACCAACGCCATGTCATAACAAAATATGCTTTCCAAATTTCAATTATCATTTTATTTATTTTTCATTATTCATTTCACGTTGTTAGGGTATCTCCAACGTGGATGCTCAAATCGCCCCTATATTTCCTTTGCGGTAGTCTGGACACTTTTTGCCATCCTATGTTACCCCCAAAGCGTTTGGAAACGCGTACGGACATCCAAACTCGCACAAACTAGAAGCAATTTTGGGGGTTGGGGGGGCCTTTGGGATAGCCTGGACATCCGTCTAGCCAACCAAAAGCCACCACGTCAGACATTCGGACATCTCTCCTCTCCTCAACCGCGACATGTACATGCATAGAAGGACATTTAGGGGACATGGTTGGATGGTCGGCTCCCGCATCAGTGTCACCAGTCCGCGGGCAAATAACGTGTCCATCTGCCCTTAGATTCTTTCCGGCGATGAGCGGTTTTATAGTGCCGAGAAAAGTAATTTCATCTACTTTCCTAGGTTTTAACATGGGTTCCATAGGTGTCTGGAACTGTACAGTAGGGATCAACAACTATGCCTCACCCTTACTGATGCGGAGCATTCTACGGACATCACCATGTCAAGAGTCCGTTTGGCAAGTGACACATGCGACATCTGCTTCACATACATAAAGGTGAAACATCTCCTTTACTGATGCTCACTTGACCCCTTTGAGGATGGTATACTAACACCCCTCTTGTGTGCATGCAGATATTGTCGGAGCTTCATGTACGACGAGGAGGAGTGCAAGTGCCAAGGAACGCCTACACCATCCACGAGGGAAGTGTGTAAGCGAAGACGGAAGAAAGCGGAGCTACTGAAGCTACAACAGCCGGACATCTGGGCCAAGGACTGGACATCCGATGCCTTTGCAGCCGAAGGCGTTGCACCAATGGTCGCCACGTGACTCTACTAGGGCCAGACATCCGGCCGACCATCGGACATCCGGCACCCCTCAAGGGGCCGGACATCCGACGCCTCCCCAGAAATCCGGCGCGAGGTCTACAACACTGAAGACCAACTCCAGGATGGACATTTGGTGCCTCACGAGAGGCCGGACATCCGGCCCCCAGCCGGACATATGGCACCTGCCTGCGCGCAGCTTCGGGCTCGAAGCCCATGTACCCCTCTCCTACCTACCCATTCGCACCTAGCACTATATGTAGACCTCCTGTCGCTAATAAAACTATATATAGACCTCCTCCACCTCATTTTAGGAATCGCTAAGATTAGAACTACACATTGGAGCTTAGCTCATGTACCTCCCTTTGTGGGATTCTTCCTAGAAGAAGATCCATGAGTGGATTCAAGACCATTTCGGAGAAGATCCCCAAGTGGACTTCAAGGACCCTTCATGGGAAGTCTATCTAAATCATCAAGATCTCATCTCCTCTTAGTTTTGGGATGAACCTTACCATGTATCGATTTCCCTTTGATAGTTCATGTACCTTGTGGATCTTTGTCGGTACTAAAACCGACTGATCTCGGGTAGGGGTCCTTGAGCTGTGGATCTGGGAATGATGGTTAACAGGAGACAAAGAAGATGATGTTTACCCAGGTTTGGGCCCTTTCGAGTAGGTAAAACCCCACGTCCTGCTTTGATTACATTGATGTGATGGAGTATCGAGTAGAAGATGATCTACCACGAGATTGTATGTTCTATTCGAAAACCTAAGGCTTATGATTCTGATTTTGCCCCTACAGACTAAAACCCCTCAGCTTATATACACTACAAAAGAAACATATCTGTGACATTATGGCCCGAATGAAAACTTTTTCTGTCATGGTTACGACACTTCCATGACGATAATTGTGACAAAAACACGTATCATCATAGATGTGGTGGGCTCCTAATTCTATGACAAAAAATCATGACCGAAAATGGGGTTTTCATCCTGGGTGGTTTGGAGACACACCTGCATGACATTCTTTGGGCCGTCCATGACATAAAAAATCATGATAGAATTGAGGGTGAGGAAATTTTGGTGACTTCCCGGTTACGGTGGGTGGTCGGGGCCGAGCGATGCACTGTGGTAGGCGTGTTTCTCTCTCATACGCGTGTGTGCTATGCGAGCCGCGTTTTCTATAACTGAATCCGAGCAAGACATTCGCTTACTAAACCCTAATGATCACATTACTACGTGATCGATCGATCCCTTCGCTGCTAACTGAACCCGAGCAATTCCTACGCTGCTAAATGAACCCGACTGACTCCTTTGCTGCTAACTGAACCCGATCGATCGCTACTGCTGCCTACTGAAGCCGATCAAGCCCCCGTGGGAGATGTAGCTAGCCAACCGGTTGGGTTGCCTCTGGATGAACAATGCCCGTTGCTGCCGCGCGCGCGATACATAGAATGACTCAAGACGTGGTGAGTCCAGCCTGTCGGTTGGCTGTGGATGAACTGTTCCTGGTGGCGTTGGATTATCAGGACCCCGTGGTTGCCGCTGGATGAACAGGACCCGAGAGGCTGCCACACCCTATCAGGTTGGGGTGGATGAACAAGACCCCTTGGAGGCTGGATGAATAGTAGCCAGTGGATGCTGGAGGAAGTCGATGAGGGGATGAACAGTAGGTGGTGGAGGCTGGAGGAAGTCGACGATGGATGAACAGTAGGCTGTTGAGTCCCGTTTTATGGTACTCCACACCCTTCCAATGAACAGGACCCCATTGCGACCGTAGGCGCTCGAAGAGAAGTCTTTTTCCTCCGTTTTGTGATATGCCAGACCCCTCTCGATCAACAGGACCCCGTTTCAACCTTAGGCGGTTGAAAAGAAGTTTGTTTCCTCTGTTTTGCGGTACGCCAGACCCCTCCCGATGAACAGGACCCCATTTTGACTATAGGCGGTAGAAGACAACTCTATTTCCTTCGTTTTGCGGTATGCAAGACCCCAAGTGGATGAATAGGACCCTGTTTTGGCTGTTCCATCCAAGCCGGTTGGCTCCCCATGAACAAGACGCATTTCGACCCAGTTGGTTGCCTCCTAATGAACACGATGATGTTTCCTCCATTCTGACCCAGCCGGTTGGCTGCAAATGAACAGGACGCCTTTGTTGTACGTGTTCGAGACCCCGCCCGTATGTATGAACGTGGTCATATTTATTTTTTTGCAGCGTGGTTGTATGTACGTGTAAACAATTTATATAATACTGCTTGAACTGGGCTCTACTACAAAACGTGTCGCTCCTTGCTCAGCCATGTTTCATCCTTGCAGAGAGACTGGTCGACCAGTATGTACGTACACGTTACCGACCAGACAGAAAATCCTACGTACAGTTCGACTTGGTGGGTTCCAGTTGTCAGGGAGGATAAGAAGGCACTTCCTTTTGTGCGAAGATAGCTGTTGGATCCCAGATGTCAGTGGGAGGAATTATTTTTTTGCCCGTAATAAGGACACACTTCCTTTCATGTGAAGATCTAACTAGTGGGTCCCGGCTGTCAAGGGGAGGAAATATTATTTTTCGCGTAAAAAGAAGGTTGTTGCATGAATGCATCAATGGATGTGGTGCGTCCCCACTGTCAGCCTCTCCATGTACAACCATCTTCCTATGACTCTTGTTTGTTGACCATGTTGACCACGCTGGGCCGAGCGCACCAAGGCGGTGGACGATGGCGGGGCCCTTGACACAAACAACCCAGAGATGGGGAAGGCGTGGCAATGGAGTCGCAGACGGAGAGGAGTTCGAGACTTGATTGGTTTGGGTGCAGCGTGGAGCTACACTCGACGGAGAATAACAGGAGGTGCGGAAGAATGGAGGGATGGCCTGGCCCTCGGTTGATATGTCTCCAATCTATCTATAATTTTTTATTGTTCCATGCTATTATAGTATCAATCTTGGATGTTTTATATGCAATTATATATCATTTTTGGGACTAACCTATTAACCTAGTGCCCAGTGCCAGTTGCTATTTTTGCTTGTTTTTGGCTTTTCAGGAAGTCATTAGCAAAACAGAGTCCAAACGAAGAAAATACTTTGAAATGTTTTTTTGGACCAGAACGGACCCTAGAAGGTTCGGGAGAAGACCCGAAGAGTCACAAGGGAGCGCCAAGCTCGGGAGGCGTACCCTAGGGGGGGGCGTCCCAGGCTTGTGGGCCCCTCGTGGAACCTCTTGACCTAATTCCGCCTCTACAACTTCTCAAATATTCCCCTGACTTCAAAGAGCCACTCAAAATACTTTTTGTGCCGCCACATTTCCGTCCTCGTGAGATTCCATCTAGAGGTCTCCGCCGGTACTCTGTTGGAGGGGGAATTGACCACGGAGGGGCTCTACATCAACCTTACCGCCCTTCCGATGATGTGTGAGTAGTTTACCATAGATGTACGGGTCCATAGCTAGGAGTTAGATGGCTTCTTCTCTCTCTTTGATCTTCAATACAATGTTCTCCTTGATGTTCTTGGAGATCTATTCGATGTAATGACTTTTTGCAGTGTGTTTGTTGGGATCCGATACATTGTGTGTTTATGATCAGATTATCCATGAATATTATTTGAGTTTTCTCTAAACTCTTTTATGCATGATTGTTATAGCTTTGTGTTTCTCTTTGATCTATTGATTTGGTTTGGCCAGATTGATTTTTCTTGCAATGGGAGATGTGCTTTGTGATGGGTTCAATCTTGTGGTGCTCAATCCCAGTGACTGAAGGGGACTAGACATGTATTTGTATCATTTCCATTAAGGGTAAAACGACGGGGTTTATTCATGTATGAGCATTCTTTGTCTACATCATGTCAACTTGCTTAAGGCGTTTCTCCGTTCTTTATGAACTTAATACTCTAGATGCATGCTGGATAGCGGTCGATGTGTGGAGTAATAGTAGTAGATGCAGGCAGGGTCAGTCTACTTGTGTCGGACGTGATGCCTATATACATGATCATTGCCTTGGTTATCTTCATGATTATTTGCTTTTCTATTAATTGCCCAACAGCAATTTGTTTACCCACTATATGATATTTTTGAGAGAGAAGCCTCTAGTGAAAACTTTAGCCCCCGGGTTGACTTTTTATCATATATTAAAATCAAAAAATAGATTGCTGCAATTTTTCTTTCTTTATTTTATTTTGTATTTTTATTCTATTTATCTATCTATCTATCTATCTATCTATCTATCTATCTATCTATCTATCTATCTATCTGTCTGTCTATCTATCCCCATACATATTCTTCCAAGTAACTGCCGAGGGATTGACAACCCCTTGTTCGTGTTGGGTGCAAGGATTTGTTATTTTGTGTGTAGGTGTTTCTAATGAGGTGTTGCGTGGTTCTCCTACTGGATTGATAACCTTGGTTCTTAACTGAGGGAAATACTTATCTCTATTGTATTGCATCATCCTTTCCTCTTCAAGGAAATCCCAACGCAGCTCACAAGTAGCAGGAAGAATTTCTGGCGCCGTTGCCGGGGAGACATCATTAATATCTATCAAGTACCTACGCATAAACTTTCATCTCCTTGCATTTATATTATCTGCCATTTGCCTCTCGTTTTCATCTCCCCCACTTCTAAAATGTTTTCACAAAAACAAAAAAATATTTTCCATTTGCCTTTTTACTTGTTTGCTCGTTTGCTTTCTTTTTGCCTTCATGTCAACACTCAAAAATAGGAAAAGAAATAAGAAAAATTAAGATGGATCCTTATCCTCTTGCTAATATTTAAAAAAAATCCAATTATGATGAACCAATTGCTAGTGAGTTGAGTGCACTAGATTATCTTTACGAAGTTTTTCTTGAAATTCTTCAGTC
The DNA here is from genome assembly GCF_002162155.2 of Triticum dicoccoides. Classification (NCBI taxonomy): domain Eukaryota; kingdom Viridiplantae; phylum Streptophyta; class Magnoliopsida; order Poales; family Poaceae; genus Triticum; species Triticum dicoccoides. The sequence goes on along the minus strand of NC_041385.1, from coordinate 263,464,683 downwards.
TGAAAATTGTGATGAAGTGTTAAAAGAATAAATTTATAATATGATGCATGATAGCTCCTTGAATAAAAAGCATGATTGCAATGATGTTATTTTAAATTCTATTAATATCAACTGTGTTAATGATATGCAAGACCATAAGCTTGGGGATGATGATTTTGTTATGTCCACTACTCATTGTAATGATCATGATTGGGGTGATGCTTCTATGATCTTGAAATTTTATTTAAGCCTGATGATGAATTTGAAATTGATAATAGTGTTTGCAATACTATTGAAAGTGGGTTTGGAAGAGTGTCAACTTTAGGAAAAAAGGTTCCCACATATTTGGAGAGTGTTCAATCTTATGAAATTATTGATAAAAGTGGGTTTGGAGAGGTCATGACTTTAGTTAATGTTAATCCCACTATCTCAGAAGATTATAATTTTTCCATGCATGTGATCATAAAGGGAATGTTGTTTATGATAGCTATATTGTTGAATTTGAGTATGTTCCTACATGTAATTATTATGTGAGTGGAAAATATGGTTGTAGAAATGTTCATGTTACTAAATTACCTCTCGTTATGTCGAGATTGCTATTGTTTCTTTCTTCTTCCTTGTATATGCTAGTTGTTGCTTGACTTGATAATTTGTTTGATTCTGAAGTTCCTATGCATAAGAAGTATGTTAGACTTAAATGTGTTGGTCACATGTTTTATGATGCTCTCTTTGTGCTTCAATTCTTGTCCTTCATGTGAGCATCAATAAAAACTTAAGCCTATCTTAATGGCTATAAACAAAGAGCTTGTTGGGAGACAACCCAATAGCTTTATTTTCTATTTTTTTTTGTGCACACAGTTATGCTACTGTTATGCTTGTTTTTTTGTGATTTAATTAGTGTTTGAGCCAAGTAAGGCCTTTGGGGTGATTTGGATGATAGTTGATTTGATTCTATGTAAAAACCAGAAACTTTTGTGCCCAGTTCTGGAATTTTGTAATTTCACAGAAACGTGCATTTGCTCTGACTTTTTTACACATGATTCATATACAAATTTCCCACGTTGTCCTAAGTTTTCAGAATTTTTGGAGTTACAGAAGTATGGTCAACGTTCAAATTACTACAGACTGTTATGTTTTTGACAAATTCTGTTTTTGTTGCGAAGTTTGCTTGTTTTGATGAATCTATGGATTGTATCGGGCGGTATAAGCCATGGTGAAGTTAGAATACAGTAGGTATAATCCAATAATAAAATATGAATGGGTTTATAATATTACTTAAATTGGTGATTTGTTTTATTATACTAATGGATCTCATGAAGGTTTTGTTGAGTTTTGTGTGTGAAGTTTTCAAGTTTTGGGTGAGATCACGAAATCACGATGGATGAAGGAATAGGGAGTGGCAAGAGCCTAAGGTTGGGGATGCCTGAGGCACCCCCAAGGTAATATTCAAGGACTCCCAAGCATCTAAGCTTGGGTATGCTCAGAAGGTATTCCCTCTTTCTTCTACCGTCCATCAGTAATTTTATTGGGAGCTATATTTTTATTCATCACATGATATGAGTTTTGCTTGGAGCATCGTGTATTATATGAGTCTTTGCTTTGTTTGCTTTTTAGTTTGTCAGAGTCATCTTTTCTGGACATACCTATTTGAGAGGGACACACATTATTCGTGATTTGTTAGAATACTCTATGTGCTCCACTTAGAGCTAGGCAGTTGCTCTAGTGCTTCACTTATATCGGCGGTGATTATATTTTAAAGAAATAGTTGCACTCTCATGCTTCACTTATATCTTTTTGAGAGTTGATAAGAGTAATGGCAATTAGTGTGGGTTATGAATTTGGTCCTAACAGGATATGTATAAGAGGGACGTAATAAAAACTTTCATGTAGATCACTGAATATGATAAGTTTGATTCATTGTGATAGTTTTGCGATATAAAGGTGGTAATATGTGGGATATGCTAGTGAGTAATTGTGGTTTAGTAAGAATATTGGTGTTGAGGTTTGTGATTCCCGAAGCATGCATGTATAGTCTCCCGTTATGCTAAGAAGTTGGAGCATGATTTATTATTGGTTGTCTTCCTTATGAGTGGTGATAGGGGACGAGCGATGGTCTTTTCCTACCAATCTATCCCCCTAGGGGCATGACAGTAGTACTTTGCTTTGAGGGCTAATAAACTTTTGCATTAAGTATCTGAGTTCTTTATCACTAATGTGAGTCCATGGATCATACACACTCTTACCTTTCCACAATTTGCTAGCCTCTTCGGTACCGTGCATTTGCCCTTTCTCACTTTGAGATGTGGTGCAAACTTCACCGGTGCATCCAAACCTAGTGATATGATATGCTCTATCGCACATAAGCCTCCTTATATCTTCCTCAAAACAACCACCATACCTACCTATTATGGCATTTCCATAGCCATTCCGAGATATATTGCCATGCAACTTCCACCGTTCCATTTTATTATGACACATATCATCATTATCATATTGCTTTGCATGATCATATAGCTGACATAGTATTTGTGGCTCATCCATCGTTCACATTTTTTATACATGTTACACTAAAATGTTGCACATCCCGGTACACCGCCGGAAGCAGTCATATAGAGTCATATTTTGTTCTAGTATCGAGTTGTATTTTTCTTTCGAGTTGTTAGTAAATAGAAGTGTGATGATCATCATATTCATTATTAGAGCATTGTCCCAAGTGAAGAAATAAAAGAAAGTCCACAAAGTTCCCACACAAAAAATAGGCCAAAAAGAGCCCAATAAAAAAAGAGGAAAAAGAAAAAATGAGAGAAAAGATAGAAGGGGCAATGTTACTATCCTTTCCACACTTGTGCTTCAAAATAGCACCATGTTTTTCATATAGAGAGTCTCCTATGCTTTATTTTCATATAACTACTGAGAATTTTTCATTATTAGAACTTGGCTTGTATATTTCAATGATGGCTTCCTCAAATTCCCGAGGTCTTTGAGAAAACAAGGTGGATGCACACCCACTTAGTTCTATTTTTGAGCTTTCATACACTTATAGCTCTTAGTGAATCCGTTGCATGGCAATCCCTACTCCTCGCACTGACATCATTTGATGGGCATCTCCATAGCCCGTTGATTAGCCTCGTCAATGTGAGACTTTCTTCCTTTTTTGTCGCCTCCATACAACCTCCAAACATCAGACTCTATTCCACCCATAGTGCTATATCCATGGCTTGCCCTCATGTATTGCATAAGAGTTGAATAAGCTGAAGCGCATTAAAAAGTATGAACCAATTGCTCGGCTTGTCATTGGGGTTGTGCATGATAAATACTTTGTGTTAAGAAGATGGAGTGAGGGAGTCCTGGATTCGGGGGTCCTCAAGTGTCCGGCCCAGGATTATGAGTCGGGTTGAATGGGCCGTAAAGATCAAGATAAAAACCATCCTCCGTGTCCGGGTGGGACTCCTCCATGCATGAACGGCAAGATTAGAGTCCGGGTGTATTGTTTCCTTCCCTTGTGAACCGACCTTGTACAAACCCTAGGTCCCTCCGATGTGTATATAAACCAGAGGGTTTAGTCCGTAGGGGCTATCATCATTACCATCATCGGAATATTCATAGGCTAGACATCTAGGGTTTAGCCACCACGATCTCGAGGTAGATCAACTCTTGTAACCTCTATACTCTTCGAATATAATCAAGCAGGAGTAGGGTTTTACCTCCTTTAAGAGGGCCCGAACCTGGGTAAACATTGTGTCCCTTTGTCCATTGTTACCATTGATCCTTAGACGCACAACTTGGGACCCCTACCCAAGATCTGCCGGTTTTGACACCGACATTAGTGCTTTCTTTAAGAGCTCTGTCGTGCTGTCTACAAAAGCTATCTATGGCTCTCCTAGTCATCAACGATAATATAACTTCTGGAAGGGGCCTGACTTCTGGGCAGACCCTCCAGCTCGACCGTTTCATTGTAGGAGCTTGCTCGGCGGTTTTACCATGTAATTAAGTTAGTTTTGTTAGGGTTTGATCCCTAGTATCCACTATGTTCTGCGATTGATGTTGCAATGACTTTGTTATGTTTAATGCTTGTCACTAGGGCCCGAGTGCCATGATTTTAGATCTGAACCTATTATGTTTTCATGAATATATGTGTGCTCATGATCCTATCTTGCAAGTCTATAGTCACCTATTATGTGTTATGATCCGACAACCCCGAAGTGACAATAATCGGGATACTTCTCGGTGATGACCATAGTTTGAGGAGTTCATGTATTCACTATGTGTTAATGCTTTGTTCCGGTTCTCTATTAAAAGGAGGCCTTAATATCCCTTAGCTTCCGCTAGGACCCCGCTGCCACGGGAGGGTAGGACAAAAGATGTCATGCAAGATCTTTTCCATAAGCATGTATGACTATATACGGAATACATGCATACATTACATTGATGGATTGGAGCTAGTTCTGTGTCACCCTATGTTATAGCTATTACATGAGGAATCGCATCCGACGTAATTATCCATCACTGATCCAATGCCTACGAGCTTTTCACATATTGTTCTTCGCTTATTTACTTTTCTGTTGTTACTATTATAATCACTACAAAACCCAAAAACTATTATCTTTACTTTTGCCACTGTTACCTTTATTATCATACCACTTTGCTACTAAATACTTTGCTGCAGATACTAAGTTATCCAGGTGTGGTTGAATTGACAACTCAACTGCTAATACTCAATAATATTCTTTGGCTCCCCTTGTGTCGAATCAATAAATTTGGGTTGAATACTTTATCCTCGAAAGCTGTTGCGATCCCCTACACTTGTGGGTTATCAAGACTAATTTCTGGCGCCGTTGCCGGGGAGCATAGCTCTATTCTCTGAGTCACTTGGGATTTATATCTATTGATCATTATGAGGAACTTGAAAGACGAAAGAACCAAGATTTTACCCTCAACTACGAGGGAAGGTAAGGAACTGCCATCTGGCTCTGCACTAGATTCTCCTTCCGTTATTAGTAAGCTTGCGACACCTAAACCTGCTACTACTATGAATTCTGATATGTCGCATGTTATTGATGATGCCACTTCTGCTATGCATGATACTTATGATGAAACTATTTCTGTGCGTGATACTACTTTGCCATTAGGTGAATTTCTTGATGAACAACTTGCTAGGGCTAGAGAGAATGAAATTATTGAAGATGCTATTATTGATGATAGTGATGATGAAAGTTCTCCCAATGATTATGAATTGCCTGTTGTTCCTAAGGTTTATGTTATGGAAGAGGAAGCTGCTAGAGCTACGTTTGCTTGTAAAGATAGATATGATCTTAAGAAATTATTAGCTAAATGGAAGCAGTAGTCTCTTAATGCTAGAATGAAACCTGACCCTGCTTTTGCTACTTCACCTATCTGTGTTACTGATAAGGATTATGAATTCTCTGTTGATCCTGAGATTATTACTTTGGTTGAATCTGATCCTTTTTATGGCCTTGAATCTAAAACTATTGTGGCACATCTTACCAAGTTGAATGATATAGCCACCCTATTTACTCATGATGATAAATCTCACTATTATTATATCCTTAAGATATTTCCATTCTCCATAAAGGGTGATGCTAAGACTTGGTATAATTCTCTTGCTCCTGGTTGTGTGCATAGTCCCCAGGATATGATATATTACTTCTCTGCTAAATATTTCCATGCTCATAAGAAACAAGCTGCCTTGCGGGAAATATATAATTTTGTGCAAATCAAAGAAGAGAGTCTCCCACAAGCTTGGGGGAGGCTTCTCCGATTACTTAATGCTTTGCCTGATCATCCTCTTAGGAAAAATCAAATACTTGATATCTTTTATAATGGACTAACCGATGCTTCCAAGGACTACTTGGATAGTTGTGCTGGTTGTGTTTTCAGGGAAAGAACAGTTGACGAAACTGAAGTACTATTGAATAATATCCTGAGCCAATTCCTGAGGCAATTCCTGAACCAATTGAGCCAACTCCTAAGCCTATTCCTAAACCCACTCCGAAGAAGAGAGGTGTTTTATTTCTCAGTCCTGAAGATATGCAAGAGGCAAAGAAATCAATGAAAGAAAAAGGTATAAAAGCTGAAGATGTCAAGAATTTACCATCTATTGAAGAAATACATGGTCTTAATATACCACCTGTTGAAGAACCACATTGTCTTGATAACCCGACACAACTAGTAAAGGTAAATTCTCTCTATAGATATGATAAAGTTGAAATCCCCTCCACTAAATTTCATAGCCCGTGCTTAGATGAATTTGATGACTTTATGGCTAGGCAAGAAAGTTTTAATGCTTATGTTGGTAGAGAGTTAAAGAATAATAATTTCAAGATAGGACGCGTGAGCGATCATATGGCTAGAGTTAAAGGTGAACTTAAACTCGTTAGCAAATATGCTTCTATGGTTGCTACTCAAGCTGAGCAAGTACTTAAAGCTCAAAATGATTTTCTTGATGAATTAAACAATAAAAATGACTTTGCTGTTAGAGTGGCTACTAGAAATGGTAGAATGACTCAGGAACCTTTGTATCCTGAAGGCCACCCTAAGAGAATCGAGCAATATTCTTAGAGAAATAATTTCGAGGCACCTAGTTCTTCTAAAAACAAGAAAAAGAAAAACGATAAGACTTTGCATGCTTCTAGTGAACCTGCTGTAGACACACCTGATAATCCCAATGATATTTCTATTTCTTATGCTGGAACACAATCAGGTGATGAACATGAACCTAGTGATAATGTTAATGATAATGTTCATGTTGATGCTCAACCTAGCAAAAACAATGATGTAGAGATTGAACCTGCTATTGATCTTGATAACCCACAATCAAAGAATCAACGTTATGATAAGAGACATTTTGTTGCTAGGAAGAACGGTAGAGAAAGGGAACCATGGGTTCAGAAGCCCATGCCCTTTCCTCCTAAACCATCCAAGACAAATGATGATGAGGATTTTGAGCGCTTTGCTAAAATGATTAGACCTATCTTCTTACGTATGCGCTTAACTGATATGCTTAAAGTAAATCCTTATGCTAAGTATATGAAGGATATCATTACAAATAAAAGAAAGATACCGAAAGGTGAAATTTCCACCATGCTTGCTAATTACACTTTTAAAGGTGGAATACCAAAGAAACTTGGAGATCCGGGTGTACCAACTATACCATGCTCCATTAAAAGAAATTATGTTAGAACTGCTTTATGTGATCTTGGAGCCGGTGTTAGTGTTATGCCTCTCTCTTTATATCATAGACTTGAATTGAATAAGTTGACACCTACTGAAATATCTTTGCAAATGGCCGATAAATCAACTGCTATACCTGTCGGTATTTGTGAGGATGTGCCTGTTGCGGTTGCAAATGTCACTATCTTAACAGACTTTGTTATTCTTGATATTCCCGAGGACGATAGTATGTTGATTATCCTTGGTAGACCCTTTTTGAATACTGCAGGGGATGTTATTGATTGCAACAAAGGCAATGTCACTTTTCATGTTAATGGTAATGAGCATATGGTACACTTTTCGAGGAAACAATCTCAAGTTCATAGCATCAATTCTATTGGAAAAATTCCAACTATCATTATTGGAGGTTTTGAATTTCCTCTCCCTACTGTCAAGAAAAAGTATGATATTCTTATTGTTGGGATGTTCATATCCCCGTTGAGGTAACTTAGTGTTATTCAAAATTTCTCCGGTTCCGTGTTATTCGGAATGAGTTTGTTAACAAGACTTGATCAACCTTGTTAGTGGATTCATTTTGATGATCACGAGATGGATGAAACTAGAAGGCACAACCTTCTGTACCCTCTTTTTACTTTCTGTTATTTAGAATAAATAAAGCAAAATTAGTATTATCCGTCTGTTTTCTGAATTATCCGTGCAATAAAAATATCCCGAAAATAAAAGTGCTCGAAATGCCCTACAAATTTAGTATGATTTTTTATTGAATATTTGAGGGTTTTAGGCACTGAAATCACTGCAGGAGGGGCAAGCACCAGGCCACGAGAGTGGAGGGTGCGCCCACTTACCCTGGGCGCGCCCCCTGTCTCATGGGCCCCTGGTGGCCCCCTCCACTTATGCCAGCACCCACACACTCCATCTTCTTCCCAAAAAAATCCCCATCCAGCTCAAGCACGAGTTCTAGCTCATTTTGCTGCAATTTTCAATCTCCTTGCTCAAAGCTCCATTCACAAAACTGCTTTGGGAGATTGTTGCTTGGTATGTGACTCCTCCATTGGTCCAATTAGTTTTTGTTCTAGTGCTTTATTCATTGCAATTTTTTGCTGCATAGGTGACCATGTTCTTGAGCTTGCATGTTAAATTTATGAGGTCCCAAGTAATTCTAATGCATGATATACGCTCTAGGCACTTGTAGGAGTAGTTGCTACCAATCTTGTTTAGTTTTATTCACTTTTATTTTGAAGTTACTAAAATTTCAGAAATTTTTCAGAAAAAGAATTATGTCTAGGAGAATGTACCAAGGTGGTTCCTCGGTAAAGAAAGGACCCAAGATTGCTATACGAGAGCAAGATGTTGAAGTACCGAGGGACGCAGATGTACGAGCTTGTGAGTGGCCATCCGACGATTTTATGGTCGAAGCAGGCTTTAAGGAGGAATTTGACGCGTATGTGCGTAATGCTTATCTGGAGGACTTCTTACAAGATAAGTGTCCTCAGTACTATCAATTGACTGATTCATTTGTGTGAAGGTTTAAATATTACCGTACACGTAATTCTCCTAGTGTCCTATTTGATATCTATGTTACATCTTATACCATGGACTTAGAGGATTTTACAACTGCTTGCAAACTTCCACAGTGGGGTAATATTAATGATCCCCACAAATCTGAATTTAGAGACTTTCTTGCTAGTATTACTGTGGGAGAATCTAGGTACATAGCACAAGCTACCATAGGGAGCATTCGTTTTCCTGCTATACATTATTTTGCTCTCTTCATTGGTAGATGCATTAAGGTAAAGACAAAGCATGTCATATGTGTGTCCCTGATCTTTGTGTCCTCAAGAGCGCTGTGTTAGGTTATAAAAGGTTATAACTTGGGGGCAATAGTTGCACGTAGGTTGCAGAATAATGGTAGAGCTGGAGATTTGTTTGGAGGAATTTATGCAACCCGTGTGGCAAATTTTCTTGGTATAGCCCCACGAGAGGGGGATATGATGTTACCTCCTGCTTATTTAGATTATGACGCTATGGTCCATCATCATTTTCTTAGGAGGAATGAACAATTCCTCCAATATCGACTAATCTATGACAGACGCAACATCGTCCATGTTACTCTTCCTGCTCCTCTCCTTTTTGATTATCAGGAAAAAGGAAGATATGTTGTTACCAGGGAGGAAGCATCTGAACACGAGGGGAGAGCGGAGGCAGCTTGCCAACATGCCGCAGCTCAGGAGGCAATTGCTGCTTCATCTTAGTACGACCCCAGTTACAACTACGGATATCAGCCAGGCGGTCCTTGGTACTAGACCAACTTAGGCCAAAAGCCTAAGATTGGGGGAGTACGTACTTCTCACCGACTTTACATTCATGTTCACACACTATTCTAGTCGTTGTTGCTCATACTCTTTCATTGTATTATCCATGCTAGTTTAAATTTCTTTTTCTAGCTTTCTTCTTGTGTGTTTGATAAACCTTAAGAAAAACCCAAAAAAATAGTTAGTTTAATTTCCATGCTTGTAGTAGAAATTAAAATGAAGACCCAAATAGATTTCTAGTTCTTCTTCTTACTTGTTGGAAGCTTTCCCATGTAAATAGTTTTCTTTTCTTTTCTTTTCTTTGGGGGTCGAGAGTAGAAGACCATATTGAAAATGTTTAATGGCTCTCATATGCATGATTGATTATTTAACTTGGAGCCCATATTACTTTGTCTTCTCTTTTGAGTTGAATGCTTGCAGATTCCAGCTTAGTCCAATGCACGTGCACTATTATTATTATACACATCGTTCGGTCGTGCAAGTGAAAGGCAATACTGACAATATATGATGGACTTATTGAGATGAGAAAAGCTGGTATGAACTCGACCTCTCTTGTTTTTGTAAATATGATGAGTTCATCGTTTCTGATTCAGCTTATTATGAAGTAAACATATTTGCAATGACATCTAGAGATTATAGTTTCTTGTGCCATGCTTGATTATCTATGAGTTATAATGGTTTACCTTGCGTGCCAACATGCTATTAGAATGATTATGATGTGGTATGATGGGATGGTATCCTCCTTTGAATGAGTTGAGTGACTCGACTTGGCACATGTTAACACATGTAGTTGAAACAAATCAACATAGCCTTCATGATATTTATGTCCATGGTAGATTATATCCTACTCATGCTTGTACTCGGTGTAAATTAATTTTAATGCATGTTTATGACTGTTGTCGCTCTCTCAGTTGGTCGCTTCCCAGTCTTTTGCTAGCCTTCACCTGTACTAAGCGGGAATACTGCTTGTGCATCCAAACTCCTTAAACCCCAAAGTTATTCCAATGAGTCCACCATACCTTCCTATAAGCGGTATTTACCTGTCGTTCCAAGTAAATTTGTATGTGCCAAACTCCAAACCTTCAAATGAAATTCTGTTTTGTATGCTCGAGCAGCTCATGTTTCAACTAGGGCTGCCTATATCTTCCATGCTAGGTGGGTTATTCCCAAGAGGAGTGGACTCCGCTCCTCATTCACGAGAAAGGGCCTATAACCGGGATGCCCAGTCCCATGATCCAAAAAGATCAAAGCAAATCAAAATAATTAAACAAAACTCCCCTAGGGCTTTTGTTAGTTGGAGGCACTTGTTGTTTCGAGCAAGCCATGGATTGATGCTTGTTGGTGGTTGGGGGAGTATAAACCTTTACCATTCTGTTTGGGAACTGCCTATAATGCATGGAGTATGGAAGATACAGCCATCTCATTGTTGTTGCGTTGATAGTGAAAGTATGCCTCTCAAAATGTTATTCAATCTCTATTTTAAAATCGAGCTCTGGCACCTCTACAAATCCCTGCTTCCCTCTGCGAAGGGCCTATCTATTTCCTTTTATGTTGAGTCATCACCCTTCTTATTAAAAAGCACCCGCTAGAGAGCACACTGTCATTTGCATTCATTATTATTGGTTTATATTGGGTATGACCTGACTGGATCTCTTTTACCATGAATTACAATGTTTAGTCAGTCCTTGATCTTTAAAGGTGCTCTGCATTTATGTTTTGCGGTCTCAGAAAGGGCTAGCGAGATACCATTTTGTTATATCATGTTATGATTGTTTCGGAAAAGTGTTGTCATCCGAGTTTTATTATTATGGCTCGCTAGCTGATTATGTTATTGATATGAGTAATTGTGAGACCTGGGTGTTATTATGAGTATGGTTAGTTCGTAATATTTGCTGAAACCTGAATGCTGGCTTTGCATGTTTACAACAACAAGAGCAAACAGAGTTTGTAAAAGTTTTTCTTTATCACTTTCAGTTTATCAACTGAATTGCTTGAGGACAAGCAAAGGTTTAAGCTTGGGAGAGTTGATACGTCTCCAACGTATCTACTTTTCCAAACACTTTTGCCCTTATTTTGGACTCTAACTTGCATGATTTGAATGAAACTAACCCGGACTGACGCTGTTTTCAGCAGAACTGCCATGATGTTGTTTTATGTGTAGAAAACAAAAGTTCTCGGAATGTCCTGAAAATCCACGGAGGCACTTTTTAGAAAATATAAAAAATACTAGCGAAAGAATCAAGACCAGGGGGCCCACACCCTGTCCACGAGGGTGGGGGGCGCGCCCACCCCCTGGGCGCGCCCCCTATCTCGTGGGCCCCCTGAGGCTCCACCGACCTTAACTCCAACTCCATATATTCCGTCTCACGGAGAAAAAAATCAGAGAGAAAGTTTCATTGCGTTTTACGATACGGAGCCGCCGCCAAGCCCTAATCTCTCTCGGGAGGGCTGATCTAGAATCCGTTCGGGGCTCTGGAGAGGGGGTTTCGTTGCCATCGTCATCATCAACCATCCTCCATCACCAATTTCATGATGCTCACCGCCATGTGTGAGTAATTCCATCACAGGCTTGTTGGACGGTGATGGGTTGGATGAGACTTACCATGTAATCAAGTTAGTTTTGTTAGGGTTTGATCCCTAGTATCCACTATGTTCTGAGATTGATGTTGCTATGACTTTGCTATGCTTAATGCTTGTCACTAGGGCCCGAGTGCCATGATTTCAGATCTGAACCTATTATGTTTTCATGAATATATGTGTATTCTTGATCCTATCTTGCAAGTCTATAGTCACCTATTATTTGTTATGATCCGACAACCCCGAAGTGACAATAATCGGGATACTTCTCGGTGATGACCGTAGTTTGAGGAGTTCATGTATTCACTATGTGTTAATGCTTTGTTCCGTTTCTCTATTAAAAGGAGGCCTTAATATCCCTTAGTTTCCGCTAGGACCCCGCTGCCACGGGAGGGTAGGACAAAAGATGACATGCAAGTTCTTTTCCATAAGCACGTATGACTATATACGGAATACATGCCTACATTACATTGATGAATTGGAGCTAGTTCTGTGTCACCCTATGTTATAGCTATTACATGAGGAATCGCATCCGACATATTTATCCATCACTGATCCAATGCCTACGAGCTTTTCACATATTGTTCTTTGCTTATTTACTTTTCCGTTGTTACTGTTATAATCACTACAAAACCCAAAAACTATTATCTTTACTTTTGCCACTGTTACCTTTATTATCATACCACTTTGCTACTAAATACTTTGCTGCAGATACTAAGTTATCTAGGTGTGGTTGAATTGACAACTCAACTGCTAATACTCAATAATATTCTTTGGCTCCCCTTGTGTCGAATCAATAAATTTGGGTTGAATACTTTACCCTCGAAAGCTGTTGCGATTCTCTACACTTGTGGGTTATCAGTACCCTGCCAGCCAACAGTCCTCCCAAACAAGGAGGATCTCCCATTTCCAATCGTAGTTCCCATGGCCGCCCGAAAAAGAGCCATAGAATCCTTAGGTACCTTGATATGGAACTCGCACCAGGGTCACGTGGGGTCGGCCACTGTAACCATGGCCATCTCTCCTACATTGCACTGTTCAGCCATATGAGGTTGGGAAGTCCTAGGAGGGGTGCATACGGTTTCCCACGCCACTACACAATTTCCACCGTTAGCATGTGCCTTATTGCACCATAAGAATCCCGATGCAGATCTTTGTCATTGCCGCAATTGTCTTTGGCGAGATATCTAGAGCCATCATTGTGTGTATTAGGATCACGCAAAGGACCGATTGTACCAAGAGGAGGCAACCACTCTTCGTCAGTGAGGCTGCCCCCCAGGTGGGCAGATGAGCAACTACAGAAATAATGAAATCAATTATTTGAATTCTTTAAAGTATTGCAATTGGTCTTATCCTCCTGGATTTGTATCTACGACGGAATGTTAGGTTACCATTAGCAACCGAGTAATGAAGTAGTTAATAGGGAGGAAGTTTGATCGGAATAAATATAAATTCTTTTCTTATTTCTTTTTTATGATTGACCAATATAAACATCAACAACTTCAAATTGGACTCGTTTCCCCTCAACAAATAAAGGCTTGGGCTAACAAAAACCTACCTAATGGAGAAGTCGTTGGCGAAGTCACAAGGCCCTCTACTTTTCATTATAAAACCGATAAACCAGAAAAAGATGGATTGTTTTGGGAAAGAGTCTTTGGACCCACAAAAAGCGGGATTTGCGCTTGTGGCAATTCTTGAGCGAGCGGAGCTGAAAACGAAGACGAAAGATTTTGCCAAAAATGCGGTGTACAATTTATGGATTCTCGGATACGAAGATATCAAATCGGACACATCAAACTCGCATGTCCCGTGACTCATGTGTGGTATTTGAAAGGTCTTCCTAGTTATATCGCGAATCTTTTAGATAAACCTCTTAAGAAATGGAGGGCCTAGTATACGGCGATTTCTCTTTTGCTAGGCCCAGCACTAAAAAAACCTCTTAGTGCTTATTGTCCTCGGTAGTGCTTATTGTTGACTACGTAAACCTCCTACCGTTATTTATGATGAATTGTGTTTTGTCGCTTGCGTCATATGATATCTAGTCGGTCGCCTACTAAATAGTCTTTCATCCTTCCAAATTGTATGAACCACTTCTACGACCCAACCCACCATGCAACGGGTATTATAGACATTGTTGAACCTGGCACGATAGCTTGTTGTTCTTGTTAGTTCGTTATTCGCGATTACTAAAACCTATTAGTGGCATATATGATCAATCAGGTTTTGTCGCCTGCGCCATCTGAAATTTGATTGCTCGCCTACTAAAATGTGTTTCTTTTCTTCTAAAATATTTAGAACCATTTTTTCCTACCCTTCCCGCAGTGGTTCGTGGAGGCAGACAGTATACATTGTTGAACCTAGCTCGACACTTTGACTACGGTTACTATAGTTATCTGTATGCCAGTTAATCGCCTGGTCTTACGTAAAAGTGTTAATGTCTCAGTTACAAAAAAATTGTAGCTTGCTTGCTTGCTTTGCTTTGCTGTTTCAAATATTTGACTCTGCAGCACTGAAAAGATATTCAAATCTTCATATACTAGTAACTACTCCCTCCGTTCCCAAATACTTGTCTTTCTAGACATTTCATTTCAAATGGACTCAACATACGGATGTATGTAGACATATTTTAAAGTGTAGATTCACTCATTTTGCGCCGTATGTAGTCACTTGTTGAAATCTCTAGAAAGACAAGTATTTAGGAACAGAGGGAGTAGTACGTAGTAATCAAAAGTGCAGGGTTGGGATCGCGATTGTTAGCCATATCCTCAAACATAAACACGGGATATGGAAAACCTGCTTGCGCTCAGTATTCGCGTATATTTGACATAAATAACGGGAGCAGAAGTAGTAAGTGCATGAGATGGATATAGATACGATGCAGAAATGTGGGTATGCTACGGGGTGCGCGTAGAGAGTAAGGGCGTTCCGGTGGGTTTGTCAAGGTGGCAAGGGACAGAGTTCCACCCCCCGGCCCCTGGTAGTGGTTGGGATTGGACTCCCCAAACCCACACGAGTGGCCTCTGGAACCCAAAAAAAGAATCATAAAACCATCTCTCTCTCTCTCTCTCTCTCTCTCTCTCTCTCTCTCCCCTTCTTTTCCAACCCTTTTGCCATGAGTCTCAAAGTAAGGGAAACCCCCAAACCCAACCAAACCGAGTATCCGACCCAAGCACCGAACAATACTACTGCACAAAACCAATTAGCCGAGAGATATAAAGTTAAAGTTAGGAGGCATTAATTGGTTTCTTGTTTGGCATTTTGTTGCGGGTGGCGAAGCAAGAACAAGAGAAAGAGAGGAGGCGGCCTCCTCTTCCACCTCCACCTCCTATATTAGAAGAGAGGGACTCCCCTCGCAGCGGCATCAACAGCAAACAAGAAGCTGTCCCTTTCGCTCTCCTCTCTTCTTCCGTTACCACTCACCCTCCCGCTCCTCGCCTTTTAAGGCAAATAGCCCTCCTCCCTAAGACTCCTTCAACCTTAGAAAGAGAGAGAGAGAGAGACCAAGAATGGCTCGTGAGATGAATGGCTTCTTCAGCCACCCTCCGCCTCCGCCTCCGGCGCCGTACCAGGAGGAGGCGGCGGCGGACGTGGACGACGCGGAGGACGGCGGCGGCGGGCAGGGGAAGCTCTGCTCCAGGGGCCACTGGAGGCCCGCCGAGGACGCCCGGCTCAAGGAACTCGTCGGCCAGTACGGCCCCCAGAACTGGAACCTCATCGCCGAGAAGCTCGACGGCAGATCAGGTAATAAGAAGAGAAATAAAACAACAACCTAATACCATGTGGAGATGCAATGCTGTTTCATTTCGGATTCGAAGATGCATTGAATGCGCAAACGGAACTACTCTACTCTACTGGTTTCTTTTACTGCAACCATCTTCCGTTTCGTGTGCATAACTTCTTTTCTTTCTTTCTTTCTTTCTTGTAAAAATAAATACAATGGGTTAACGCAATGGTGATCGTGGCTTGTGCCTGATTCTGATTCCTGGTTTATTTTGTGATGATGTCGGCCAACAGGGAAAAGCTGCCGTCTGCGGTGGTTCAACCAGCTGGACCCGCGGATCAACCGCCGGGCCTTCACGGAGGAGGAGGAGGACCGCCTCATGGCGGCGCACCGCGCCTACGGCAACAAGTGGGCCCTCATCGCCCGCCTCTTCCCCGGCCGCACCGACAACGCCGTCAAGAACCACTGGCACGTCCTCATGGCCCGCAGGCAGCGGGAGCAGTCCGGCGCCTTCCGCCGCCGCACCAAGCCCGCCTCCGCCTCCTCCTCCTCCTCCATCGCCCCGGCGCCGCACTACGCGGGCGTCGTCCTCCAGCACCAGCACCAGTACCAGCACCACGGGGCATCTCCCATTCCCATGCCGCTCCAGCCGTTCGCCATGGGGGTGGCGATAGCGACCGGGATGTACAGCAAGGCCGCCACGGCCACGGCCAGCCGCGCCTACAGCGGCGGCGAGTCCGACGAGTCGGCGTCCACCTGCACCACCGACCTCTCCCTCAGCTCCGGCAACGCCGCCGTGCCCTGCTTCTACCACCACCAGGGTACGTGCCTCCCTCGCTGCATGCTTGCCCTCAAGGCGCAAGTCCCAAGCGCCAAGCCCCAAGCTGTTGTTGTTTTGTTGCGTCGTCAGTCGTCAGTCCTCCACATGGACATGGACATGGACATGGCCAGCATTTTGATCCGAGTCCGACTGACATGGTGGTCTTTGGTGCAGGCTACGACATGGCTCCGCAAGCTCACGCCGTGACCCAGGCCTTCTCGCCGAGCGCGCGCTCCGCCTTCTCCGCCCCGTCGTCCTCCTCGGCGCGGAGACAGCAGCAGCAGCACGAGGAGGAGGATGGCGACAAGCTCAGCCTGCCCTTCTTCGACTTCCTGGGCGTGGGCTCGACATGACCGGGCGGGGCGGGGCGGTGCGGTGCGGTGTACAGGTGGAGGCCGAGATCATCATCATCCTACGGGAGGCGGCTAATCCGGAATTCCTAGCTAGTTAAGCAAGCCTTATAGTCTAGAAGAAGCAGACTAGGAGAAGATGAGGAGTTAAGTTGTTTTATTTATGGCGATGAATGTGACCTCTCTGGTTTCACCCCTCCTCAGTTTTGCTGCTGATTACACTACTTATTCAGATGGAAAACAAGTCGCATGTAATGCAATGTAATGTAATGGTGGCAACCCGAACTTAGTTTCATGTTGTCTTCCTCTCTGGAAAGTCGCTATTCCATTTGTTTGTGCCGATCGAAGAAGCAAGGAAATAACTAGTAAAAATTGCCCCCTGCAGCAACGAGCATTTGATATGTCCGTTGTTGTCCATCCCATTCCATTGTCGGTGCCCACCCAGCCGCCGGCGACGGCGAGAGAAAAACAAATTAATGGCTCACTCAGTTTACTAAGCCGGTGCACTAGGAGTAAGACTAGGACTAGGAACGGACCGGCGTGATCGGTGCGTACGACGAGCGGCATATGTGAACGTTCTTTCTTTCTTTCTTGTTGCATTCATCAACAAGAACGACGAGTCATTTTCCCCTCTCTCTCCCTCTCCTCTCTCTCTCTCTCTCTATAGAGGGTCGGGGCGGGTCGGGGCGGGTCGGGGCCGGGCGGGCGTGGTCTCGGGGGATTCCGTTGGACTGTTGCGCGCATGGCCTGGTGGTGGTGGTGGTGGTGGTGACCGTGGCGGGGACGGATGGATGGACCGCGCCTCATCCATCCTCACCACGCACGCCTTTGCAAGCCAACGAAACTGCTGTTGCAACAGCATCTCGTTGCTTCTTCTCTTCTTACTACTCCGTTACCACTTGCTACGTCACTCGCTCGCTTTCTGTAATTGCTGCTACCTGCAACTGCCTGCCTGCTCGCCTCATCACCGGCGACAATCCTATCTTAATTATGGCCTCTGCAACTGCAACCAACCCACACGGTCAATGCTAAAACCAAAACTTCATATCTCAACTGACCAAGAAACCGTGCAGTGAGCAATCACTGCAATGTGAGTTTCTCGGCAGTTTTCACCACCCACAGTGCCGGTTCTGCCCATGTTTGACTCGAGTTACTCTTTTTTGTACTCCCGAAAAAAAATAAACTCTTTTATCTATTGCTCCATTCCATACACCACCCCTGGGCTGGGCCTGGCATGCATGGACACACACACACACACTCGGAGGTGTACAGCAAAAATGTCGAGCGAGCCTGTTGATCTGCTGAATGGATGGATGAAGACGTGCAGTCATCATGTTTTATAGTTGCACCAAAGAGGACTGGACTGGGTCAGGCTATGTGTGTGTCTGTGACCTGACACTCTCACGTCTGAATCCACTGCAGCTAGACCTGGCCATCCTCCGGGCCGGGCCGGGCTTCGGGCCGGGCCTGACCAAGCCCGAGGTAGAAAACTCAGGCCCGAGCCCGGCCCGGCCCGGCCGTCGGGCCTAGTTTTCAGGCCCGAGCCCGGCCCATCACAGCAAAAAATACATCGGGCCTCGGGCCTCGGGCCGGGCCTCTTCAGTAAATGGCATAAACAGCGGGCCCAGGCCCGGCCCGACCTAGTCTTCGGGCTCAAAACCTAGGCCCAGGCCCGGCCCGGGAGCAGCGTCGGGCCGGGTCGGGCCGGGCTTTTTCGGGCCGGGTCGAGCCGGGCTGTCCGGGCCGGGCGGCCCATGGCCAGGACTAACTGCAGCAAAATAAAATCTCAACTTATACTACATTTGGTGGTTCAGGTCATGTCCTGTCTTAAGACATGCATGCTAGCTACTCAGGTATATATTTTGCATCTCTTGTGACGCCGGCAGGCCAAACCGTCAAGCCAAAGCCTCCCTCATCATGCTTGTGTCATGGACAATTTGGAATGAGCGAAATGCAAGAGTGTTTAGGTTTAAAAGCGCTCCACCGACTATCTTGCTTAACACCATCACGACCGAGGCCAACCTTTGGGTCACCGCCGGTGCAAAAAAATTAGGGTCTTTCATATCGCGAGAGTAATAATCCATGTGGTGTCGTGGGTGATTTGTAACAAACTCTATTCTCTCTTATTTAAAGGATGAGGCAAAGCTTTTGCCTCCGTTTTAAAAAAAAAATTATTTTGCATCTGTACCGAAAAAAAAGTGATATAACTTTGCTTGATCACAACCACACAGGGCATCCTTTTTTCTTCGGTAGTTGAATTTACCACAGATCTTTGCCCCAGCCTGCCTGCAATGGGTTGCTTTACAGGGAAAGCATAATACTGTTGTGCTAATCGGGATAGGTATGGCATTAAACATATTACCCTTTTGGTTAATTTGATGAATAGAGTATATGCATCATTCTGTTCTGTCGTCAAGATTATTGCATGACAGGTTTAGATAGGTTTGAAAGCTGCAATAGAGTAAGTCCTCCTTTGATTAATATTACTACGGCGGCTGCTGAGAACCCATCAAGCATGCCAACTTTGTACTGCAATGACATATTTACAATTTGATTTGACAATAATTTATCACGCTTTAACTACAACACTGAAAACTGCAGGTGTAAATTACATGTGCAATTTGACATGGAAGCGACAATAATTTTAGTTCAATTGGTCAAAACTGTCTTTTTAATGTCTGCCTTCTTGCTAACAAAAAACACCGATGAAAGCAATCTGAAAACAACAAGAGATGCCTCCAAGGGTGGAATATCTCCTTAACTACCTAGACAATCTCTTGCCTTGTTTCTTCCTAATAAGGGGAAGGAAAACGAACAGGTTAAAACGTGATATCATTGTCGGAAACTTTTGGAGCAATTCGTCCTCCATCTTCGTGTGCACCGACGCAGTTAAAAATAAACACTAAAGTTATGTACAGGCAGACATGAACACTGGAGCAATCCTCAAGTTATGACACCATGCATGCGCAGATTCATTCGAATCGCAGACATTCTCTCATGTAAAAGCAAAATCGAAATTCTGAATTGACATGGTGTACTTGTGCAGATTTACAAAGAACCATTTTGAAACTGATTAGCCTACTTTTGGAGTAGTTGCTGGAGTAATATTGGAGGGTTGAGTCCATATCGACGATGGTGATATTTGTAAAGCCCAACCATTCGGGTAGTTGAAAACGGATGACGAATTGAAGCATCAGTGGAGTATTTTCAGCATTTTCAGCATCAGTGGAGTATTTTCAGCATTTTCAGCATCAGTGGAGTTCGTTAGTTGTTGGTTGTAACACTCTGCAGATATGCATGCACCAACTAGAGGGCTGAAAAATGAGGTAGGAAGGAAATATGATTGAGGTTGTGTGCCGATGGATCAAATTAACACACGTTCGGCATGCAATTGATTCTATTGACTTCAGATAGGGTTCGAATAAAATTTAATATTAAAAAAATAGGAATAGACACCCAAAGTTTGGCTTAAAGAGGACACGTAGGTGGCATGTGATACGACTGTTCATTCACTACCAACCAACTGAACCCCATTCATCAGTTTGAGACAGATATATGTGTACTAGCAACAAGTTTCCATTTTTACCAAACGTTTCAGTGTCCAGACGGATGTTGTACTCTCAAGGATAGGATAGGATCATTCCAGATGAACCACATAAAACATAATACTTTCTAAAGTTGTATCAAGTCAGCGACAATGAATATGGATCGAAAGGAGTATTATTGATGAGATAAACTGGTACTCCCTCTGCAAACTAATATAAAAGCGTTTAGATTACTAAAATAGTGATGTAAATGCTTTTATATTAGTTTACGGAGGGAGTAGTAGAGAAGTTTAGGTTGTGCGGCGCTTGAGCCTCGAGGGCAGGGCACTCAAGTGAATGAAGAAGCACACGTATGGTATGGCGAGGGCAGCGCTTATGCGGGCATATGTGAGGCAGCAGGTGTTCTGTTACGCGGCTGTTGGGAAAGGGACGTGACGTGCATCCATCCGCCCTCGTCCAAGGCATGTTCACGCAGTTTTCCTCCTCCCGGGAAGCAAAGACCATATGCGTGAGGCCCGATTCCTTTGGCTCCGCTAGCTTTGGCCTTTGGGGATGGAATGGATGATGAGAGCGCATTGTGGGTCCTGAGTCCTGAGTCTGAGTGGGAGCCAAAGCCAAACAAACCCAGCAACAAACCAACACCGAGATCGACGTGCGCCTATGCTATCGCTGTGCACGCACAGCACAGCCCCTGGAAGAGCATCGGATTCTCTACCTAGCTACCATCTTGTCATGCTGCTGCTGTAGCGTGTAGCTCGTTTTCCCTTTTCCATTCCTTTTCCTTTTGTTTGATAAACTTATTTGGGCTGGGCCTGAGAACTGAGAACTGAGATCGATCCATGCATGGAGAAACAGCGTCCCAGCTGATGATTCTCATCCACGTACGTAATGACAACTGGCCACATTTGGCATCACAGAAAGAAAAGCGTACACATGGCTCGAATGAGCCATTGCATTCAGTGATATATGTGTGTGTACCACCCTATATATGCTAGCAACTATAGCTACACATGCAATGCAATGCACGCCTAGCTAGCTATATCTGCCTAACTGGCCTAGCCTCTCTATTGGCTGCAGTGGTGCTCCCTCCACGTAATAGTAGTGATAGCTAGCGCCACTGTTACAGTCACTGCACTGTGCTCACCTCACCTCACTTCTACTACTACCCTACAAACCCCAGCTTCATGCATGCCCAAGTCTACACTGTGCATGCATGCAGAGGAAATGCAAAAGGACGATCGAGAAAGATGCACGCACGCACGCACGCACGCAGCATTTTCACCGCTGACACCGGCCGGCGACGGGCAAAGCGAGGAATGAACCAGCCCGGTCGGCCTCTCCAAGACTCCAAGTCCAAGTAGAAAATGGAAGCCCATAGCTGGCTGGCTCTCTCCCTCTTGTACTGCCCTAGTTGGTACGTACGTACGTACGTGCATGCATGCACACGGACGAGCCCGTACGTGTGCGAGCGGGCTCTCAGTCGCCAATCGCCAGTCGTGCGGTGGAGATTTATTTTTACTGGACGCATGCATGGTGGCTGCGTCCCGATGCGAAGCTAGCATTGGTGCTACGTACGCTATTGTCTGTGGAGTAGTAGCACGGACGTACGGTACGCTGGCTGGCTGGCGTGCAGTAAATGTGAAAGATCATGGCAGCGTGTGATGCATTCACGGCAACAGTCCGATAGTACGTACGTCTTGATCGCCCCACGCGCGCTCTCTTCTCTTCTCTTCTCTTGGACTTGGACTTGGAGCAGTAGTATCTTCCTCGATCAAAACTTTTTGCAGCTCCAGCCTCCACCGACGCAGAAATCGGCCGACCGACCGGCGACCGGGTTAACTGCTGCCTGCTGGCCATCAAACCCACGTCCGGGCTCGATCGATACTACCAGCCTGGTTTCCGTGTCCATGACATGTACCGGTCTGTATACGTACGTACGTATGTATATGGATTTATTAAGTCTTGTACTTTGACTGGTTAGTCACTGCAGTCCGGAACGTACGTCTTGTCGTGTGGTGAGCGCGCAGCGCATCACGTACGTTTAGATGCACTGCTACTATGGAAAACAGCAAATACGGAGAGTACTACTAGTCGTAGAAAGGATCATCCTGACTTTTTATTTTTTGGTGAGCCAGGCGTCCATTGTCTCTCCTGTCTCACGCCATGCCGTTGTTGCGTGACAAACGTCCTCGCGGGCCCGCTTGAGCCTTGAGATGAAACAGAAAGCCCTTTTTCACATCCGTATTGGAAATGGAAATAAAGGCTACGTACGTGTCGTGTGTACACATCCGTATATAAAAATTGTCTAAAGAAACATCCGTATATATATAAAAAATACAGAAGATGCTAGCTACGTGGAGTAGGCTGCGTACTTATATACTAGGAGTCGACTGATTTTTAGCAAAGCCGAAAGAAGAATCGGGTCCATGAAAAAGATAAGTGAAAGCTTCATGCCAACAAAAAGAAGAGAGAGGAAAAAGGAAAACAGAAAGCGAAGGGTGAGGAGGGAGTGACACAAGTGTGCGTACCAGTGTGCTGTGCTGTGTGGTGTGAGGCAGGGGAGCAACGAAACGGCAACGGAAAGGTGGAGCACGTACGTATTCTGTAGGGCCACTCACCCATGACACAGCACAGTGCTCCGTCTCCGAGACCAACCCAACAGAAAGTGGTCGCCGGTGGACGGGGGGCATGTACGTACGACCGAGACCAAAAGGGAAGTGCCAGGGATGGATTTCATTTCTCAACGGTGGCCGTCCGCGCATGCATGTGCCGTTGCTTACGGTACCACGGAGGTGGAGGTGGAGGTGGAGACGGGTAGGCGCACGCAGATATCGTGCGTATCTGCCGTGAGCTCATGCGTCCGGGCAGGGAGCCAGCCAGCCAGTAGAATCCCCAACGGCATCCATCCCTCTTGGCCTCTTGCTCCCTGATTCCAGGGACAGAATCCCCCAACGGCCAGTAATATACACCCATCTACGTACTCCATCCACCTTTCCTAGCATCACATGCGTGCATCGCCATGCCTCTGCATGCCTTCCTGTCCGGCTACTGTGCGAGTTTAGACAGCTACTCCCTCCATTTCGATTTATTCTTCGTGGTTTTAGTTCAAAGGTAAATAAGGGCATGTTTGATTATCTACATCGGTTTGGGTGCTTGCATTGAAAAAACGAGACATGCTGAGTGGAGACTGGTTGCCTGCATATGGTGCCTCCGCATCGTGAAAGCAATTTTTATCCGGTGTTTTATTTGGACTCGCTGATCACCATTAAGTTGAACTCTCATGTTGATCAGGTTAAAGGTAAAACTGTCATATCTGATGACCGGCCTAGGGCGTCAAGTAATCCAACACCGGCTTTATGTTGGAAGCCACCGATTGAGGGATGGGTCAAACTGAACACGGATGGGTCTTATATCTCAAGCGATGAGGCAGGTGCGGGTATGATACTTCGGAATACTAATGGAGCGATAGTATTTTCAGCATGCAGAGCTTTATTTGCTTGCAGAGATGCACTAAAGGCAGAACTATGTGCTTGTATGGAAGGGCTTTCTTCTGAACTTCCTATAGCTATTGGGATGGATTCAGTGGTGGCAGCATCTATGATTTCTACTGGAGTCACTGATCGTTCTGCCTATGCTTCGGTAATCAATGAGATCAAATATCTCATGAGTCTTAGACATACTTGTGTTACTCATGTTTCTCGTACTCAGAATAAGGCTAGTGATAGCTTAGCTAGTTTTGGTAGAATTCATGGCTGGACAATGACTTGGCTTGCTTCTGGATTGTATGAACTGATTGTAATGATTCTGTGATTGAGTAATGCAGGTATTTCTCCTGTAAAAATAAAATAAAATAACGACCTAGTGTTTGGTTGCCCGCAGGCATGGTAATTAGAAATTAACAACTGTTCGCACATGAACACGTCACTGTGTATCTCCAACACCGAGGGTGATGCACCGTGGCTCACGTCGAAGAAGACCCTCCGAAAGCGCGGTACGCAAGCAATCCGGCGGGTGCTTTTGAGCACCCGAAACCCTACACGTCCGGGAGGGATTCCGTCTGGACGCGCGGCGGCTATGGGTTGCCCTAGGTCGATTCTCGCGCCCCTTGAGCCTAGAGGATCACTGCCCTTCAATACGAAGAATGAGAGAGAAAGAAGAAGAGGGAGATGTAAAACTAGGGTAAAAAGTAGATGAGTTTTGTGATTGTGTGTTGTTGTTCAATCGGTCGTCACGTCTTATCTATATAAGAGGTGGATGGACTTCCCGTACAAGAAAAGGACTTGTCTTGTCATCCAAATCATCAAAACCTAACAAAACACGGACTATTCACGACCTCCAGCCCGGATGTCCGGCTGAAGGCCCGGATGTCCGGCCAAGCCCAGTTTTCGTGTAGCAGTTCACTAATCGGACTGTACCTTTTACATACAAACTCTGATTAAGACAATTTTTATATCAAAATCAACTGTTTCGACGAGACACACAACTTTTTTGTTAAATACTTTTTGATCTAAGGCTATCTTGAGGGGGTTTCGGTCTGTTTTCTAAAGTCTGCAGCAGAAAAAAGTCGTCCGAATGTCCAGACTTTGCCCGGATCGTCCGGCCTCCACCCGGATCATCCGGATCTACTACCAAATCATCCGGCCTCCACCCAGATCATCCGGGTCTACTACCAGATCATCCGGCCTCCACCCAGATCATCCGGGTCTACTACCAGATCATCTGGCCTCCACCCAGATCATCCGAGTCTACTACCAGATCATCCAGCTTCGCCCTTATGCTTATGTTGTTTGGCTCATTCGTTCGGCCCCCGGCCCGAATCATCCGGCCAAACATTGCTGCAGAGCACGATTTTGACTGTAGAATTCACATACGACCTTGGATGGGGATGAATTTTATATCAAAATAGCCTGTTTCAACGAGACGAAGAACTTTCATGTTGAATTTTTTTTTCTTTCAAGGACATATTACTTGAGTTTTTGGTCATGCAAAAATCTGTTGTCAACACATGCCCTCCTATTTTTTTTGGCAAAGCTAGCGTGCCAAAAAATATATTGTACCGTGTTTGTTCTAAGGATGATGTCAACACCCCATCGGCCATTTATATGCTTAGGGCGATAATTCTGTATCGGCCATGGTTATGCTTAGGGTGATAATTCTATATTGGCCATGTTCATGCTTAGGGCGATAATTCCATTCTCTCTCATGCTTGCATTAGATTTTGCTACTGTAATTGATTGTTCCTATTTTGATGCATAACCTGCATCTGTAACCTGCTGTTGTACCTTACCTGCTTATCCTAAACTACTTATTATAGGTTGGTTAGTGATCCATCAGTGACCCCTCACCTTGTCCCAGTTGCCCCGGCTTGTTGACCGATGACTCGATCAACGTGATCGACGTCTAGATCCTGACACATCACCTCACCCCCCCTTTTAGTTGTACGACTCTGCAGAGTTACTATCAAGTGCCGAGGGTGATACCTCGTACATCACTTGTGATGAGATCTCTGTAGTGTAGCTAGTCGGTCGTGGTCTATCAAGGGTGATTTCTCCTTCACCACTCCCGATGACGACTCTGTCGTGCAACACCTCAAGTGTGAACCCTTTGATGGTGATTCCTCCTAAGTTCACCTTGCTGATTACATCGAGTGGAATCGATCGAGGGTGATTCCTCAGGTTCTCACCCTTGATGTTTTGGACACACGGTTACCCTGATTTTACTTCAGACCTTTGTTAAAGTCGGGTCAACCCCGAGGGGTAGCCGCGAGAGATACCTTTGAAAGTCGGGCGGGCCCAGAGAGCATCCGCGAGAGTTACGGCGGCGGCTAGCTTTAGCGGTACCACACATGATGTGATGGTAGCTCCGGACTTGTTCCGATAGCCATCACTTTAATAATGCACTAACAGGTTTGGGTATTTCTTCAAATTTGGCCACTGGCTTATGCGCACTAACCACCATGAAGGAACAATTATGGGCACTCGACGTTGTATGTTTCTTTTAAAAGCTCTGTTAGACGTCCAGTTCAGCATTGCGGCACGGCTGGGCCGGCGCCATCCATGACAGAGGTGGTGCCTGGGTCCGCCCTGCGTGCAATGACCTGGAGTGGAAAGGGTGATGGGCGCAAGACCCCAGAGCGCTTAGCATGTAGACCAGCGGGGGCCTCTCTGCGGAGCCTAGGTAGGAGTAGAACATGTTGATCCTGCTAGGCCGGGCATGACCCAGGAAAGTGTGTCCAGGCAGAGTAATCCGGCGTGTTGGGTAACGTGGTGCACGCCTGCGGGGAAGTTATCTATTTGAATAGTCGTGTCCACGGTAGTGGACGCTCGGAGTTGTATCTCGATCTATTACAACTAGAAATGGATACTTGAGACATGAGATGGACATGATGGCTCCGGGATTGCTTTCTTGTAGGGAGTCGAGGAAGGATCTCTGGGTGTTAATACTACAACATGCTTGTTAATTATAAAATGCTATTATGTACTCTTCTGAATGTTGCAAGATGCTAGTCTTCGATAGGCTAGGTCTTCCCCTCTATTCTGGCATTCTGTAGTTCAGCCACAGATACATTCCTTCCCTTGATATCAATGCATACTTAGTATAGATCTGATGCTTGCAAGTATTTTGGATGAGTACTCACGGTTACTTTGCTACCTTTTTCCCCTATACCCGGTTGGTACGATCAGATGGTGGATCCCAGGAGCCAGCGCTGCCCTGGTCGACTACTACTACTACTACCCCGACTGAGCATACTACTACGTGGAGACCGCCGACGACCAGGAGTAGGTAGGAGGTCCCAGGCAGGAGGCCTGCGCCTTCTCGATCTGTATCTTGTTTGTGCTTGCCTTTTTACGGCAGTCTTGTCTAACTTTATGTCTGTACTCAGATATTATTGCTTCCGTTGACTCTTGTGTATCAAGCTTATTTATTCGAGCCCTCGAGGCCCATGGCTTGTAATATAAAGCCTGTATGATTTTTATTTGTGTTTAGAGTTGTGTTGTGATATCTTCCCGTGAGCCGCTGATCTTGATCGTACACGTTTACATGTATGATTAGTGTACGATTGAATTTGGGGCATCACAACAACCCTCTTTCCCACGTTGGGTGCAAGTGTTTGTTTGTGTGTGCGTGTGTGTGTGTGTGTGCGCGCGTGCGCGCACGTGTGTGTGTGTAGGTACTGATGACATTTATTTGTATGAATCTCCTACTTGTTTGAAAAACCTTGGTTCTTAACTGGGGGAAATACTTTCTATTACCTCACCCTTCCTCTTCGGGGAAATCCCAACGCCCATCACAAGTAGCAGAAGACTTTCTAGCACCGTTGCCATGGAGACTTCATCAAACAAAGAAGGTCCCTTCACACATATTTATACTTTACTTGTTTACTTATCATTTGCTTTTATTTGCCTTTATTAGTTTCCGTTGAAAAATATATATCAAAATGACCAAAAATATCTCATGTGCTTTCTTGGTTGTTCCTATGGCTAGTTCTTCGCGTGTTGCATGTACCCATGAAAATGAAGCGCTTAATTTTAAACAAAGTGGAGAAGAAAGTTTAAAAGATGCTTGGTATAGGATTTGACATGCTTAAAATAGATCTACTCGTAAGCAATCCACCACTGTTCTTCTCGGCAAATTTTATCTGGGTGTTACTACTTGGTATAGATTTTTGCTTGACACTATTACTAAAGGAAATTTTCTGAGTAGTCACCCTTTGGATGCTTTTAATGCTATGGGGAATTTAGTGGGATCACCACCTATCACTATCAATGAAGCGACATTAACTTTGGAACATTTTATGCGAAGGTTAGACATTATGGAGAACAAAATGCCAACTGTTGAACACATTGAAAATCTTGATAGAAAGGTGCAAAACCAACTCACTAAATTTGGCTTTTTAGTGGGAACCACATCAAAATTATTAAAGGATAGAGAACCAATTACCAATAGAGTATAACAAAGTGTTAGAATTGAAAAACTGGAAGAGATCGTAAATAACTTTCGCTCAACTTTTTCTTCTGTCAAAACTATTGAAAGGACTCCTACAAATAAGAATTCTAACATATGTATGTTCCTAAAAACAAGGGCGCTTCCTCTAGTAAGGAGAAAGAAGATCTAAAAATGATTAGTGTTCACACCAATTTCAATGAAATGATAAAGAAACCTATGTTAAAAATAAATTCCTTAATTTTGTTCCTAGGAGTGTCATGATTAAAAATATGTTTGCTGGACCTCCTAGTAAATCACGTTGTGTAATTGATGAATTGGATGCGAAGGATGATAATACTTAAAACTATGCATTATGCCTAACTAGGGGCATTAAACAATAACTCTTGTTGGCAGGCAACCCAATAGTTATTTTTTTGTTTTCATTTTATTTTCTTGAGTCAACGTGATTATTTCTACTGTATGTGTTTTTATATTTTAATTAGTGTTTGTGCCAAGTAAAGCCTTTGGGACGATTTAGATGATAGTTGAACTACTGTTGTGCAAAATTAGAAACGTTTGCGCCCAGTGTTTGAATATTCTTATTTTACTGGAACACGATAAATCTTGAAATTTTTACACAGTATTGAGATGCAAATTACCTACGCTGTCCTAATTTTTTGAATTTTTGGAGTTCCAGAAGTATGGTTTTAGTTCAGATCACTAGTTCACTACAGACCATTCTATTTTAGACATATTCTGTTGTTGTTGTTGTTGTTGCATAATGTGCTTATTTTGATGATGAAATGGATTACATAGGGGGTATAAGTCATGGAGAAGTTAGAATACAGTAGGTATAACATTGTGGGCTTCACGGATGACCCCATTGTTGTGATCGAACCAATCAAATGTGGGGCGACAACTAGACAGGCGAGTCCGACCTCCCATCGCGTGGGGGACAGCACAGGGGGCCTTGCTCTCAGGCAGACTCGAAGCCGCCCCATGACGGTGTCCCTGGGTGTGCCCGCGGTCCACCCGTCATGGACCGTCGAGGCGGGTCTCCTGAGTCTAGGCCCTCCAGCCAGATCGAACGGCGTGGAGAGTCCTCGAGAGGCCCCATGACAAGACATGTGGAAACAGATGGCACGGAGGTCCTCTTCACACTCGAAGGCCCCCAAGAGGCAGGGACTCCATTAACTTTTATAGGAATGATGATTAAGAATGGTCTCACTCATGGCTTGAATCAATGGATGGTTCTTCAAACTTTGTATGTTGGAATTATATGTCCATAAATTTACTAGATTCTACCAGAGGTGGCACCTTTATGGCAAGTAAGGACTACAAAGCTTCATGGCGAGATGATGACAAGTTATGCCCAATGACATTATGAAAGAGCTCCAAATAATAAAATAAGTTCTATTGAGCATATTATTTACTTTAATGACTAGGTTGGTATGGTTATGTCTATCCTTGCAGCTAAAAATGTTCCTACCGATCTTCACAATATTTCTATTTCACATGTTGATGTAAATTTTAATTCAATAAATAATTTAGTAATACTTATACAAACAATTTTAGTAATAAGGATGCTAGACCATTTAATTTCCTCATAATGCTCAAAACTTTTATGAAAACGTGATACATCTCAATAGGGTCTGTAATTTTTTTACTATGTTCATGATATATTTACATCATTTATACATACTTTAGGCACATTCTATGCTATTTTTATTTCTCTAACATATTAATTCAGTGCTAAGGACAATTTTTTTAGTGTTTTCGTAAATTGTAGAAAAGGAATATTTTCTGGGCGGGGAAAAATAGAAACATATGTCGAAATGTTTCTTCACTAGGAGCTTCCAGGGTATCTGGGTCCACCTGTAGGGGCTCATGTGGCCTTCATTCGAGATCGTCACGTGACATAGGTCCAGACCGCGCCATCTGGCCATGTGGCTAGCTGATAGGTTGGTTTACCCAGTCCTTTGACCGCAAACCTATCTCTGAAGTTTCTGAACCACCCTATATATTTGTATTTTTCAGAGTTAAGGATATCTTGTGGTCGATAAAATAGTGATAGGACTCGAATTTCAGAATCTTAAAATATATCCCTGGGTTAGATCCAATCTTAGAGAGGGATCTCGCCCTCTCGGGGCCATGAGAACCATGGACCAAAGGGAGGAAAAATCTCCCAACTAGGGAGAAAGCAAAAGGAAGAAGAAGAAGAAGAAGATGATGAAGAAGAAGAAGAAGAAGAAGAAGGAGGAGGAGGAGGAGGAGGAGGAGGAGGAGGAGGAGGAGGGGAAGGGAACCGTCATCTGCGTTGTCGCCGCCATCGTCTCCATTGACTTCACCACTATATCAATTGTTAATACCTCCCTCTATATAGTGGTCCACTACTCACCCAAAAACCTTGTAATCCCCTACTTAAATATGGTGTTTCATGCTATAAATTATTTCCCAATGATTTGTTGCACTATTGCTATATCTGAGTAGATCCCTTTTGTCCTGTAACTTTTTGGTGATCTGTTTTGATTGATATGTGTCCTATGACTTTTTGGTGATCTGTTTTGATTGATATGAGTCGTAAGTTATGATATGGTGTTGTCCTTTTGTTCCTAATGTCCGAGCACATGTGTAGGGTTAGTTGTATACTGAGACAACCAGGCTTAGGGTGGTGAAAGTGACATATATTACCATACCTAAGTACTGGAACTGATGCATATGGGATAAAGGGTATCCTTATATCTTAATGTGGAAATATGCCCTAGAGTCAATAGTAAAGTATTATTTTATTTACATGTTCATAAGAAATGTTTAAATTTCCATGCTATAATTTCAGTGATTCCTAAATATGAGATTTAGAGAAAAACTCAGTTGCATGTGTGGGAACATAAACACCAAGTAGATCCCTAGTCTTGCTTCTAAGACTAGCTCATGGATTGCATGATGATCCTGTTTTCCTGATCATAGGGCATTATAAAAATAACAAGAATGCCGACAATAATGAACAAATTGTTGGCAAAACAATGGAGTTGAACAGGTCCAACTTATGATATACTATGAGATCCCATCATCACTATGTTACCAGTATTATCATATTAACATATACTCACTTCCTTAGACCATGAGAATATGTGGAATTTCATACCAGATGGTTACTTTGGGAATGCCAAACGTTATCCATAATAGGGTGACCATAATAATAACTTTTGGGTACATCAGTTATGTATGTTAAGGGACTCAATAGTTCAAGACCGGGATTTGCTCCTATGATGGTGGAGAGATATTCTCCAGGCCCACTTTGTATTACAATACCCATCATCGTATGACCAGACATAGTGTGATAGTGATCATGGGATACTAGAATGTAGAAACGAGAAAAGAGAACAAAGCCGGTAACGAGGAGAACTGGTATTATATTCAAAGAGTTGTTTCACATTGATATTGATAAAAGTCTTGCCTTGTGTTTTGTTACGTATCATGAAGCGAGGAAATTTTTGCCGAAACAGAAGGTTTGCTCGATAAGATCTTCATGTATACGCGGGAATTAATATGGACGTGCAAATGTCGTTGTTATTGGCCGGAAAGTGTTCCAGGTCATGTCCACATATTACCAAACATGCAGGGTCAGACGCTTAACGGTTAGCGGTTTGATAGAGTACTAGGAGGTATTAGGAGAATGAGAGGGATGCACCGAAAATGTGCCGATGATACAAGAAGTGTTCTGGTGATACCGGGAATGTCCCAGCAATACCCCTGTAGGCCGTGTAAGGTCCTAGAAGGTTCGAAATGGCCCTAGTGGGTTGCGCCCTTGGCTGGCCCAAGTGGTGGTAGCCACATGAGCCGAATTGGCCCCAAGTGTTGCACCCCTAGGCTTGGGGTCAAGTTAGTGGTCTTGCTTGGTTGGGAACGGGATCCTCTAGAAGGATCTCCTCTCTGGTTCCCCGTCACTAAGGGGGAAGCCTCTTCTCCACGGTTGCGTCACCCAAGGTGAGGATACGACCTAGCAGGCCCAAGTAGCCCGTGTCTGCACCAAGAAAATCACTCGATAGGCTCGACATTACCAGCTCAATTTATAATGGACCCTAATATCTAGGGAACCATTGCGAGGGAGCAGCTCCAAGCGAATGATTTCGTTCGCCATGGGGAGCGGCTCCCAGCATATGTTTCACCCCC
>NC_041385.1:263414255-263431503 GCF_002162155.2 Triticum dicoccoides | reverse complement strand
GGGAACCTCGATTGGCCCAGAGGCCTAATTAACTGTTTTATAAGTTCCATGAAAAAACAAAATTTTCTTATAAAAAAAGAGAAACATAAATTTGTCAAAATGCCATGATTATGAAAGTATGAAAAATGTCATGCTACTTCACAAAACTGCAGTCCTCTAATTTATAATTTACAATGGTATGATTTAAAAAATGTGCCGTATTATCTACAAAAATAAGTTTATAAATTTGTCGTGTAGATGTTTCACTATGCAAAAACTGCCATGTTTATGGAGAACATTTATTTATTCCATGGATCAAGAACAACAATGGCCATGTGTTTGTTTTTGCTTTATTTAGTCCACTACATAAAAATTCATAAAAAATGTTGTGTCGATGAAATAAAATAAGATTGTCATGGGAATAAAAAATGAAACTGTCATCCTCTTAATAACTAAATTGTCATCCTCTTGATAATAAAAATGTTATGCAAATAATAATAAAACTTCCATCTTCTGGGTAATAAAAATGCCATGCAAACTATAATAAAACCAACATCCTATTAATAATTAAGCTGCCATTTTATTAATAGTAAAAATGTCATGCTCTCAATAAGAAAATTGCTATCCTCTTAGTAATAAAATTGCCATGTTATTAAGTATTAAATGGGACATTCAAATTTGTGCCCCTAACTCGAACCCACTACTCAAATTAGCCCTAACTTTTTCATGTGCTCAAATTTACACCTAAAAAGTATTTTAACTCACGAGAATGCCCTTTCAGCTGGTCAAAGTTGTCCGACCGAAACTTTGAAAATTCATAACAAAGTCATATGAACTCAGAAGAATGCAAACTAAGATATCAAAATGTTCATAAAAACACCATCTATATGCACATGTCATTTACGTTCACGACAAAAGCACTCTTTAAAGCTTTTTAGGGTTTATAACATTAAAAAACTATTTAGGGATAATGCAAATAAATGCATGTGCGTGTGATGAACGTAATCAGGCTCTGCTCATGAATAAACAAGTACCTCCGTCAATGTTTTTGGAGAAAATATGGTACTGAGGAAAAATCTCCAGCTCTGATTGCATGGGATAAAGCTTGCCTTCCTAAATCAGATGGTGGTTTGGGAATCCTTGATATCAAAACTCATAATCAGGCTCTGCTCATGAAGTTCCTGCACAAATTCCTCAATAAACTTGATTTACCTTGGGTTAAGATGATATGGGAGACTCACTACACAGACCAGGTTCCTGGAGTAAAAGTTACTGGTTCCTTTTGGTGGAAAGATATCATGAAACTGCTACAACATTTCATCTGCACTCTCACTGCAAGGCAGGCATTGGAGACACTGTCAGAATATGGCAAGACCCTTGGCAAGCACAACTTCAACTAAAGTTCCCAGAGCTTTACTCCTTTGCCATTCAGGTGGATATCTCATTACAGAAGGCTCTACAATCAGACAACAGAGAAGCACTTTTTCACAGGCCTTTGTCTGCTACTGCACACCTACAATTTCTTCAGTGACAAGATCTGCTTCACAACCACCACTTGGATGAACAAAAGGACAGCTGGACATACAAATGGACTACACCAGTTTACTCATCTATCAAGATCAGTGATCAAGATGTATAAAAGTTTGATGGGACCAAGAAGCACTCACTTCCTCTTCAACATCCTCTGGAAAGCATCAAGTTTACTCAGGCATAAAATTTTCTTCAGGCTACTTCTTCATGACAGGGTCAACACTAGGAACCTTTTGAGAAGAAAATCAACGGTCCTGAGCTCATTTGATTGTGCATTGTGCAATGATAAGATAGAAGAAACCTCACTCCACTTGTTCTGGGATTGCCACTTCTCCATGCATTGTTGGAACTTAATTATACCTGCTAAGAAAAGAGGTATTTCCAATTTTGATGAATTCTGTCTGGCACTGTCAGTCCTCCCAAAGGAGTTTGGTATTGACATCCTCATTGCTGCTTGCTGGAGCATTTGGTCAGTGAGAAATGATAAGATTTTCAAGCAAGCAGTGGCTCACCCTATGTGTTGGAAATATTACATGAGAGAAGGACTCAAGGTGCTCATCCTCAGAGCTAAGGCATCCAAGGCTGCAAAGATTACACGCTGGCTAGATAATAATCTGTAATTTATTTTTGATGTTAGAACCCACTAGCATTGGCTAAGGCCTTTTATTTTGTAAGACTTCTGTACATAATTTATATTAATGAAAATATACCGTAGAACTATTGTTCTACGGTCAGGGGGTAAAAAAAAATGAACGTAAATGACATACGCGTATAGGTGTTATTTTTATGAAAATTTTGATATCTTATTTGCATTCTTCTGAGTTAATATGAATTTGTTATAAAATTTCAAAGTTTCTATCAAACAACTTTGACCAGCTGGATGGGCATCCTCGTGACCTAAAATACTTTTTAGGGGCAAATTTGAGCACATCAAAAAGTTAGGGGTAAATCTAAAAGTGGGTGCAAATTAGGGGCATAAATGTAAATGTCCCTTATTAAAATGACATGCTCTTAATGATAAAACAGCCATGTGAGAAAGTAAAAAACAATTCCAAAGTTGCAATGAATAAGTGAAATTTTTTGCCAAACCATGCCATGGATCGTGACAAAAAGACCTAAAATTGTCATGTTTAGGAACACAAAAATATCTCATGGATTAAAATAAAAAGAAATTGTCATGCTACCTGAAGGGGAGCTTTGGCGCAGTGGTAAAGCTGCTGCCTTGTGACCATGAGGTCATGGGTTCAAGTTCTGGAAACAGCCTCTTACAGAAATGTAGGGAAAGGCTGCGTACTATAGATCCAAAGTGGTCGGACCCTTCCCTGGACCCTGCGCAAGCGGGAGCTACATGCACCAGGTTGCCCTTTTTTTTGTCATGCTACCTATAACTAAAATGTACAGAAAGTTTAGAAAAAAATCCACTCTAAAAAGGAATTTTTATTCTTTCAAAAATGGAACAAAATCCAAGATGTTCAGAATTTTTTAAAAGAAAAATCAAATTTAAGGAAAAAAATTAGCTTTAAAAATACATATACAGTTTGGTTGCAAGTGCTCACAAAAACCCTCTTAAGCCGAGTGGTAAGCGCCCCCATCCCCTAGCCTAGGAGGTCGCGAGTTTGAACCCCTCCTCGCGCACCTTTGTCATTCAATTTTGGAGTAAAAAAGTAGAGAAGATTCGTTTTGGAAACGTGTAACTGCGTACTACTCCGGCTGGTCTACGTGGCATCGGTCTTGCGCTAATATCCATGCAATGATGGGGAAGGCGTTCGCCGGGATGAGCTCCCTCACTGACGTCCGCCAGATATCATTTCCGTTTACAATTGGCCTACAAAGAGATGAGCAAGTTGCATGGTAGTAGGGTTACGGAAAGTAGGACCAGGATTATTTGAGGGATCTACGGAAGGCAAAATTCGGCCTGAAACATTTCTAGATAAATATAGATCACTATCATTTATACTCGAAAGCAAATGCAAAAGTGGCACGTAAACACTAAAAACAGAACTGAAAAGCGCGAAATCTCTGCACCATTGAATATAATCTGAAGGCACGAAAAAGTGGCCAAACAAGTAGAAACATGCAACTTGTCCATCGAACAAGAAGTTGTTTTGACCCTCAAAAAAAAAAAACAAGAAGTTCTTTTGTCCTCTTATTAGAACATGCACCACACACTCTGAGAGTTGAGAGGGTTTAGAAGTAATTATGGACAATCATGGCAGTTAGGAATAGCCGACGCAAACAAGTACTTACAATCATAGTGGAGTTAGCTAAGCGCATCTTATATACGCCGCATGTAACTAAGACTCCAAGACCAAACTTGCATATTATATGACGATCTCAGACGCGAATAATCCCATCGTTAGCGCGCGGCAACCTGCATCTGCTGACCCACTCTTGTTTAATCCGGACATTTATAATAGAATTAACTAACTCTCGCGGACCAAAGGCGCCGTGGCCGGCCATAGGTGCTCGATCGATCAGTGACTAACATAATCCTTGGCAGCAATTGTTGACCTTTGGAAAGGTTCCAGCATTATAAGAACCTGCAACTACACAACACAAGCGCACATAAACAAAAGAACTACTATAATAAGAGAATCTGATCTCTCATAGAAAAAAAGGTCATATCCATGAGTGAGACGTGCACCAGATGTCAAGGGAAAGTTTGGCAGAACCCTACTTGTTAATTATGGTTAATCAGCCCGTGCACACTTTTCATCAATGGATCGATCGCTAGCCCACAAAGGGAGCCGCTAATTAGTGTATTATAAACAGTTAACTAGGGTGATATATGTCACTGTGTTTACCTTTGCCTTTTGTCCCGTTAACGGCAAAAAGGAGTTCTAGCTAGTTTACTTTAAGTGCGTAGCATCATGAGTTGCTTGTTCGAACACAAATATAATAGCCATATACATAGGTTTGGTTGTTAACTAAGGTGGGGCCAGTGATGTGTAAAGCTAACTAATACTTTTCAACAGGTCTAGCTAGCTAGCATCAATTTTGTTACAGTGGGGTCGATCCGGTCATATATTCCATTTTCGCTTATGTTTAGTGGATCAGAGACAGATAGATTAGCGCTGCATTGCGAAGCCAAAATGCTCGCCTGAGTTCATCTCCTGATTTTCTCAACATTTGTGTGACCACATATGAGTATGTACATTGCGATACTACACTTCTGCTAGGCTTGCACACTGTTAGCAGAAATTAACGCGCTGCCTTCATTACCTGTTTCTCGAATACGCAAGTTGTGTATCATTCCATTGATAGGATGGGAGAGAATACAGGGGATCGTTCACATTGGATGGTGGTACCTAAGCGCGTAGGTGAGCAGCGAGAAATAAGAGGATGCTCAGCCTCGCTAACTTCAGTTTATGTTACAAGAATGATTCGATCAAGCCCTTTGGTGCCGGCTCTTGCCCATAGTTTCGCCTCCTATTGAATATCATCGAGAAGTTTGTTGCGGGAGCGTGCAACGTTGTTGAAGAGGGCTGCGTTGCGGTGTTTCCAGATTGCCCAAGAGGTGAGGATGACTAGGGAGTTCAATCCTTTGCGGAGGCTGGCCGACACGTTTGCTTTTGCCACTGCCCACCAGTCGAAGAATCCGGTGGTGCCGTCGGGCGGTAGTGTGGGTATGCGGCACCAGGCCATGATGCCGTGCCATACAATGCGTGAGAAGACGCAACCAACGAGAAGGTGGTGGAGGGTCTCGTCGTCCTGGCCGCATAACTTGCATAGGGGATCATGCGGTAGGTCGTGTCGCGCACGTCGGTCGCCGGTCCAGCATCGGTTGAGAGAGGCAAGCCATAGAAAGATTTTCGCGTTGGAAGGAGCCCAAGTCTTCCAGATAAGCTGCCAAGAGGGCGCGGTGGTGGCTCCAAGGAATAGCGCGTGGTAGGCCGACCGTGCGGAGTAGTTGCCGTCGTCAGTCCACTTCCAGGATAGCTTGTCTGGCACGTCGGAAAGATCAACGCCTTGGAGCAGTATCCATAGCTCAACATATTCGATGACCGCGCGGGGGTTTAGGTTGCCGTGGATGTCCGCGCACCAACCTCTACTGCTGAGAGCCTCGCTAACAAGACGCCGACTCCTGCGTCGCCTCGGGATGAGGGAAGACAGGGTAGGCGCGATCTCAGGGATAGATCTACCATGGAGCCAATGATCTTGCCAGAATTTGCAGGTGTTCCCGTCGCCAAGGGTCCAGGTTGTGGAGGCGCGGAAGAACATGGAGGCCTCGTGGTCAGATGGTAGATGAAGATGCTTCCAGGAGCTCTCTGGATCGGTGTGCTGAGCCATAGCCAGCGTGTGCGTAAGGCAACTCTGGTGCGGTGTAAGTCGCGGATCCCCAGCCCACCGAGCGCCAAGGGGACGGCAAACCTTTTGCCAGGACACAATGCAACAACCAGCTTGTGCATCTTTGTTTCCATGCCAGAGGAAGTCGCGGACTAGCCGGTTGATCTTCTTGAGGATAGTCGGGTTTATCGCCAGCGCGAGCAAGATGTGCACTGGCATGGCTGTGAGGACGTGTTGGACAAGGGAAAGTCGCTGGCCACGTGACAACAGGGAGGCTTTCTAAGTAGCTAGTTTCTTCAAGAGGTTGTTGACGAGTGGAAGGAGCATGGAGGTTGGTACCTTGCGGGTTGAGAGGGGTAACCCGAGGTATTTGATGGGAAAATCCACAGTCGAGCAAGAGAGGGAGGCCCCAATGGTGGCGAGTTGGCCGTCGGTGCATCTGATAGGTGATGCCGAGCACTTGAGGAAGTTGGTTCGTAGGTCGGATGCTTTGCCGAAAGTCTCAAACAACATTTTCATGGCGGTGATCTCATGGGCATCGGGGTGGCAGAAGATGACCACATCGTCGGCGAACATGGAGATACTGGACGTGGCGTGGCGTGAAGTGAGCCTCCGGAGGTCCCTGGTGTGTTGCATACTCGAGAAGTGAGTTAAGCTTATTGACCACCAAGGTAAATAACATGAGGGAGACCTCCTTGACGAAGTCCTTGGGCATGGGCGGTCGGCGGCCCGGGGGTGCCGTTGACGAGGACACGCGTGGATGTGCTGTAGAGAAGGATCGAAATCCATTCGCACCATCATCGGCCGAAGCCGAGGTGGCGTAGAGTCTTGAAGAGGAATGGCCATGCCACTGTATCGAAAGCCTTGGCAATGTCAAGCTTGAGGAACACACGCGGTGCCTTGAGGTTGTGGAGGAGCCTGGCCGTCTGCTGGACGAGAAGAAAGTTGTCGTGCACACTTCTTCTTGCAATGGATGCGCTCTGGTTTGTGGACACCATGTCACGAAGCCGCCGCACAAGCCGGAGAGAGAGAACCTTGGCGAAGAGCTTGGCAATGAGGTGGATTAGACTGATCGGTCGGTAATCCGCGAGTGTCGATGCCTCTTGTCTCTTGGGTAGTAGGGTGAGGAGTGCCTCATCGAGTTTGCAAAACCCCATGCCATTCATAGTGTAGAGCTTGTAGAAAGCGGCGCAAATATCCTCCTTGATGATGGCCCAACAAGAGCGCAAGAACTCCACTGTAAATCCATCAGGACATGGTGTTGGGGAACGTAGTAATTTCAAAAATTTCCTACGCACACGCAAGATCATGGTGATGCATAGCAACGAGAGGGGAGAGTGTTGTCCACATACCCTCGTAGACCGTAAGCGGAAGCGTTATGACAACGCGGTTGATGTAGTCGTACGTCTTCACGATCCAACCGATCCAAGTACCGAATGTACGACACCTCCGAGTTCAGCACACGTTCAGCTCGATGACGATCCCCGGACTCCGATCCAGCAGGGTGTCGGGGATGAGTTTCGTCAGCACGACGGCGTGGTGACGATGATGATGTTCTACCGATGCAGCGCCTAAGCACCGCAACAATATGACCGAGGTGGAATATGGTGGAGGGGGGCACCGCACACGGCTAAGGAACGATCACGAAGATCAACTTGTGTGTCTAGAGGTGCCCCCGTATATAAAGGAGGGGAGGAGGAGAGGGCCGACCAAGGGGAGGAGGCGTGCCCAAGGGGGAGAATCCTACTCCAAGTAGGATTCCCCCCTCTTTCCTAGTCCAAGTAGGAGAGGGGAAGGAAGGGACGGAGAAGGAGAAGGAAGGAGAGGGAGGAAAAGGAGGAAAGGGGGGCCGGCCCCTAGTCCAATTCGGTTTGGGCTAGGGGGGCCGCGCGCCCTGCCTCCTCTCTTCCACCACTTGGCCCATGAGGCCCATTGCTTCTTCCTCGTATTCCCGTAACTCCCTGGTACCCCCGAAAATACCCGAATCACTCGGAACCCTTCCGATGTCCGAATATAGTCGTCCAATATATCGATCTTTACGTCTTGACCATTTCGAGAAACCTCGTCATGTCCCCGATCTCATCCGGGACTCCGAACTCCTTCGGTACATCAAAACTCATAAACTCATAATAATTTTCATCGAAACCTTAAGCGTGCGGACCCTACGGGTTCGAGAACAATGTAGACATGACCGAGACACGTCTCCGGTCAATAACCAATAGCGGAACCTGGATGCTCATATTGGCTCCCACATATTCTACGAAGATCTTTATTGGTCAAACCGCATAATAACATACATTGTTCTCTTTGTCATCGGTATGTTACTTGCCCGAGATTTGATCGTCGGTATCTCAATACCTAGTTCAATCTCGTTACCGGCAAGTCTCTTTACTCGTTCCCTAATACATCATCCCGCAACTAACTCATTAGTTGCAATGCTTGCAAGGCTTAAGTGATGTGTATTACCGAGAGGGCCCAGAGATACCTCTCCGACAATCGGAGTGACAAATCCTAATCTCGAAATACGCCAACCCAACATGTACCTTTGGAGACACCTGTAGAGCACCTTTATAATCACCCAGTTACGTTGTGACGTTTGGTAGCACACAAAGTGTTCCTCCGGTAAACGGGAGTTGCATAATCTCATAGTCATAGGAACATGTATAAGTCATGAAGAAAGCAATAGCAACATACTAAACGATCAAGTGCTAAGCTAACAGATGGGTCAAGTCAATCACATCATTCTCCTAATGATGTGATCCCGTTAATCAAATGACAACTCATGTCTATGGTTAGGAAACTTAACCATCCTTGATTAACGAGCTAGTCAAGTAGAGGCATACTAGTGACACTATGTTTATCTATGTATTCACACATGTATTATGTTTCCGGTTAATACAATTCTAGCATGAATAATAAATATTTATCATGAAATAAGGAAATAAATAATAACTTTATTATTGCCTCGAGGGCATATTTCCTTCAGTCTCCCACTTGCACTAGAGTCAATAATCTAGTTCACATCGCCATGTGATTTAACACCAATATTCATATCTGTATATGATTAACACCCATAGTTCACATCGTAATGTGACCAACACCCAAAGGGTTTACTAGAGTCAATAATCTAGTTCACATAACTATGTGATTAACACCCAAAGAGTACTAAGGTGTGATCATGTTTTGCTCGTGAGAGAAGTTTAGTCAACGGGTCTGTCATATTCAGAGCCATATGTATTTTGCAAATATTCTATGTCCACAATGCTCTGCATGGAGCTACTCTAGCTAATTGCTCCCACTTTCAATATGTATCCAGATTGAGACTTAGAGTCATCTGGATTGGTGTAAAAGCTTGCATCGCTGTAACTTTTTACGACGAGCTCTTTTATCACTTCCATTATCGAGAAACATATCCTTATTCCACTAAGGATAATTTTGACCAATGTCCAGAGATCTACTCCTAGATCACTATTGTACTCCCTTGCCAAATTCAGAGCAAGGTATACAATAGGTCGGTACATAACATAGCATACTTTATAGAACCTATGACTGAGGCATAGGGAATGACTTTCATTCTCTTTTCTATTTTCTGCCGTGGTCGGGATTTGAGTCTTACTCAATTTCACACCTTTGCAACACATGCAATAACTCTTTCTTTGACTGTTCCATTTTGAACTATTTCAAAATCTTGCCAAGGTATGTACTCATTGAAAAATCTTATCAAGCGTCTTGATCTATCTCAATAGATCTTGATGCTCAATATGTAAGCAGCTTCACCTAGGTCTTTCTTTGAAAAACTCTTATTCAAGTATCCTTTCATGCTATCCAGAATTTCTATATCATTTCCAATCAACAATATGTCAT
This sequence comes from Triticum dicoccoides, assembly GCF_002162155.2. Taxonomy (NCBI): domain Eukaryota; kingdom Viridiplantae; phylum Streptophyta; class Magnoliopsida; order Poales; family Poaceae; genus Triticum; species Triticum dicoccoides. The sequence goes on along the minus strand of NC_041385.1, from coordinate 263,421,843 downwards.
CCACATATAATATTAGAAATGCTACAGAGCTCCCACTCACTTTCTTGTAAATACAGGCTTCTCAAAAAGTCTGTATAAAACCATATGCTTTGATCAACTCATCAAAGCGTATATTCCAACTCTGAGAGGCTTGCACCAGTCCATAAATGGATCGCTGGAGCTTGCACACTTTGCTTAGCACCTTTAGGATTGACAAAACCTTCTGGTTGCATCATACACAACTCTTCTTTAATAAATCCATTAAGGAATGCAGTTTTGATATCCTTTTGCCAGATTTCATAAAATGTGGCAATTGCTAACATGATTCGGACAGACTTAAGCATCGCTACAGTTGAGAAAATCTCATTGTAGTCAACACCTTGAACTTGTCAAAAACCTTTTTGCGACAAGTCGAGCTTTGTAGATCGTAACACTACTATCAATGTCCGTCTTCCTCTTGAAGATCCATTTAGTTTTCTATGGTTTGCCGATCATCGGGCAATTCCACCAAAGTCCACACTTTGTTCTCATACATGGATCCTATCTCAGATTTCATGGCCTTCAGCCATTTTGCGGAATCTGGGCTCATCATTGCTTTCTCATAGTTCGTAGGTTTATCATGGTCTAGTAACATGACTTTCAGAACAGGATTACCGTACCACTCTGGTGCGGACCGTACTTTGGAAGACCTACGAGGTTCTGTAGTAACTTGATCTGAAGTTTCATGATCATCATCATTAGCTTCCTCACTAATTGGTGTAGGAATCACTGGAACTGATTTCAGTGATGAACTACTTTCAAATTCGGGAGAAGGTACAAATTACCTTATCAAGCTCTTCTTTCCTCCCACTCACTTCTTTCGAGAGAAACTCCTTCTCTAGAAAGGATCCGAATTTAGCAACAAAAATCTTGCCCTCAAATCTATTATAGAAGGTGTACCCAACAGTTTCCTTTGGGTATTCTATGAAGACGCACTTCTCCGATTTGGGTTCGAGCTTATCAGGTTGAAAACCTTTTTCACATAAGCGTCACAACTCCAAACTTTAAGAAACGACAACTTGGGTTTCTTACTAAACCACAGTTCATATGGTGTCATCTCAACGGATTTAGATGGTGCCCTTTTAACGTCAATGCAGCTGTCTCTAATGCATAACCCCAAAACAATAGTGGTAAATTAGTAAGAGACATCATAGATCGCACCATATCCAATAAAGTGCGGTTACGACATTCGGACACACCATAATGTTGTGGTGTTCCAGGTGGCGTGAGCTGTGAAACTATTCCACATTGTTTTAATTGAAAACCAAACTCGTAACTCAAATATTTGTCTCCGTGATCAGATCGCAGAAACTTTATTTTCTTGGTACGATGATTTTTCCACTTCACTCTGAAATTCTTTGAACCTTTCAATTATTTCAGACTTATGTTTCATCAAGTAGATATACCCATATCTGCTCAAACCATCTTGTGAAGGTCAGAAAATAACGATACTTGCCACGAGCCTTCATACTCATTGGTCTGCATACATCAGTATGTATTATTTCCAACAAGTCAGTAGCTCGTTCCATTGTTCCGAAGAACGGAGTTTTAGCCATCTTGCCCAAAAGGCACGGTTCGCAAGCATCAAATGATTCATAACCAAGTGATTCCGAAAATCCATCTTTATGGAGTTTCTTCATGCGCTTTACATCGATATGACCCAAACGGCAGTGCCACAAATAAGTTGCACTATCATTATTAACTTTGCATCTTTTGGCATCAATATTATGAATATGTGTATCACTACGATCGAGATCCAACAAACTATTTTCATTGGGTGTATAACCATCGAAGGTCTTATTCATGTAAACAGAATAACAATTATTCTTTAACTTTAAATGAATAACCATATTGCAATAAACATGATCAAATCATATTCATGCTCAACTCAAACTCCAAATAACATTTATTTAGGTTTAACACTAATCCCGAAAGTATAGGGAGTGTGCGATGATGATCATATCAATCTTGGAACTACTTCCAACACTCATCGTCACTTCCCTTTCAACTAGTCTCTGTTTATTCTGTAACTCCTGTTTCGAGTTACTAATCTTAGCAACCGAACAAGTATCAAATACTCAGGGGCTACTATAAACACTAGTAAGGCACACATTAATAACCTGTATATCAAATATACCCTTGTTCACTTTGCCATCCTTCTTATCTACCAAATATTCAGGGCATTTCCGCTTCCAGTGACCATTTCCTTCGCAGTGTAAGCACTCAGTTTTAGGCTTTGGTCCAGCTTTGGTATTCTTCACGGGAGTGACAACTTGTTTGCCATTCTACTTGAAGTTTCCCTTTCTTTCCCTTTGCCCTTTTCTTGAAACTAGTGGTCTTATCAATCATCAACACTTGATGCTCTTTCTTGATTTCTACCTTCATCGATTTCAACATCACGAAGAGCTCGGGAATCGTTTTCGTCATCCCTTGCATACTATAGTTCATCACGAAGTTCTAGTAACTTAGTGATGGTGACTAGAGAATTCTGTCAATCACTATCTTATCTGGAAGATTAACTCCCACTTGATTCAAGCGATTGAAGTACTCGGACAATCTGAGCACATGCTCACTAGTTGAGCGATTCTCCTCCATCTTTTAGCTATAGAACTTGTTGGAGACTTCATATCTCAACTCGGGTATTTGCTTGAAATATTAACTTCAATTCCTGGAACATCTCATATGGTCCATGACGTTCAAAACGTCTTTGAAGTCCCGATTCTAAGCCGTTAAGCATGGTGCACTAAACTATCAAGTAGTCATCATATTGAGCTAGCCAAACGTTCATAACATCTGCATCTGCTCCTGCAATAGGTCTGTCACCTAGCGGTGCATTAAGGACATAATTCTTCTGTGCAGCAATGAGGATAAACCTCAGATTACGGATCTAATCCGCATCATTGCTACTAACATCTTTCAACACAATTTTTCTCTAGGAACATATCAAAATAAACATATGAAAGCAACAACGCGAGCTATTGATCTACAACATAATTTGCAAAATACTACCAGGACTAAGTTCATGATAAATTTAAGTTCAATTAATCATATTACTTAAGAACTCCCACTTAGACAGACATCTCTCTAGTCATCTAAGTGATTACGTGATCCAAATCAACTAAACCATGTCCGATCATCACGTGAGATGGAGTAGTTTCAATGGTGAACATCACTATGTTGATCATATCTACTATATGATTCACGTTCGACCTTTCAGTCTCCGTGTTCCGAGGCCATATCTGTATATGCTAGGCTCGTCAAGTTTAACTTGAGTATTCCGCGTGTGCAACTGTTTTGCACCTGTTGTATTTGAACATAGAGCCTATCACACCCGATCATCATGTGGTGTCTCAGCACGAAGAACTTTCGCAACGGTGCATACTCAGGGAGAACACTTCTTGATAATTAGTGAGAGATCATCTTAAAATGCTACCGTCAATCAAAGCAAGATAAGATGCATAAAGGATAAACATCACATGCAATCAATATAAGTGATATGATATGGCCATCATCATCTTGTGCTTGTGATCTCCATCTTCAAAGCACCATCGTGATCACCATCGTCACCGGCGCGACACCTTGATCTCCATCGTAGCATCGTTGTCGTTACGCCATCTATTGCTTCTACGACTATCGCTACCGCTTAGTGATAAAGTAAAGCAATTACAGGGCGTTTGCATTTCATACAATAAAGCGATAACCATATGGCTCCTGCCAGTTGCCGATAACTTCGGCTACAAAACATGATCATCTCATACAATAAAATATAGCATCACATCTTGACCATATCACATCACAACATGCCCTACAAAAACAAGTTAGACATCCTCTACTTTGTTGTTGCAAATTTCACGTGGCTGCTACGGGCTTAGCAAGAACCGTTCTTACCTACGCATCAAAACCACAACGATAGTTCGTCAAGTTAGTGCTGTTTTAACCTTCGCGAGGACCGGGCGTAGCCACACTTGATTCAGCTAAAGTGAGAGAGACACCCGCCAGCCACCTTTAAGCACGAGTGCTCGTAACGGTGAAACCAGTCTCGCGTAAGCGTACGCGTAATGTTGGTCCAGGCCGCTTCATCTCACAATACCGCCGAACCGAAGTATGACATGCTGGTAAGCAGTATGACTTGTATCGCCCACAACTCACTTGTGTTCTACTCGTGCATATGACATCTACGCATAAAACCAGGCTCGGATGCCACTGTTGGGGAACGTAGTAATTTCAAAAATTTCCTACGCACACGCAAGATCATGGTGATGCATAGCAATGAGAGGGGAGAGTGTTGTCCACGTACCCTCATAGACCGTAAGCGGAAGCGTTATGACAACGCGGTTGATGTAGTCGTACGTCTTCACGATCCGACCGATCCAAGTACCGAACGTACGGCACCTCCGAGTTCAGCACACGTCCAGCTCGATGACAATCCCCGGACTCCGATCCAGCAGGGTGTCGGGGATGAGTTTCGTCAGCACGACGGCGTGGTGACGATGATGATGTTCTACCGATGCAGCGCCTAAGCACTGCAACGATATGACCGAGGTGGAATATGGTGGAGGGGGGCACCGCACACGGCTAAGGAACGATCACGAAGATCAACTTGTGTATCTAGAGGTGCCCCCCGCCCCCGTATATAAAGGAGGGGAGGAGGAGAGGGCCGGCCAAGGGGAGGAGGCGCGCCCAAGGGGGAGAATCCTACTCCAAGTAGGATTCCCCCCTCTTTCCTAGTCCAAGCAGGAGAGGGGAAGGAAGGGAAGGAGAAGGAGAAGGAAGGAGAGGGAGGAAAAGGAGGAAAGGGGGGCCGGCCCCCTAGTCCAATTCGGTTTGGGCTAGGGGGCCGCGCGCCCTGCCTCCTCTCTTCCACCACTTGGCCCATGAGGCCCATTGCTTCTTCCTCGTATTCCCGTAACTCCCCGGTACCCCCGAAAATACCCGAATCACTCAGAACCCTTCCGATGTCCGAATACTGTCGTCCAATATATCGATCTTTATGTCTCGACCATTTCGAGAATCCTCGTCATGTCCCCGATCTCATCCGGGACTCCGAACTCCTTCGGTACATCAAAACTCATAAACTCATAATATAACTTTCATCGAAACCTTAAGCGTGCGGACCCTACGGGTTCGAGAACAATGTAGACATGACCGAGACACGTCTCTGGTCAATAACCAATAGCGGAACCTGGATGCTCATATTGGCTCCCACATATTCTACGAAGATCTTTATCGGTCAAACCGCATAACAACATACGTTGTTCCCTTTGTCATCGGTATGCTACTTGCCCGAGATTTGATCGTCGATATCTCAATACCTAATTCAATCTCGTTACCGGCAAGTCTCTTTACTCGTTCCGTAATACATCATCCCGCGACTAACTCATTAGTTACAATGCTTGCAAGGCTTAAGTGATGTGTATTACCGAGAGGGCCCAGAGATACCTCTTCGACAATCGGAGTGACAAATCTTAATCTCGAAATACGCCAACCCAACATGTACCTTTGGAGACACCTGTAGAGCACCTTTATAATCACCCAGTTACGTTGTGACGTTTGGTAGCACACAAAGTGTTCCTCCGGTAAACGGGAGTTGCATAATCTCATAGTCATAGGAACATGTATAAGTCATGAAGAAAGCAATAGCAACATACTAAACGATCAAGTGCTAAGCTAACAGAATGGGTCAAGTCAATCACATCATTCTCCTAATGATGTGATCCCGTTAATCAAATGACAACTCATGTCTATGGTTAGGAAACTTAACCATCCTTGATTAACGAGCTAGTCAAGTAGAGGCATACTAGTGACACTATGTTTATCTATGTATTCACACATGCATTATGTTTCCGGTTAATACAATTCTAGCATGAATAATAAACATTTATCATGAAATAAGGAAATAAATAATAACTTTATTATTGCCTCTAGGGCATATTTCCTTCACATGGTGCCTTACCGATGGGCATCGTCTTGATTGTATGCCAAATCTCATCTTCAGTGAAATGTTCCTCTAGTGCAAAAGGTCGAAGCGGCGAGAGTCAAAAGTGCATAGATCAAGGGTGTGCTCGCGCATGATCTAGGACCCAATGGTAGCAGAGAAGTGGGAGAATTCCGTGCGAGCCATGCTTGGGTCTTGAGAAATGCAGTGTTTGTATCCCCTCCTTGAGCCAAGAGAAGCTAGCTCGCTCACGGGCAATGGATCACTCAGGAGAAGCCATGCCCAAGTACTTGCACTTCAACTCCTGTCGGAGCCAAATTTTGCTGGTGGTAAGTGGGCGCGTGTCCTGGGCAACGTCAAGGCGGTAGATGAGCTCACTGGAGACAAGAAGGTGTGTGGAAATGCTGCCGATCGAGCGTGAGCTCCAGCTCCATAGCACGCGTGTTGCGGCTTTGAGTCTTGCGTAAATTCATCTGAACGAGTCCGGGTCGGGGTCGTCGGAGTTCCAAGCGGTCAAAACAGTCTGATGGAAGCCCTCAAGTCTGATGCCATGCATGAGTGTGGGGTTGTCTTGCACGTTAGACCAAGTGAATCACCTGCTGTGGTGGTATATGTCTTGCAAAGCCGAGTCAGTAATGAAGCGCCGAAATTGGTTCATAGTCCAGTGATTAACGCGGCCGTTGTTCTTGTCGGCGATGGACGTCACCATGTTGAAGTCACCACCAATAACCCATGGTCCAGCAATAGAGTCTCGTAGGTCATGTAACTCGAACAGGAACGCGAGTTTATCAGGGATGCTCTGAGGCCCGTAGACGCCGGTCAACTACCATGTATTGCTCCCGGACAAGGAGGAGACCATCTAGGAAACGTGATAAGTCCCAATGATTGAGTTGGCGAATACGACTGCATCACTACGCCAAGCAAGTAAGGTGCCACCATGTGTGCCTTCCCCTAGAAGGAAACAAAAGTCAGTGAAGCTGCCGCCAAGCGTCTCGGAGACGAGAGAGGGTGTGAGTAGGGATAGCTGGTTTCTTGCAGACATACAACAAGGGGGGAATCCGAGGTAATTACAGTGTGGACAACGGTGCGCTTAGCGTTGCTGTTTAGAGAACGCACATTTCAAAAAACAACTTTATTGTGATTATGCATAAAGGTTTGGGGGCGCTAGGTGGCTAGGAATCATCCATTCATGCAGCGGTGAGAAGGGCCTGGCTGCGTATGAGGCTCATGAAAAGCTCTCGTGGCACTTGCCAGCCAAAGAAATCCGCGAAGGTGAGCACAACATCTATGGCTAGTGGGCTGTCAAAGAGCCGTGAGTACTTGGCAAGAAGCACACGCTTGGCCTTTGTCCGCGGAGAGTGGCACATCTTCCCCGAGCAGGCCTAGTTTACGGAGAAGCACGTGCTTGGCCTTTGTCTCAACGTCATAGCCCTGGTCATGCATGGTGATCCGGCCACTACCTCATGGGGTGAAGTTGGGCGAGATCTCAACACATCTGCGCCTAGGAGCAGGGGTCGCCAGCAGTGGCGTCGTTGGCGGCTTGATCAAGTCCAGTAGGCTTAGGACGTGGGGCGGGATGGCTGGCAGCAGTTCTATTGGACGTGCATGGAGGAAGCAGCAGTGTTGTGGTCATGG
>NC_041385.1:263233009-263414071 GCF_002162155.2 Triticum dicoccoides | reverse complement strand
TGGTGGCCTGGAGATCCATAGCGGGTCAAGACAGGTGATGGATAGCAGCTGCCGACAGTTGCGCTTGGTTGGTCGCCAATTCCAAGGCTGCCCCCTGCGGTTGGCTGCTATCGTCTGAGGGAGGGGTCTGGCATGCCACATCCAAGGGACCGGATTGGCTATCAACGCAATTGGCGGTTGCCGAAGTCTGCAAAGGAGCTTCTGCTAATGTGATGATAGGGTTATATGCTTTGTTGTCTGGCTAGACACAAAAGGTATCTGATGTCGCCTTAGGCTATAGCGGCGGATCAGAGGTGGGTCCTGCAGGAACTGCGGTGCAGGGCGTGTCGTGTGGCGAACTTGACCCGGTCAAAAGCAAGGTTTGAATGGTTGGGCTTCCAACCAGCATGATCACTTGGCTTGTAGCGGCCGGTGGGTCAGCCTAACCCGACAGGAGGAGGGTGGCAGGTGGGTCTTTGTGGCTGGTCATCAGCCTCATGTGGATTGGAGGGTGATGTGGTGTCGTACCGGTGGCTATGTAGGGGCCTAGCATGCCGCCCCAGTCATGGCAAGTAGGAGGGATGCGGCGGCGACGCCGCTTGCCAGTGTTTCCGTGGCCAGAGGGGCGGCCGACACGGTGGTTTCTGGGGGCTCGCGAAAAATCATGCCTTCGTGGCCAAGCATCAAGGCTTCTATACAACTTTTTGAAGTCACTGAGCTCATTTAATAACTTAAAAAAAGTTAGAGTATAGTGGAACCTAATTAAAAGGTGTCACGAGTGAAGAAATAATTCAACGGGTCCCACTCGTGTGTGTGTGTGTGTGTGTGTGTGTGTGAGAGAGAGAGAGAGAGAGAGAGAGAGACCCATAGGTCGATGCTCGTAAATACATCTTTCAGCCATATGCAGTGCTGATGCTCAGTAAAAACTTATGTAGTTGACACAATCAGATAGAACATCATATCACACTGAACTTGCATACAAAAATTTCATGCAGGCGGCACAATCAGGGTGGAAGCAGTGGATCGCTACAGGTAGGGCTAAGTTGAAACCAACAAACTCGTACATAATGGTTCATCGTCTTTATCAATGACGGGGAAATATCTTGAATGTTGTGCAACGAAAATAGATAGACACCACAATAAGTTCTACTAGCATATTAAGTTGATGTACAACCCTTTATAAAAAAAGTTCAGGTACAAAAATAGAATAGGTCACAATCAAATGTACTGGCACATCAGTGCTTCACACCGATGGATCGGATTTAACTAGTATCTGACAAGATTCACTTGTTACCTTGATACATCTCCGTCGTATCTACTTTTCCAAACACTTCTGCCCTTGTTTTGGACTCTAACTTGCATGATTTGAATGGAACTAACCCGGACTGACGCCGTTTTCAGCAGAACTGCCATGGTGTTATTTTTGTGCAGAAATAACATTTCTCGGAATGACCTGAAAATCCACGGAGCAACTTCTCAGAATTAATAAAAAATATTGGCGAAAGAATCAGCACCAGGGGGCCCACACCCTGTCCACGAGGGTGGGGGGCTCCCCCTAGGGCACACCCCCTGGCTCGTGGGCCCCCTGGACCTCCACCTACCTCAACTCCAACTCCATATATTTGCTTTCATGGAGAAAAAAATCAGAGAGAAAGTTTCATTGCGTTTTACGATACGGAGCCGCCGCCAAGCCCTAATCTCTCTCGAGAGGGCTGATCTGGAGTCCGTTCGGGGCTCCGGAGAGGGGGATTCATCGCCATCGTCATCATCAACCATCCTCCATCGCCAATTTTATGATGCTCACCACCGTGCGTGAGTAATTCCATCGTAGGCTTCCTGGATGGTGATGGGTTGGATGAGATTTACCATGTAAGCAAGTTAGTTTTGTTAGGGTTTGATCCCTAGTATCCACTATGTTCTGAGATTGATGTTGCTATGACTTTGCTATGCTTAATGCTTGTCACTAGTGCCCGAGTGCCATGATTTCAGATCTGAACCTATTATGTTTTCATGAATATATGTGAGTTCTTGATCCTATATTGCAAGTCTATTGTCACCTATTATGTGTTATGATCCCACAACCCCGAAGTGACAATAATCGGGATACTTCTTGGTGATGACCGTAGTTTGAGGAGTTCATGTATTCACTAAGTGCTAATGCTTTGGTCCAATACTCTATTAAAAGGAGGCCTTAATATCCCTTAGTTTCCATTAGGACCCCGCTGCCACGGGAGGGTAGGACAAAAGATGTCATGCAAGTTCTTTTCCATAAGCACGTATGACTATATTCGGAATACATGCCTACATTATATTGATGACCTAGAGCTAGTTCTGTGTCACCCTATGTTATAACTATTACATGAGGAATCACATCCGACATAATTATCCATCATCGATCCAATGCCTACGAGCTTTTCACATATTGCGCGTTGCTTATTTACTTTACCGTTGCCACTGTTACAATTACTACAAAATTGCTACCGTTACTTTTGCTACTGTTACCGTTACTTCCATACTACTTTGGTACTAAATACTTTGCTGCAGATACTAAGTTATCCAGGTGTGGTTGAATTGACAACTCAACTGCTAATACTTGAGAATATTCTTTGGCTCCCCTTGTGTCGAATCAATAAGTTTGGGTTGAATACTCTACCCTCGAAAACTATTGCGATCCCCTATACTTGTGGGTTATCAAAGACTATTTTCTGGTGCCGTCGTCAGGGAGCATAGATCTATTCTTTGAGTCACTTGGGATATATATCTGTTGGTCACTATGAGGAACTTGAAGGACGAAAGAGTTAAGATTTATCCCTGAACTACGAGGGGAGGTAAGGAACTGCCATCTAGCTCTGCACTAGATTCTCCTTCTGTTATGAGTAAGCTTGCGACACCTAAACCTGCTTCTGCTATTAATTCTGATATGTCGCATGTTATTGATGATGCCACTTCTACTATGCATGATACTTATGATGAAACTACTTCTATGCTTGATACTACTGTGCCATTAGGTGAATATCTCTATGAACCACTTGCTAGGGTTAGAGAGAATGAAATTCTTGAAAATGAAACTATTGAAGATAGTGATGATGAAGGTTCTCCCCCTAAATATGAATTGCCTGTTGTTCTTGAGGGTTATGTTATGGATGAAGAAACTACTAGAGATTTTCTTGCTTGCAATGATAGATCTGATCTTAAGAAGTTATTAGTTAAGCTGAAACAGAAGTCTCTGAATGCTAGAATGAAATATGACCCTACTTTTGCTACTTCACCTATCTTTATTACCGATCAGGATTATGATTTCTTTGTCGATCCTGAGATAATTACTTTGGTTGAATCTGATCCTTTTTATGGCTATGAATCTGAAACTGTTGTGTCACATCTTACTAAGTTAAATGATATAGCCACCCTGTTCACTAATGATGAGAAATCTCGCTACTATTATATTCTTAAGATATTTCTGTCCTCATTAAAGGGTGATGCTAAAACTTGGTTTAATTCTCTTGATCCTGGTTGTGTGCGTAGTCCCCAGGATATGATTTATTACTTCTCTGCTAAATATTTCCCTGCTCATAAGAAACAAGTTGCCTTGAGGGAAATATATAATTTTGTGCAAATTGAAGAAGAGAGTCTCCCACAAGCTTGGGGAAGGCTTCTCCGATTACTTAATGCTTTGCCTGATCATCCTCTTAATAAAAATGAAATACTTGATATCTTCTATAATGGACTAACCGATGCCTCCAAGGACCAGTTGGACAGTTCTGTTGGTTGTGTTTTCAGGGAAAGAACAGTCGATCAAGCTGAATTGCTATTGAATAATATGTTGACTAATGAAAATAATTGGACACTTCCCAAGCCAACTCCTGAGCCAATTCCTGAGCCGACTCCTAAACCAACTCCAAAGAAGAGAGGTGTTCTATTTCTCAGTCCTGAAGATATGCAAGAGGCAAAGAAATCTGTGGAAGGAAAAGGTATTAAAGCAGAAGATGTTAAGAATTTACCTCCTGTTCAAGAAATACATGGTCTTAATATACCACCTATTGAAGAAACACATGGCCTTAATAACCCGACACAGGTAGTGAAGGTAAATTCTCTCTATAGATATGATAAAGTTGAAATCCCGTCTACTAAGTTTGCTAGCAAATGCTTGGATGAATTTGATGACTTTATGGCTAGACAAGAAAACTTTAATGCTTATGTTGGTAGACATTTAAAGAGTAATGCTTACATGGTTGGACACTTGAGTGATTATATGGCTAGAGTTAAAGGTGAACTTAAACTCATTAGCAAACATGCTTCTATGGTTAACACTCAAGCAGAACAAGTACTTAAGGCTTAGAATGATTTGCTCGATGGATTTAAAAATAAACATGACTTTGCTGTTAGAGTGGCTACTAGAACGGGTAATATGACTCAGGAACCTTTGTATCCTGAAGGCCACCCTAAGAGAATTGAGCAAGATTCTCAGAGAAATAATGTAGATGCACCTAGTCCTTCTAAAAAGAAGAAGAAGAAAAATGATAGGACTTTGCATGCTTCTAGTGAACCTGTTGTAGACACACCTGAGAATCCCAATGAGATTTCTATTTCTGATGCTGAAACACAATTTGGTGATGAACATGAAACTAGTGATAATGTTCATGATAATGCTCAACCTAGCAATAATAATGATGTAGAGATTGAACCTGCTGTTGATCTTGATAACCCACAATCAAAGAATCAAAGTTATGATAAGAGTGATTTTGTTGCTAGGAAGCATGGTAAAGAAAGAGAACCATGGGTTCAGAAACCCATGCCTTTTTCCTCCTAAGCCATCCAAGAAAAAGGATGATGAGGATTTTGAGCGCTTTGCTGAAATGATTAGACCTATCTTTTTGCGTATGCGTTTGCCTGATATGCTTAAAGTAAATCCTTATGCCAAGTACATGAAAGATATTATTACAAATAAAACAAAGATACCGGAAGCTGAAATTTCCACCATGCTTGCTAATTATACTTTTAAAGGTGGAATACCAAAGAAACTTGGAGATCCAGGAGTACCAACTATACCATGCACCATTAAAAGAAACTATGTTAAAACTGCTTTATGTGATCTTGGAGCCAGTGTTAGTGTTATGCCTCTCTCTTTATATCGTAGGCTTGAATTGAATAAGTTGACACCTACTGAAATATCTTTGCAAATGGCTGATAAATCAACTGCTATACCTGTCGGTATTTGTGAGGATGTGCCTGTTGTGGTTGCAAATGTTACTATCTTAACGGACTTTGTTATTCTTGATATTCCCGAGGACGATAGTATGTTGATTATCCTTGGTAGACCCTTTTTGAACACTGCAGGGGCTATTATTGATTGCAACAAAGGCAATGTCACTTTTCATGTTAATGGTAATGAGCATATGGTACACTTTCCAAGGAAACAACCTCAAGTTCATAGTATCAATTCTATTGGAAAAATTCCAACTATTATTATTGGAGGTTTTGAATTTCCTCTTCCTACTGTCAAGAAAAAATATGATATTCTTATTATTGGGGATGTGCATTGCTACGTCTTGAGCTTGCGTTGGTTTTCCTCGAAGAGGAGAGGGTGATGCAGCAATAGTAGCGTAAGTATTTCCCTCAGTTTTTGAGAACCAAGGTATCAATCCAGTAGGAGGCTCCTCAAAAGTCCCACGCACCTACACAAACAAACTGAGAACTCGCAACCAACGTGATAAAGGTGTTATCAATCCCGTCACGGCCACTTGCGAAAGTGAGATCTAATAAAGATAGTATGATAAAATAAATATATTTTTGGTATTTTATAATATAGATGCAAAAAGTAAAGATGCAAATAAAAGTAGGATGAAAGCAAATATGATAAGAGATAGACCCGGGGGCCATAGGTTTCACTAGTGGCTTCTCTCAAGATAGCATAAGTATTACAGTGGGTGAACAAATTACTGTCGAGCAATTGATAGAAAAGCGCATAGTTATGAGATTATCTAGGCATGATCATGTATATAGGCATCACGTCCATAACAAGTAGACCGACTCCTGTCTGCATCTACTACTATTACTCCACACATCGACCGACTCCTGCCTGCATCTAGAGTATTAAGTTCATAAGAACAGAGTAATGCATTAAGCAAGATGCCATGATGTAGAGGGATGAACTCAAGCAATATGATATAAACCCCATCTTGTTATCCTCGATGGCAACAGTACAGTACGTGCCTTGCAACCCTTTCTGTCACTGGGTAAGGACACCGCAAGATTGAACCCAAAGCTAAGCACTTCTCCCATGGCAAGAAAGATCAATCTAGTAGGCCAAACCAAACTGATAATTCGAAGAGACTTGCAAAGATAACTCAATCATACATAAAATAATCCAGAGAAGACTCAAATATTATTCATAGATAAACTTGATCATAAATCCACAATTCATTGGATCTCGACAAACACACCGCAAAAAGAGTTTACATCGAATAGATCTCCACAAGAGAGGGGGAGGACATTGTATTGAGATCCAAAAAGAGAGAAGAAGCCATCTAGCTAATAACTATGGACCCGCAGGTCTGTGGTAAACTACTCACAACTCATCGGAGGGGCAAGGATGTTGATATAGAAGCCCTCCGTGGTCGATTCCCTCTCCGACAGAGTGCCGGCGAAGGCTCCAAGATGAGATCTCGCGGATACAGAAGGTTACGGTGGTGGAAATTGTGTTTCGTGGTGCTCCTGGATGTTTTCGGGGTACGTAGGTATATATAGGAGGAAGAAGTACGTCGGTGGCCGCCCGAGGGGCCTACGAGATAGAGGGGTGCGCCCTACAGGGGGGGGGGGGGGCGCCCTCCTATCTCGTGGGAGCCTCGGCAGCTTCTTGGCTTGCACTCCAAGTCCTCTGGATCACGTTCGTTCCAAAAATCACGCTCCCGAAGGTTTCATTCCGTTTGGACTCCGTTTGATATTCCTTTTCTTCGAAATACTGAAATAGGCCAAAAAAAACAGCAATACGGGCTGGGCCTCCGGTCAGTAGGTTAGTCCCAAAAATGATATAAATGTGTAAAATAAAGCCCATAAACATCCAAAAGGGGTAATATAATAGCATGGAACAATAAAAAATTATAGATATGTTGGAGACGTATCAAGCATCCCCAAGCTTAATGCCTGCTCGTCCTCGAGTAGGTAAATGATAAAAAAGAAATTTTTGATGTGGAATGCTACCTAGCATAATTCTCAATGTTCAGATCCAAAAGATACAAAATAAAAGTTCATATTGACATAAGAAATAGTAATACTTCAAGCATACTAATCAAAGTAATCATGTCTTCTCAAAATAACATGGCTAAAGAAAGTTATCCCTACAAAATCATATAGTCTGGCTGTTGCTCTATCTTCATCACACAAAGTATCATGCACAACCCCGATGACAAGCCAAGCAATTGTTTCATACTTTAATAATCTCAAACTCTTTCAACTTTCACGCAATACATGAGCGTGAGCCATGGACATAGCACTATATGTGGAATAGAATGGTGGTTGTGGAGAAGACAAAAAGGAGAAGATAGTCTCACATCAACTAGGCGTATCAACGGGCTATGGAGATGCCCATTAATAGATATCAATGTGAGTGAATAGGGATTGCCATGCAACGGATGCACTAGAGCTATAAATATATGAAAGCTCAACAAAAGAAACTAAGTGGGTGTGCATCCAACTCGCTTGCTCACAAAGACCTAGGGCATTTTTGAGGAAGCCCATCATTGGAATATACAAGCCAAGTTCTATAATGAAAAATTCCCACTAGTATATGAAAGTGACAACATATGAGACTCTCTATCATGAAAATCATGGTGCTACTTTGGAGCACAAGTGTGGAAAAAGAGATAGTAGCATTGTCCCTTCTCTCTTTTTCTCTCATTTTTTCTTTTTATTTTTTTCTTTCTCTTTTTTTTCTTTGGCCTTTTTTTCTTTCTTTTTGGCCTTTCTATTTTTTTCTTTTTGTAAAGTCCGAAGTCTCATCCCGACTTGTGGGGGAATCATAGTCTTCATCATCCTTTCCTCACTAGGACAATGCTCTAATAATGAAGATCATCACACTTTTATGGATTTACAACTCAAGAATTACAACTCAAAGCTAGAACAAGGTATGACTCTATATGAATGCCTCCGGCGGTGTACCGGGATATGCAAAGAATCAAGAGCGACATGTATGAAAATTATGAAGGTGGCCTTGCCACAAATACAATGTCAACTACATGATCATGCAAAGAGCAATATGACAAAAGTAATGCGTGTCATATGAACGGAATGATGGAAAGTTGCATGGCAATATATCTCGGAATGGCTATGGAAATGCCATAATACGTAGGTATGGTGGCTGTTTTGAGGAAGGTATATGGTGGGTGTATGGTACCGGCGAAAGTTGCACGATACAAGAGAGGCTAGCAATGATGGAAGGGTGAAAGGGTGCGTATAATCCATGGACTCAACATTAATCAAAAGAACTCATGCACTTATTGCAAAAATTAGAAGTCATCAAAAACCAAAGCACTACGCGCATGCTCCTAGGGGATAGATTGGTAGGAAAAGACCATCGCTCATCCCCGACCGCCACTCATAAGGAAGACAATCAATAAATAAAATTGTGCTCCAACTTCATCACAAAGCGGTTCACCATACGTGCATGCTACGGGAATCACAAACTTCAACACAAGCATTCTTTAAATTCATAATCACCCAACTAGCATGACTTTAATATCACTACCTCCATATCTCAAAACAATTATCAAGCATCAAATTGATCATAGCATCCAATTCACTTTCTATGATAGTTTTTATTATACCCAACTTGGATGCTCATCATTCTAGGACCAACTTTATGACCATAGCAAATACCATGCTGTTCTAAAAGACTCTCAAAATAATATAAGTGAAGCATGGGAGACTAATAATTTCTTCAAAATTAAGACACCACCGTGCTCTAAAAGATATAAGTGAAGCACTAGAGCAAAAACTATCAAGCTCAAAAGATATAAGTGAAGCACATAGAGTATTCTAGCAAATTCTAATCAAATAGGCTTCTCCAAAAATGTGTGTACAACAAGGATGATTGTGGTAAACTAAAAAGCAAAGACTAATATAATACACGACGCTCCAAGCAAAACATATATCATGTGGCGAATAAAAATATAGCTCCAAGTAAAGTTACCAATGAACGAAGACGAAAGAGGGGATGCCTTCCCGGGGCATCCCCAAGCTTAGGCTTTTGGCTATTCTTGAATATATTAGGGTGCCTTGGGCATCCCCAAGCTTAGGCTCTTGCCACCCTTTATTCCATAGTCCATAAAAGCTTTACCCAAATCCTGAAAACTTCACAACACAAAACTCAACAGGAAATCTTATAAGCTCCGTTAGTGAAAGAAAACAAAACCACCACATAAGGTATTGTAATGAACTCATTCTTTATTTAATTTGGTGTTAAACCTACTGTATTCAAACTTCTCTATGGTTTATAAACTATTTTACTAGCCATAGATGCATCAAAATAAGCAAACAACACAGTAAAAACAGAATCTGTCAAAAACAGAAAAGTCTGTAGCAATCTGTCACCAACGCAAACTTCTGGAACTGTAAAAATTCTACAAAAATCGGAAGTCCTGGAAAATTTGTTTATTGAACATCATCGAAAATAATCAACGCAAAAGCACGTTCCTGTGATTTAACAAAATTATATTCGTGCGCGGAAAGTTTCTGTTTTTCAGCAGAATCAAATCAACTATCATCGTAGGTTATCCTATAGGTTCTACTTGGCACAAACATTAATTAAAAGATAAAAACACATCTAAACAGAAGGTAGATGCAAGATTTATTAAATAACAGCAAGGAAAAATATTGGGTTGTCTCCCAACAAGCGCTTTTCTTTAAAGCCTTTTTAGCTAGGCATTGAGATTTTAATGATGCTCACATGAAAGACAAGAATTGAAGCACAAAGAGAGCATCATAAAACACGTGACAAACACATCCAAGTCTAACATACTTCCTATGCATAGGCATATTATAAGCAAACAAATTTGCAAGGCAAGCAAAAACTAGTATACGCAAGGAAGAAGAAAGAGACGATAGCAATCTCAACATGACGAGAGGTAATTTAATAAGATAAAAATTTCTACGACCATATTTTCCTCTCTCATAAAAATTACATGTAGGATCATAGGCAAATTCAACAAAATAACTATCACAAAACATATTCTCAACATGATCCACATGCATGCAAATTTGACACTCTTCCAAGATAGTGGGATTAACATTAACTAAAGTCATGACCTTTCCAAACCCACTTTTATCAAAAATGTCATAAGATTGAACATACTCCAAATATGTGGGATCTAAAGTTGACACTCTTAAACCCACTTCAATATTATTGCAAACACTATTATCAATCTCATATCCATCACGGGGCTTAAATAAATTTTCAAGGTTATAAGAAGAACCACCCCAATCATGATCATTGAAACAAGTAGTAGACATAGCAAAACTAGCATCCCCAAGCTTAGGGTTTTGCATATTATTAGCACAATTGACATCAAGAGAATTTATAAGAAAATCATTGCAATCATGCTTTTTATTCAAGGAGTTATTGTGAATCTCTTCATAAATTTCTTCATCGTAATTTTTAGATTCACAAATTTTGAGCAAAGCTTCATACAGATAATCTAGTGCCAAAACTCACTAGCAATTGGTTCATCATAATTGGATCTCTTAAAAAGATTAGCAAGCGGATGAGGATCCATAGATCTTAGGTTCTCTGTTTAGAAATAAATAAGCATCTATTCCAACCAAACGAGCAAACGAAAGGGCAAGCGAAAGAGAGGAGGAGATTGGGAAAGAGAGGGCGAATAAAACGACAAGGGTGAAGTGGGGGATAGGAAAACGAGAGGCAAATGGCAAATAATGTAAATGCGAGGGAGATGGGTTTGTGATCGGTACTTGGTATGTCTTGACTTGAGCGAAGACCTCCCCGGCAACGGCGCCAGAAATCCTTCTTGCTACGTCTTGAGCTTGCGTTGGTTTTCCTCGAAGAGGAGAGGGTGATGTAGCAATAGTAGCGTAAGTATTTTCCTCAGTTTTTGAGAACCAAGGTATCAATCCAGTAGGAGGCTCCTCAAAAGTTGCACGCACCTACACAAACAAACTAAGAACTCAAAACCAACGCGATAAAGGGGTTGTCAATCCCTTCACGGCCACTTGCGAAAGTGAGATCTAATAAATATAGTATGATAAGATAAATATATTTTTGGTATTTTATAATATAGATGCAAAAAGTAAAGATGCAAATAAAAGTAGATCGAAAGCAAATATGATAAGAGGTAGACCCGGGGGCCATAGGTTTCACTAGTGGCTTCTCTCAAGATAGCATAAGTATTACGGTGGGTGAACAAATTACTGTCGAGCAATTGATAGAAAAGCGCATAGTTATGAGATTATCTAGGCATGATCATGTATATAGGCATCACGTCCATAACAAGTAAACCGACTCCTGCCTGCATCTACTACTATTACTCCACACATCGACCGACTCCTGCCTGTATCTAGAGTATTAAGTTCATAAGAACAGAGTAACACATTAAGCAAGATGACATGATGTAGAGGGATATACTCAAGCAATATGATATAAACCCTATCTTGTTATCCTCGATGGCAACAATACAATACGTGCCTTGCAACCCTTTCTGTCACTGGGTAAGGACACCGCAAGATTGAACCCAAAGCTAAGCACTTCTCCCATGGCAAGAAAGATCAATCTAGTAGGCCAAACCAAACTGATAATTCGAAGAGACTTGCAAAGATAACTCAATAATACATAAAAGAATTGAGAGAAGATTCAAATATTATTCATAGATAAACTTGATCATAAACCCACAATTCATCGGATGTCGACAAACACACCGCAAAAAGAGTTTACATCGAATAGATCTCCACAAAAGAGGGGGAGGACATTGTATTGAGATCCAAAAAGAGAGAAGAAGCCATCTAGCTAATAACTATGGACCCATAGGTCTGTGGTAAACTACTCACAACTCATCGGAGGGGCAAGGATGTTGATGTAGAAGCCCTCCGTGGTCGATTCCCCCTCCGGCAGAGTGCCGACGAAGGCTCCAAGATGATATATCGCGGATACAGAAGGTTCCGGTGGTGGAAATTGTGTCTCGTGGTGCTCCTGGATGTTTTCGGGGTACGTAGGTATATATAGGAGGAAGAAGTACGTCGGTGGCTGCCCGAGGGGCCCACGAGACAGGGGGCGCGCCCTACAGGGGGGCGCCCTCCTATCTCGTGGGAGCCTCGGCAGCTTCTTGGCTTGCACTCCAAGTCCTCTAGATCATGTACGTTCCAAAAATCACGCTCCCAAAGGTTTCATTCTGTTTGGACTCCGTTTGATATTCCTTTTCTTCGAAATACTGAAATAGGCACAAAAAACAGCAATACAGGCTGGGCCTCCGGTTAGTAGGTTAGTCCCAAAAATGATATAAATGTGTAAAATAAAGCCCATAAACATCCAAAAGGGGTAATATAAGAGCATGGAACAATAAAAACTTATAGATACGTTGGAGACGTATCATGCATATTGTCGGTGTCAAAACCGGCGGATCTCAGGTAGAGGGTCCCGAACTGTGCGTCTAGGCGGATGGTAACAGGAGACAAGGGACACGATGTTTTTACCCAGGTTCGGGCCCTCTCGGTGGAGGTAAAATCCTACTCCTGCTTGATTAATATTGATGATATGGGTAGTACAAGAGTAGATCTACCACGAGATCAAGGAGGCTAAACCCTAGAAGCTAGCCTATGGTATGATTGTTGTTCGTCCTACGGACTAAAACCCTCCGGTTTATATAGACACCGGAGAGGGCTAGGGTTACACAGAGTCGGTTACAATGGTAGGAGATCTACATATCCGTATCGCCAAGCTTGCCTTCCATGCCAAGGAACACGGGACGAAGTCTTCAATCTTGTATCTTCATAGTCTTGGAGTCCGGCCGACGGTGATAGTTCGGCTATCCGGACACCCCCTAGTCCAGGACTCCCTCAGTAGCCCCTGAACCAGGCTTCAATGACGACGAGTTCGGCACGCATATTTGAAGGAAATATGCCCAAGAGGCAATAATAAAGTTATTATTTATTTCCTCATATCATGATAAATGTTTATTATTCATGCTAGAATTGTATTATCCGGAAACATGATACATGTGTGAATACATAGACAAAACTATAGTCACTAGTATGCCTCTACTTGACTAGCTCATTAATCAAAGATGGTTATGTTTCTTGACCATAGACATGTGTTGTCATTTGATTAGTGGGATCACATCATTAGGAGAATGATGTGATTGACATGACCCATTCTGTTAGCCTAGCACTTGATCGTTTAGTATACTGCTATTGCTTTCTTCATGACTTATACAAAGTTCCTGCAACTATGAGATTGTGCAACTCCCGTTTACCAGAAGAACACTTTGTGTGCTACCAAACGTCACAACGTAACTGGGTGATTATAAAGGTGCTCTACAGGTGTTTCCGAAGGTACATGTTGGGTTGGCATAATTCAAGATTAGGATTTGTCACTCCGATTGTCGGAGAGGTATCTCTGGGCCCTCTCGGTAATACTCATCACCTAAGCCTTGCAAGCATGTGACTAATGAGTTAGTTATGAGATGACGTATTACCGAACGAGTAAAGAGACTTGCCGGTAACGAGATTGAACTAGGTATTGGATACCGACGATCGAATCTCGGACAAGTAACATACCGATGACAAAGGGAACAATGTATGTTGTTGTGCGATTTGACCGATAAAGATCTTCGTAGAATATGTAGGAACCAATATGGGCATCTAGGTCCCGCTATTGGTTATTGACCGGAGACGTGTTTCGGTCATGTCTACATTGTTCTCGAACCGTAGGGTCCGCACGCTTAAGGTTTCGATGACAATTATATTATGAGTTTATGTATTTTGATGTACCGAAGGTTGTTCGGAGTCCCGGATATGATCACGGACATGACGAGGAGTCTCAAAATGGTCGAGACATAAAGATTGATATATTGGACGGATATATTTGGACACCGGAAAGGTTCCGGGAGAGTTTGGGAATATACCGGAGCTCCGGGAGGTTACCGGAACCCCCCGGTAAGTATATGGGCCTTATTGGGCCCTAGTGGAAGGGAGGGAGAAGGAGCAAGGGAGGGGGTGTCGTGGTTCTAAGCCTGACAGTAGAGTGGGGGGTAGGTATGGAGAGGCAAGGTCCTAGCTATGGAGAGGTTGTAAGCACAAAGGATGTACGAGTTCAGGCCCTTCTCGGAAGAAGTAACAGCCCTACGTCTCGGAGCCCGGAGGCGGTCGAGTGGATTATGAATGTATGAATTACAAGGTGCCGAACCCTTCTGCCTGTGGAGGAGGGTGGCTTATATAGAGTGCGCCAGGACCCTAGCCAGCCCACGCAGGAGAGGGTTTAAGGTGAGTTAAGTCTGGGGCGTTACTGGTAACGCCCCACATAAAGTGCCTTTACTATCATAAAGTCTACTTGATTACAGGCCGTTGCAGTGCAGAGTGCCTCTTGACCTCCTGGTGGTCGAGTGAGTCTTCGTGGTCGAGTCCTTCAGGCCAGTCGAGTGAATCCTCGTTGGTCGACTGGAAGGCGACCTCTTCTAAGGATGTCCTAGGGTAAGTTACTTGGATCAGGTCCATGATCCTACCCTAGGTACACAACCCTATCATTAGCCCCCGAATGGATCGAGGCTTCGAGTGAAGAAGGAGTTGATGTCGTTTCCGATTAACCTTTGCGCTCCGGTTGTGCGCTGTTCTGGACCAAAGAATCCCTTTGTCGACAGGAAACAAATTGCCTTCAGTCAACTTGATCCATTCTGTTTTTGCGTCGAGTGATCTTTCAGGCTTCGACGATCTCCGAGCGACGGATCGCCGGAAACACCGCGCCTGACAGACTGATTTGTTGCTCGCGGATTCCGCGGGATGCGAAATTTTGGGGCGCGCGCGAAGCGGGGTGGACCGCGGCGCTCGGATGGGACGGGGCATGGACGCCTCGATCTCCGCGCCGCCTTTTTCGCCACGTATCCCGCCTGCATAACTGTTCCAGATATGATTAGATCGCCCGGGCCCGCCTGTCATCCACTCGGAAGGGACCTTATAAATGTGCCCGGCGAGGATTTCTGTGCTGCGCCTTAGCATTCTTCCCCTCTCTCTGCTTCCTTCCTCTCTGCCCAGCGTGCTCGCTCTCGCCCCCGCACCACTTCCCTTTGCGCATCTCGCCGGCGACCATGGCCAAGGAGAAGACGGCGGCGCTGGAGCGCGCAAAGAAGGCGTCGGCATCGGAGAAGGCGAAAGGAAGGTCCACCAGCCGCGGAGGGTCCTCGTCCAGATCCCGCCTGCCGAAGGGCTGGGTCCAAGGAGACTGGATCCAGTCGACCATCACGGAGAATGACCTCCTCGACATGGCCAACGAGGGCTTGATCCCCCACGGAGCTGCGAGGCTTCCGGGGAAGGAGTGGCAGCCCCAGCCAGAAGAGGGTGAGTGTGTGCTTTTGGCCACCCATGTTGATCGCGGGTTTTCCTTGCCACCGAGTGTTTTCTTTCGTGGCTTTTTGAACTTCTTCGGAGCGCAGCTCGACCACTTTACCCCAAACTCCATTGCCTATCTTGCCGCGTTCGTGTCCATGTGTGAGGGTTTCTTGGGCTGTCGACCGCACTGGGGTTTGTTCAAACATATATTCACGTGTCGATCTCAGACCGTGAAGAAGGCGAGCCCAGGTGATGAGAGAACCCGAGTCGTCCAAATGTGCGGAGGCCTGGGGATTCAGGTGAGGAATAAGAGCACCTTCCCGCCCATGACCTTTCCCGAGTCCGTCAGAGGCTGGCAGTCGACTTGGTTCTACTGCCAGGTCCAGTCGACGCCAGGGCAGTCGAGTGGACTCCCTCCGTTCACCATGGACCGAGTGAGCAAGCCTTCCCCTCTGAAGCTGATTCCGGAGGAGAAAGCTGACGTGAAGATGTTGATGGAGCGCGTGGTGCAGTTGGTTCGGGAGGGAGTGACGGGCATGGACCTCCTGGAGGTTTTCCTCAGGCGTCGCATCCAGCCTCTCCAGTTCCGGAGCCACTGCATGTGGTTGTACTGTGGGACCGAAGACGAGACTAGAGTCCATCCAGAAGCAGTCGACGATGTCACTCTGGAAAGATGGATGGTAGCCATCACCGGAAACAAGGACAACCCACGCGGAGCCAGAAGGATTCCTCCACTCGACCACAACAGTGATCCAAATAAGGTACACTTGCCCTGCTCTCCACTGCATTCTTGTCGCATTCATCTCTGTTTACTCTGCCGACTGGTCGACTGATCATTGTCTTGATATCTGCTAGGCCCTCACCGAGCTGTACTCGATGCCCAATGGGGCACAAACTCCGACTGAGGAGGGTGAGGCGAGTGGGGGCGAGAGCCAGGACGAGGAGGAATGGGACTCAGACGTTGCAGGGGACGACGACGACGATGATGATGACGACGGCGATGATGATGATGCCGAAGACGAGGAGGAAGAGGAGGAGGTCGTGCCACCGCGCTCGGAAAGGCGGTCGAAGCTCGTCCACGACCCTTCGACTGAACGTGGCAAGGGGGTTGCGACGCAGTCGACCAAGCGCCCTAGGACCACTTCTCCAGCGCCGACTGAAAAGGCGCCGAAGCAGCTTAGGGGGGCTCCGCCAAAGCCGACCAAGCTCCTGCCGAAAATGAAGGTGTCCATCCCCACCATATCAGGGTAATTGTGCTGCTCATATTTTCTTATCCTGTGTGAACTTTATCTCTGGTCGACGCTGAAGTTAGTCGACTGATCCTTTGGAGTTGCAGTGCTGCTACTTCTGAGACCTCGGCCCGGGCTGATGACCACGAGATGGAGGATGCAGCAACTTCGAATCCAGGTACTGTGTTCTTAACACCGTTCTTAGTCGACTGACACGCGATCTCTGATCCTGATCCTTCTCTGCAGCTCCACCCAACACTGTTATCAATCTCCCTAACGACGACGAGGATGAAGAACCACTGACACGCAGGAGGAGTCGGAAAGCGTCCGCCAGTAAGGTACCTCAGGATGTGACGGCGCCTGAGATTCTGACTGTGGAGGAAGGGAACACCACTCGACACACGGTGTCCTTCGCAAATCCACTAACGAGTGCTCAGCAGCCCTCCCTCTTTACGACGCACCACATCCCAGAGGACCAAGCTGGCGCAGCGAAGGAGGCAATACGCCAGGCGGGACTCATGATGGAGCAGCTGAAGACCATCCGGGACGCGAGCCAGGCAGCTTATGACGCCAGTTCTGCCCTCCAAAGCAATGTCCAGGTCAGTCGACCGCTGTTTGTTCTGTTGGATATGCTACCAAAAACTTTTCTTTTCCGGAATTTATATTAGTCACCCACTGGGTGTGTCGAATAAACTCCGTGTTAGCGGGGGCACGCTGAGTGCACCCGCTGGGTGTAGTCCCGAAGGCTAAGGCCGACTGCTGGCAGTCGGCCTTAGGCTTTATGATGTCAATCTTTCTGTCAGTCGACTGGTCGACTGGACTTCACAAACCGGTGGGGGCACGCTGAGTGCACCCACTGGGTGTAGTCCCCAAGGCTAAGGTCGACTGCTGGCAGTCGGCTTTAGGCTTTATGACGTCAATTTTTCTTTCAGTCGACTATGTCGACTGGATTTCACAAACCGGTGGGGGCACGCTGAGTGCACCCACTGGGTGTAGTCCCCGAGACTGTGGTCGACTGCTTGCAGTTGATCACAGTCTTAGAGAATGCATCTCTCTTTTTTTTTTTGAGGTCGACTGGTCGACTTTGTCTTCAACAGGATTAGTGGGGGCACGCTGAGTGCACCCACTGGGTGTAGTCCCCGAGACTACGGTCGAATGCTTGTATTTGGTTGTAGTCTTAGAAACGTGTGTTTATCCCCTTTTTCACTCGGAAGTGAATTATATTTGACATTTAGTCGATTGGTTCTTCACAGAACTCCTGTGATCTTGTGGCTCGCTACTCAGAGCTGGAACAAAAACATACTCAAGTCGAGCTGAGCTTGAAGCTGGTTCAGGAGAAGCTGACAAAGGCAAAGGAGGAGACCGAAGGTATGTTTGGTGAGACCCTGACGACTGCTTTTCCCCTTGCTTGTTTCAGCATCTAATCTTGCTGTAACTTGCAGGTAAGGTAAGGGAGGCCCAGCAGAAGAAAGACCTTGAGCTAGCTGAGAAGATCAAGCTTGCTGACGAGAAGTTAGCTTCAGTCACCAAGCTCGAACAAGACAATACCAATCTGAAAGCTGCTCTTGGGATTGCCAACAAGGAGGTCAGTCGACTGAAAACTGACAAAGCTGCCCTGACCGACCAAGTCAGCAAATTGACTGAGAAGAAAACTGAACTGGAGGCCTTCCTGAGTGGCCTTGCCAAGAAGTTGTTCCTTATGCTTGAAGGTAGACCTCCATGTTTGGCAAATATTTCCAATTGTGGCTTTTTCCATTCGACTATCTCCTTGACTTAGTGATCACCCTTGCAGAATTTTGTCAAAACTTTGAAGAAGAAACCAGCCGACTGGAGCCAAACCTTGACCCCGTCAATTCTCCGGTGAACGACGAAGTTGCCATGGATGTTTTCCGACTGGAGTCTCGTGTTGCAGCTGTCGTGGACTATCTCGCAAGGCTGAAGGCCGCTACATCTCGCATCGACTCGACGCTCTGGCCTGAGGAGACACTTCAGAATGACCTTGAGTCGCTGATGGCCCGCTTGAACACGATCCCTGGTCGAGTGCAGGAGTGGAAGAAGTCCTCGGCTCGGTGTGGTGCAGATGTCGCTCTGTGTCTGGCCCGAGTCCACTGCAAAGATGCGCGAGAAGAGAAGCTGGCGGCCCTTCGGGTGGCCAATACCAAGAAGCACGACTTCAGATCCTTTATGGAAACTTTCCTTGCAGCTGCCACTCGGATCGCCGATGGGATTGACCTTGATGAATTTGTTGCACCTTCCAGCCCTCCACAGGAGGGGTAAAAAACTTCTTCTGGCTCGACATTTTAAATTTGCCTCGGTATGCCGAGTGAAATTGTAACCGACAAACCTGAACAGGCTTGACGCCTGAGCACTTTCGGTTCCTTTAGATGTCGATTCAAACTTGGATTTGGTGCTTGAATACGATTGCCTTCGGCTCGGAATGTCTTTTGCAGGTTCAAAGCAAGGTGCCTGTGCTGCAATCGACTTATTCTTTAGTCCACTTAGACGAGCACTGGGCTGCAGCTAAGCCCTCCGAATGAGAGGGTTGCTCTCCACTTGGCAGGGTTTTTATACCTTAGGCGAGCGCTTGGACTGCAGCTAAGCCCCCGAGTGAGAGGGTTGCTCTTCACTCGGTAGGATTTTTGTAACTTAGGCGAGCACAGGGCTGCAGCTAAGCCCCCGAGTGAGAGGGTTGCTCTTCACTCGGTAGGATTTTCACAACTTAGGCGAGTGCTTGGACTGCAGCTAAGCCCCCGAGTGAGAGGGTTGCTCTTCACTCGGTAGGATTTTTGTAACTTAGGCGAGCACAGGGCTGCAGCTAAGCCCCCGAGTGAGAGGGTTGCTCTTCACTCGGTAGGATTTTCACAACTTAGGCGAGCACAAGGCTGCAGCTAAGCCTCCGAGTGGAAGGCTGGCTTACCACTCGGTAGGATTTTGATAACTTAGGCGAAACGGATTCGCAGCTAAGCCTCTGAGTGGGAGTCTGGCTCACCACTCGGTAGGATTTTTACAAACTTAGGCGAAACGGATTCGCAACTAAGTCACCCACTGAGGGGAATTTTATTGGAAAATAAAAATAAAAAGTGACAGATATTGTGGAGGAACTATGACACTATTATTTTGAGGTCCATGAACTACAAAAGTACTTTATTGCAACTCATCCGAGTGATAAAACTTAAGTGTAAAATGGGCGGAGTAGCTCCGCGTTCCAAGCTCGGGGCTCGTCGATATTATGCTCGACGTTGTAGAGACGGTACGCCCCGTTGTGGAGAACCTTGGTGACGATGAAGGGGCCTTCCCAAGAAGGAGCAAGCTTGTGTGGTTTGTGCTGATCCACTCGGAGAACCAAATCCCCTTCCTGGAAGGCTCGACCTCTCATATTTCGGGCGTGGAAACGGCGCAAAACTTGTTGGTAGATGGTCGATCGGATCAGAGCCATCTCCCTTTCTTCCTCTAAAAGGTCGACTGCGTCCTGCCGCGCTTGTTCAGCTTCTGCTTCGTTGTAGATTTCAACTCGAGGAGCATTGTGGAGAAGATCACTCGGCAAGACTGCTTCAGCTCCATAGACCAAGAAGAATGGAGTTCTTCCGGTCGACCGATTAGGCGTGGTCCGCAGTCCCCAGAGTACAGATGGAAGTTCGTCGACCCAAGCTCCAGCCGCGTGTTTGAGATCACGCATCAGTCGAGGCTTCAGTCCCTTGAGAATCAGTCCATTAGCTCGCTCTGCTTGTCCATTCGACTGCGGATGGGCGACTGATGCGTAGTCGACCCGTGTGCCTTGGGAGTCGCAGAAAGCTCTGAATTCCTCTGAGTCAAAGTTCGACCCATTATCCGTAATGATGCTGTGCGGGACTCCATATCTGAATATTAGTTCCCTGATGAAGCTAACAGCAGTACCGGTGTCAAGGCTCTTGATTGGTTTAGCCTCGATCCACTTGGTGAACTTGTCGACTGCCACCAGTACATGCGTGAAGCCACTTCGTCCTGTTCTCAAAGGACCGATCATGTCCAGCCCGCAAACTGCAAAAGGCCAGACGAGTGGGATGGTCTTCAAAGCTGACGCAAGCTTGTGCGACATATTCGAGTAGAACTGACATCCCTCGCACTTATCTACTATCTCTTTTGCCATCTCATTCGCCTTGGGCCAGTAAAATCCGGCTCGGTATGCTTTGGCCACGATGGTCCGAGAGGACGCATGATGACCACAGGTCCCCGAGTGAATATCATTGAGGATGAGTCGACCTTCTTCTGGTGTTATGCACTTCTGACCGACTCCAGTCGCGCTTTCTCTGTATAATTGTCCTTTGATTACGGTAAAGGCCTTAGATCGACGGACGATCTGTCGAGCCTCTTCCTCATCCTCCGGAAGCTCTTTCCTCAAGATATATGCGACATACGGAATCGTCCAGTCGGGAATGACCACCAAAACCTCCATGATCAAGTCGACCACCGCTGGGACTTCAACTTCAGTCGGATCTGTGGCGCCCTTGGGCTGCGGAGTTTCTTCGGTGAAAGGATCTTCTTTGACTGACGGAGTGTGTATATGCTCCAAGAACACACCACTCGGAATGGCTTCTCTCTTGGAACCTATCTTTGCTAGATCATCAGCTGCTTGATTTTTCAGTCGGGGTATATGATGGAGCTCCAACCCCTCGAACTTCTTCTCCGGCTTCCTCACTGCACTGCAGTATCCAGTCATGGCTGGGCTTCTCACGTCCCACTCTTTCATCACCTGATTGACCACTAAATCCGAGTCGCCATAGACCATTAGGCGACGGACGCCGAGTGAAATGGCCATGCGCAACCCATATAGGAGGGCCTCATATTCTGCCTCATTGTTGGAGGAATCAAAGTGAATCTGGAGCACATATCTGAGCTTATCTCCTCTGGGGGAAACCAGGACAACCCCAGCACCGGAACCATTCAACATCTTAGAGCCATCGAAAAACATGGTCCAATGCTCCGAGTGAACTTCAGTCGGCTGCTGTTGTTCAATCCACT
Organism: Triticum dicoccoides; assembly: GCF_002162155.2. Taxonomy (NCBI): domain Eukaryota; kingdom Viridiplantae; phylum Streptophyta; class Magnoliopsida; order Poales; family Poaceae; genus Triticum; species Triticum dicoccoides. Next base: position 263,392,325 of record NC_041385.1, on the reverse strand, counting down.
CGGCGAGGAAATCTGCTATCGCCTGGGACTTAATGGCTTTCTTTGCCTCAAACTTGATATCAAGGGGAAGAAGTTCAATCGCCCATTTGGCCACTCGACCAGTTGCGTCTCTGTTGTTTAAAATCTCTGATAATGGAGCGTCGCTGACGACTGTGATGGAATGGTCAGAGAAATAATGAGCAACCTTCTTTGTGGTCATGTATATTCCATACACAAGCTTCTGATAATGAGGATATCTCTGCTTGGATGGAGTCAAGACTTCAGACAAATAATACACTGGGCGCTGAACTTTGAGAGCTTTTCCTTCTTTATCCTTTACCTTCTTGGGGTTCCAGGATCCTTTTGGTTTCCCCTTAAACTTTCCTTGAGTCACGGCCAGAGCCTCTCCAGGAGCTGCCGGTTCAGCCTTCCGCTTCTGTTTCCGACTGGTGTTTCCTTTTTCCGACTGACTCGGCTTGTGCTTGCCGCATCGGAGTCGGTCTTCTTCTTCGCTGTTGGCGTACTTGGTAGCAATCTCCATCATCCGACTCAAGGTCATGTCACCGGTTCGACCAAATTTCAAACTCAGTTCTCTGTTCTTGACGCCGTCTTTGAAGGCGCATACTGCCTGATGATCAGAGACATTTTCCACAGTGTGGTGCAAAGTGATCCACCTCTGAATATACTCTCTGAGAGTCTCATTAGTTTTCTGCACGCAGACTTGCAACTCTGTCAATCCCGCTGGTCGCTTGCAAGTCCCTTCAAACGTTCTGACGAACACTCGGGACAGATCTTCCCAAGTGTAAATGCTGCTAGGAGGTAATTGAGTCAACCATGCCCTGGCAGAACCTTCCAACATGAGGGGCAAATGCTTCATGGCCACCTCGTCGTTCCCACCACCGATCTGAACTGCCACTCGGTAGTCTTCAAGCCAAGTTTCAGGCTTAGACTCACTAGTGAACTTGCTGACTCCTGTTGCCAACCTGAAATTGGGGGGGATAACTGCGGCTCTGATAGCTCTGCTGAAACATTCAGGACCAGAAACATGTACTCGACTGCTCGTGGGTACACCTCTGTCGAGTGCGCCTCGATGGGCTCTGTTCCGGTCGACCAACCCTTGCACGATAATGGATCGCGCGTCGAAGCCTGGCTCTCTGGGGTCAACTGGAACCCTACGCCCTGTACTGTACTGACGCCTATCATCTGGCTGCCGAGGAGCGTAAGACCCACCCCTCGGAGGGGAATAGGGCACTCGACGCCTATCATCTCGGTCGAGTCTGTCGCCATATTGATCTCGCCGATTCTCACGCCCTTCGCGCCGCGGAGGCGATTTGGGGCTGTGAGCCGACTGAACCGTATTCACAGTGACAGATCGACTATGAATTCTGTTGCGCGACTGAGACACGGCTGAATTCTGATCTCCTGCTGCCCGGAGCAGATCCCTGATTTGCAGCAAACCTCTGCCAGCTTCCGACTGCGAAGGCTGAATGGACTCTGCTATACGGGTCGCAGCTGCTAAATTCTGAATTGGGGTTCGATATACCTGAGTCGGCGGGAAGAATTGACGTCGACTGGTGTCGGGAACTCGTTGCCGCGCGCGCTCGTCGAGTGCTCGCTGAAGGTTCTCCAGTCGAGTGCGCTCGGCCAAATTGGCCAGACGCGCCTCCTCCAAGGCACGAGCCTCGGGGGTTTCTCCTGCGATGGGAATACGCAGGGGATCCTCGTTCCTGCGGCGAAGCTCTTCTCTTTGCAGAGAGTCGAGTGGCTCGGGCTGGTACTCTTCGTAGTCTCGTGCAGGGTCGTCGCCGTCACCTGCTCCACCACCACGGGCGAAGCCAGGAGGGCTGTGGGGCCCGTCGACCATCAAGATTTCCGCCGCTGGATCACTGCTTCCGCACTCGGATGCAGTCTCTCCGGAGCCAGTCGACTGATCGAACAAGCCGTAGAGAGATTCGTTGGGCTCGATTGCCGCAACTTGTGTAGTGGCCGATTGGCGAGCCACCGCGTGACTCACCCATCGCTGAAGCCTCGACCGGCCTGAGCGCTTGCGCTGGCGGGAGACCGGGAGGGTGGATGATGGAGGAGCCGACCGATACTGGGTCGACGGTTGCCGCAGCAGAACGCCGCGGACACATGCGCGAAAATGCGTCGCACCGCGGACGGGGAGCGCGTCTACGTCGAGTGGAGCCTCCTGGAGCCATGCGGAGTCGTCGGCGATGAAGGTGAGGGTGCCGAGACAGATCTCTTGACCCTTGACCAAAACTCCAGCAGACACCATGATGAGAGTACTCGGAAGAATCGCAACTTCTCCACAAAATCGCTAAAACACCGGCCCCACGGTGGGCGCCAACTGTCGTGGTTCTAAGCCTGACAGTAGAGTGGGGGGTAGGTATGGAGAGGCAAGGTCCTAGCTATGGAGAGGTTGTAAGCACAAAGGATGTACGAGTTCAGGCCCTTCTCGGAAGAAGTAACAGCCCTACGTCTCGGAGCCCGGAGGCGGTCGAGTGGATTATGAATGTATGAATTACAAGGTGCCGAACCCTTCTACCTGTGGAGGAGGGTGGCTTATATAGAGTGCGCCAGGACCCTAGCCAGCCCACGCAGGAGAGGGTTTAAGGTGAGTTAAGTCTGGGGCGTTACTGGTAACGCCCCACATAAAGTGCCTTTACTATCATAAAGTCTACTTGATTACAGGCCGTTGCAGTGCAGAGTGCCTCTTGACCTCCTGGTGGTCGAGTGAGTCTTCGTGGTCGAGTCCTTCAGGCCAGTCGAGTGAATCCTCGTTGGTCGACTGGAAGGCGACCTCTTCTAAGGATGTCCTAGGGTAAGTTACTTGGATCAGGTCCATGATCCTACCCTAGGTACACAACCCCATCAGGGGGCGCCCCCCCAAGCCCAATCCGAATTGGGAGGGGGGCCGGCCCCCCCTTTCCTTCTCTCCTCCCCCCTCTTCCTTCCTTCTCCTACTCCGAATAGGAAAGGGGGGTTTGCCCCCCTATGGCGCGCCTCCCCCTTGGGCCAGCCACCTCCTCCCTCCCTCCTTTATATACGGGGGTAGGGGGGCACCCTAGACACACAAGTTGATCATTGAGATCGTTCCTTAGCCGTGTGCGGTGCCCCCCTCCATGATATTACACCTCGGTCATATTGTAGCGGTGCTTAGGCGAAGCCCTGCGACAGGAGAACATCAAGATCGTCACCACGCCGTCGTGCTGACGAAACTCCCCCCGTGCCTCTGCTGGATCGGAGATCGGGGGTGCGTCATCGAGCTGTACGCGTGTCAAGAACTCGGAGGTGCTGGAGTAACGGTGCTTGGATCGGTTGGACCGGGAGGACGTACGACTACTTCCTCTACGTTGCGTCAACGCTTCCGCTTCGGTCTACGAGGGTACGTAGACAACACTCTCCCCTCTCGTTGCTATACATCACTATGATCTTGCGTGTGCGTAGGAATTTTTTTGAAATTACTACGTTCCCCAACAGTGGCATCCGAGCCTAGGTTTTATGCGTTGATGTTATATGCAGGAGTAGAACACAAGTGAATTGTGGACGATATAAGTCATACTGCCTACCAGCAGGTCATACTTTGGTTCAGCGGTATTGTGAGATGAAGCGGCCCGGACCGACATTACGCGTACACTTACGCGAGACTGGTTTCACCGTTACGAGCACTCGTGCTTAAAGGTGGCTGGCGGGTGTCTGTCTCTCTCACTTTAGTTGAACCGAGTATGGCCACGCCCGGTCCTTGTGAAGGTTAAAACGGAGTCTATTTCACAAACTATCGTTGTGGTTTTGATGCGTAGGTAAGAACGGTTCTTGCTAAGCCCGTAGCAGCCACGTAAAATTTGCAACAACAAAGTAGAGGACGTCTAACTTGTTTTTGCAGGGCATGTTGTGATGTGATATGGTCAAGACGTGATGCTATATTTTATTGTATGAGATGATCATGTTTTGTAACCGAAGTTATCGGCAACTGGCTGGAGCCATATGGTTGTCGCTTTATTGTATGAAATGCAAACGCCCTGTAATTGCTTTACTTTATCACTAAGCGGTAGCGATAGTCGTAGAAGCAATAGATGGCGTAAACGAGAACGATGCTACGATGGAGATCAAGGTGTCGCGCTGGTGACGATGGTGGTCATGACGGTGCTTCGAAGATGGAGATCACAAGCACAAGATGATGATGGCCATATCATATCACTTCTATTGATTGCATGTGATGTTTATCCTTTATGCATCTTATCTTGCTTTCATTGACGGTAGCATTTTAAGATGATCTCTCACTAAAATTATCAAGAAGTGTTCTCCCTGAGTATGCACCGTTGCCAAAGTTCGTCGTGCCGAGACACCACGTGATGATCGGGTGTGATAAGCTCTACGTCCATCTACAACGGGTGCAAGCCAGTTTTGCACACGCAGAATACTCAGGTTAAACTTGACGAGCCTAGCATATGCAGATATGGCCTCGGAACACGGAGACCAAAAGGTCGAGCGTGAATCATATAGTAGATATGATCAACATAATGATGTTCACCATTGAAAACTACTCCATCTCACGTGATGATTGGTTATGGTTTAGTTGATTTGGATCACGTGATCACTTAGATGACTAGAGAGATGTCTGTCTAAGTGGGAGTTCTTAAGTAATATGATTAATTGAACTTAAATTTATCATGAACTTAGTACCTGATAGTATCTTGCTTGTCTATGTTTGTTTGTAGATAGATGGCTCGTGCTGTTGTTCCGTTGAATTTTAATGCGTTCCTTGAGAAAGCAAAGTTGAAAGATGATGGTAGCAATTACACGGACTGGGTCCGTAACCTGAGGATTATCCTCATTGCTGCACAGAAGAGTTACGTCCTGGAAGCACCGCTGGGTGCCAGGCCTGCTACTAATGCAACTGACGACGTTAAGAACGTCTGGCAGAGCAAAGCTGATGACTACTCTATAGTTCAGTGTGCCATGCTTTACGGCTTAGAACCGGGTCTTCAAAGACGTTTTGAACGTCATGGAGCATATGAGATGTTCCAGGAGTTGAAGTTAATATTTCAAGCAAATGCCCGGATTGAGAGATATGAAGTCTCCAATAAGTTCTATAGCTGCAAGATGGAGGAGAATAGTTCTGTTAGTGAACATATACTCAGAATGTCCGGGTATAACAATCACTTGATTCAACTGGGAGTTAATCTTCCTGATGATAGTGTCATTGACAGAATTCTTCAATCACTGCCACCAAGCTACAAGAGCTTCGTGATGAACTATAATATGCAAGGGATGAACAAGACTATTCCCGAGCTCTTCGCAATGCTGAAAGCCGCGGAGGTAGAAATCAAGAAGGAGCATCAAGTGTTGATGGTCAACAAGACCACTAGTTTCAAGAAGAAGGGCAAAGGGAAGAAGAAGGGGAACTTCAAAAAGAACGGCAAGCAAGTTGCTGCTCAAGAGAAGAAACCCAAGTCTGGACCTAAGCCTGGAACTGAGTGCTTCTACTACAAGCAGACTGGTCACTGGAAGCGGAATTGCCCCAAGTATTTGGCGGATAAGAAGGATGGCAAAGTGAACAAAGGTATATGTGATATACATGTTATTGATGTGTACCTAACTAGAGCTCGTAGTAGCACCTGGGTATTTGATACTGGTTCTGTTGCTAATATTTGCAACTCGAAACAGGGACTACGGAATAAGCGAGCACTGGCCAAGGACGAGGTGACGATGCGCGTGGGAAACGGTTCCAAAGTCGATGTGATCGCGGTCGGCACGCTACCTCTACATCTACCATCGGGATTAGTATCAGACCTGAATAATTGTTATTTGGTGCCTGCGTTGAGCATGAACATTATATCTGGATCTTGTTTGATGCGAGACGGTTATTCATTTAAATCAGAGAATAATGGTTGTTCTATTTATATGAGTAATATCTTTTATGGTCATGCACCCTTGAAGAGTGGTCTATTTTTATTGAATCTCGATAGTAGTGATACACATATTCATAATGTTGAAGCCAAAAGATGCAGAGTTGATAATGATAGTGCAACTTATTTGTGGCACTGCTGTTTAGGTCATATCGGTGTAAAACCCATGAAGAAACTCCATACTGATGGACTTCTGGAATCACTTGATTATGAATCACTTGGTACTTGTGAACCGTGCCTCATGGGCAAGATGACCAAAACACCGTTCTCCGGATCTATGGAGAGAGCAACAGATTTGTTGGAAATCATACATACAGATGTATGTGGCCCGATGAATGTTGAGGCTCGTGGCGGATATCGTTATTTTCTCACCTTCACAGATGATTTGAGCAGATATGGGTATATCTACTTAATGAAACACAAGTCTGAAACATTTGAAAAGTTCAAAGAATTTCAGAGTGAAGTAGAAAATCATCGTAACAAGAAAATAAAATTTCTACGATCTGATCGTGGAGGAGAATATTTGAGTTACGAGTTTGGCTTACATTTGAAACAATGCGGAATAGTTTCGCAACTCACGCCACCTGGAACACCACAACAAAATGGTGTGTCCGAACGTCGTAATCGTACTTTACTTGATATGGTACGATCTATGATGTCTCTTACCGATTTACCGCTATCATTTTGGGGTTATGCTTTAGAGACGGCCGCATTCACGTTAAATAGGGCACCATCAAAATCCGTTGAGACGACGCCTTATGAACTGTGGTTTGGCAAGAAACCAAAGTTGTCGTTTCTTAAAGTTTGGGGCTGCGATGCTTATGTGAAGAAACTTCAACCAGATAAGCTCGAACCCAAATTGGAGAAATGTGTCTTCATAGGATACCCAAAAGAGACTGTTGGGTACACCTTCTATCACAGATCCGAAGGCAAGACATTCGTTGCTAAGAATGGATCCTTTCTAGAGAAGGAATTTCTCTCGAAAGAAGTGAATGGGAGGAAAGTAGAATTTGATGAGATAACTGTATCTACTCCCTTGTTGGAAGGTAGTTCATCACGAGAACCGGTTCCCGTGACAACTACACCAACTAGGGAGGAAGCTAATGATATTGATCATGAAACTTCAGATCAAGTTTCTTCTGAACCTCGTAGGTCTACCAGAATAAGATCCGCACCAGAGTGGTACGGCAATCCTATTCTGGAAGTCATGTTACTTGACCATGATGAACCTACAAACTATGAGGAAGCGATGATGAGCCCAGATTCCGCAAAATGGCTAGAGGCCATGAAATCTGAGATGGGATCCATGTATGAAAACAAAGTATGGACTTTGGTTGACTTGACCAATGATCGGCAAGCCATTGAGAATAAATGGATCTTTAAGAAGAAGACTGACGCTGATGGTAATGTTACTGTCTACAAAGCTCGACTTGTTGCGAAAGGTTTTCGACAAGTTCAAGGGGTTGACTACGATGAGACTTTCTCACCCGTAGCGATGCTTAAGTCTGTCCGAATCATGTTGGCTATTGCTGCATTTCATGATTATGAAATTTGGAAAATGGATGTCAAGACTGCATTCTTGAATGGATTTCTAGAAGAAGAGTTGTATATGATGCAGCCGGAAGGTTTTGTTGATCCAAAAGGTGCTGACAAAGTATGCAAGCTCCAACGTTCCATTTATGGACTGGTGCAAGCATCTCAGAGTTGGAATAAACGCTTTGACAGTGTGATCAAAGCATATGGTTTTATACAGACTTTTGGAGAAGCCTGTATTTACAAGAAAGTGAGTGGGAGCTCTGTAGCATTTCTAGTTTTATATGTTGATGACATATTGTTAATTGGAAATGATATAGAATTTCTGGATAGCATAAAGGGATACTTGAATAAAAGTTTTTCAATGAAAGACCTCGGTGAAGCTGCTTACATATTGGGCATCAAGATCTATAGAGATAGATCAAGACGCTTAATAGGACTTTCACAAAGCACATACCTTGACAAGATTTTGAAAAAGTTCAAAATGGATCAGGCTAAGACAGGATTCTTGCCTGTGCTACAAGGTGTGAAGTTGAGTCAAACTCAATGCCCGACCACAGCAGAAGATAAAGAGAAAATGAAAAATGTTCCCTATGCTTCAGCCATAGGCTCTATCATGTATGCAATGCTGTGTACCAGACCTGACGTATGCTTAGCAATAAGCTTGGCAGGAAGGTACCAAAGTAATCCAGGAGTGGATCACTGGACAGTGGTCAAGAACATCCTGAAATACCTGAAAAGGACTAAGGATATGTTTCTCGTATATGGAGGTGACAAAGAGCTAGTCGTAAATGGTTACGTCGATGCAAGCTTTGACACTGATCCAGACGATTCTAAATCGCAAACCGGATACGTGTTTATATTAAACGGTGGAGCTGTAAGTTGGTGCAGTTCTAAACAAAGCGTCGTGGCGGGATCTACATGTGAAGCGGAGTACATAGTTGCTTCTGAAGCAGCAAATGAAGGAGTCTGGATGAAGGAGTTCATTTCCGATCTAGGTGTCATACCTAGTGCATCGGGACCAATGAAGATCTTCTGTGAAAATACTGGTGCAATTGCTTTGGCAAAGGAATCCAGATTTCACAAGAGGACCAAGCACATCAAGAGACGCTTCAATTCCATTCGGGACCAAGTCCAAGTGGGAGACATAGAGATTTGCAAGATACATACGGATCTGAATGTTGCAGACCCATTGACTAAGCCTCTCTCTCGAGCAAAACATGATCAGCGCCAAGACTCCATGGGTGTTAGAATCATTACAATGTAATCTAGATTATTGACTCTAGTGCAAGTGGGAGACTGAAGGAAATATGCCCTAGAGGCAATAATAAAGTTATTATTTATTTCCTCATATCATGATAAATGTTTGTTATTCATGCTAGAATTGTATTATCCGGAAACATGATACATGCGTGAATACATAGACAAAACTATAGTCACTAGTATGCCTCTACTTGACTAGCTCATTAATCAAAGATGGTTATGTTTCTTGACCATAGACATGTGTTGTCATTTGATTAGTGGGATCACATCATTAGGAGAATGATGTGATTGACATGACCCATTCTGTTAGCCTAGCACTTGATCATTTAGTATACTGCTATTGCTTTCTTCATGACTTATACAAAGTTCCTGCAACTATGAGATTGTGCAACTCCCGTTTACCGGAAGAACACTTTGTGTGCTACCAAACGTCACAACGTAACTGGGTGATTATAAAGGTGCTCTACAGGTGTTTCCGAAGGTACATGTTGGGTTGGCATAATTCGAGATTAGGATTTGTCACTCCGATTGTCGGAGAGGTATCTCTGGGCCCTCTCGGTAATACTCATCACCTAAGCCTTGCAAGCATGTGACTAATGAGTTAGTTATGAGATGACGTATTACGGAACGAGTAAAGAGACTTGGTGGTAACGAGATTGAACTAGGTATTGGATACCGACGATCGAATCTCGGACAAGTAACATATCGATGACAAAGGGAACAACGTATGTTGTTGTGCGATTTGACCGATAAAGATATTCGTAGAATATGTAGGAACCAATATGGGCATCCAGGTCCCGCTATTGGTTATTGACCGGAGACGTGTTTCGGTCATGTCTACATTGTTCTCGAACCGTAGGGTCCGCACGTTTAAGGTTTTGATGACAATTATATTATGAGTTTATGTATTTTGATGTACCGAAGGTTGTTCGGAGTCCCGGATATGATCACGGACATGACGAGGAGTCTCGAAATGGTCGAGACATAAAGATTGATATATTGGATGGATATATTTGGACACCGGAAAGGTTCCGGGAGAGTTTGGGAATCTACCGGAGCTCCGGGAGGTTACCGGAACCCCCCGGTAAGTATATGGGCCTTATTGGGCCCTAGTGGAAGGGAGGGAGAAGGAGCAAGGGAGGGGGCGCCCCCCCCCAAGCCCAATCCGAATTGGGAGGGGGGCCGGCCCCCCCTTTCCTTCTCTCCTCCCCCCTCTTCCTTCCTTCTCCTACTCCGAATAGGAAAGGGGGGCCAAACCTACTTGGAGTAGGTTTGCCCCCCTATGGCGCGCCTCCCCCTTGGGCCGGCCACCTCCTCCCTCCCTCCTTTATATACGGGGGTAGGGGGCACCCTAGACACACAAGTTGATCATTGAGATCGTTCCTTAGCCGTGTGCGGTGCCCCCCTCCACGATATTACACCTCGGTCATATTGTAGCGGTGCTTAGGCGAAGCCCTGCGACAGGAGAACATCAAGATCGTCACCACGCCGTCGTGCTGACGGAACTCCCCCCCGCGCCTCTGCTGGATCGGAGATCGGGGGTGCGTCATCGAGCTGTACGCGTGTCAAGAACTCGGAGGTGCCGGAGTAACGGTGCTTGGATCGGTTGGACCGGGAGGACGTACGACTATTTCCTCTACGTTGCGTCAACGCTTCCACTTCGGTCTACGAGGGTACGTAGACAACAATCTCCCCTCTCGTTGCTATACATCACCATGATCTTGCGTGTGCGTAGGAATTTTTTTGAAATTACTACGTTCCCCAACAGTGGCATCCGAGCCTAGGTTTTATGCGTTGATGTTATATGCAGGAGTAGAACACAAGTGAGTTGTGGACGATATAAGTCATACTGCCTACCAGTAGGTCATACTTTGGTTCAGCGGTATTGTGAGATGAAGCGGCCCGGACCGACATTATGCGTACGCTTACGCGAGACTGGTTTCACCGTTACGAGCACTCGTGATTAAAGGTGGCTGGCGGGTGTCTGTCTCTCTCACTTTAGTTGAACCGAGTATGGCCACGCCTGGTCCTTGTGAAGGTTAAAACGGAGTCTATTTGACAAACTATCGTTGTGGTTTTGATGCGTAGGTAAGAACGATTCTTGCTAAGCCCGTAGCAGCCACGTAAAATTTGCAACAACAAAGTAGAGGACGTCTAACTTGTTTTTGCAGGGCATGTTGTGATGTGATATGGTCAAGACGTGATGCTATATTTTATTGTATGTGATGATCATGTTTTGTAACCGAAGTTATCGGCAACTGGCTGGAGCCATATGGTTGTCGCTTTATTGTATGAAATGCAAACGCCCTGTAATTGCTTTACTTTATCACTAAGCGGTAGCGATAGTCGTAGAAGCAATAGATGGCGTAAACGACAACGATGCTACGATGGAGATCAAGGTGTCGCGCCGGTGACCATGGTGGTCATGACGATGCTTCGAAGATGGAGATCACAAGCACAAGATGATGATGGCCATATCATATCACTTATATTGATTGCATGTGATGTTTATCCTTTATGCATCTTATCTTGCTATGATTGACGGTAGCATTTTAAGATGATCTCTCACTAAAATTATCAAGAAGTGTTCTCCCTGAGTATGCACCGTTGCCAAAGTTCGTCGTGCCGAGACACCACATGATGATCGGGTGTGATAAGCTCTACGTCCATCTACAACGGGTGCAAGACAGTTTTGCACACGCAGAATACTCAGGTTAAACTTGAGGAGCCTAGCATATGCAGATATGGCCTCGGAACACGGAGACCGAAAGGTCGAGCGTGTATCATATAGTAGATATGATCAACATAATGATGTTCACCATTGAAAACTACTCCATCTCATGTGATGATCGGTTATGGTTTAGTTGATTTGGATCACGTGATCACTTAGATGACTAGAGAGATGTCTTTCTAAGTGGGAGTTCTTAAGTAATATGATTAATTGAACTTAAATTTATCATGAACTTAGTACCTGATAGTATCTCGCTTGTCTATGTTTGTTTGTAGATAGATGGCTCGTGCTGTTGTTCCGTTGAATTTTAATGCGTTCCTTGAGAAAGCAAAGTTGAAAGATGATGGTAGCAATTACACGGACTAGGTCCGTAACCTGAGGATTATCCTCATTGCTGCATAGAAGAGTTACGTCCTGGAAGCACCGCTGGGTGCCAGGCCTGCTGCTGATGCAACTGACGACGTTAAGAACGTCTGGCAGAGCAAAGCTGATGACTACTCTATAGTTCAGTGTGCCATGCTTTACGGCTTAGAACCGGGTCTTCAACGATGTTTTGAACGTCATGGAGCATATGAGATGTTCCAGGAGTTGAAGTTAATATTTCAAGCAAATGCCTGGATTGAGAGATATGAAGTCTCCAATAAGTTCTATAGCTGCAAGATGGAGGAGAATAGTTCTGTTAGTGAACATATACTCAGAATGTCCGGGTATAACAATCACTTGATTCAACTGGGAGTTAATCTTCCTGATGATAGTGTCATTGACAGAATTCTTCAATCACTGCCACCAAGCTACAAGAGCTTCGTGATGAACTATAATATGCAAGGGATGAACAAGACTATTCCCGAGCTCTTCGCAATGCTGAAAGCCGCGGAGGTAGAAATCAAGAAGGAGCATCAAGTGTTGATGGTCAACAAGACCACTAGTTTCAAGAAGAAGGGCAAAGGGAAGAAGAAGGGGAACTTCAAAAAGAACGGCAAGCAAGTTGCTGCTCAAGAGAAGAAACCCAAGTCTGTACCTAAGCCTGAAACTGAGTGCTTCTACTGCAAGCAGACTGGTCACTGGAAGCGGAATTGCCCCAAGTATTTGGCGGATAAGAAGGATGGCAAAGTGAACAAAGGTATATGTGATATACATGTTATTGATGTGTACCTAACTAGAGCTCGTAGTAGCACCTGGGTATTTGATACTGGTTCTGTTGCTAATATTTGCAACTCAAAACAGGGACTACGGAATAAGCGAGCACTGGCCAAGGACGAGGTGACGATGCGCGTGGGAAACGGTTCCAAAGTCGATGTGATCGCGGTCGGCACGCTACCTCTACATCTACCATCGGGATTAGTATTAGACCCGAATAATTGTTATTTGGTGCCTGCGTTGAGCATGAACATTATATCTGGATCTTGTTTGATGCGAGACGGTTATTCATTTAAATCAGAGAATAATGGTTGTTCTATTTATATGAGTAATATCTTTTATGGTCATGCACCCTTGAAGAGTGGTCTATTTTTATTGAATCTCGATAGTAGTGATACACATATTCATAATGTTGAAGCCAAAAGATGTAGAGTTGATAATGATAGTGCAACTTATTTGTGGCACTGCCGTATAGGTCATATCGGTGTAAAACGCACGAAGAAACTCCATACTGATGGACTTCTGGAATCACTTGATTATGAATCACTTGGTACTTGTGAACCGTGCCTCATGGGCAAGATGACCAAAACACCGTTCTCCGGATCTATGGAGAGAGCAACAGATTTGTTGGAAATCATACATACAGATGTATGTGGCCCGATGAATGTTGAGGCTCGTGGCGGATATCGTTATTTTCTCACCTTCACAGATGATTTGAGCAGATATGGGTATATCTACTTAATGAAACACAAGTCTGAAACATTTGAACAGTTCAAAGAATTTCAGAGTGAAGTAGAAAATCATCGTAACAAGAAAATAAAATTTCTACGATCTGATCGTGGAGGAGAATATTTGAGTTACGAGTTTGGCTTACATTTGAAACAATGCGGAATAGTTTCGCAACTCACGCCACCTGGAACACCACAACGAAATGGTGTGTCCGAATGTCGTAATCGTACTTTACTTGATATGGTACGATCTATGATGTCCCTTACCGATTTACCGCTATCATTTTGGGGTTATGCTTTAGAGACGGCCGCATTCACGTTAAATAGGGCACCATCAAAATCCGTTGAGACGACGCCTTATGAACTGTGGTTTGGCAAGAAACCAAAGTTGTCGTTTCTTAAAGTTTGGGGCTGCGATGCTTATGTGAAGAAACTTCAACCAGATAAGCTCGAACCCAAATCGGAGAAATGTGTCTTCATAGGATACCCAAAAGATACTGTTGGGTACACCTTCTATCACAGATCCGAAGGCAAGACATTCGTTGCTAAGAATGGATCCTTTCTAGAGAAGGAATTTCTCTCGAAAGAAGTGAGTGGGAGGAAAGTAGAACTTGATGAGATAACTGTATCTACTCCCTTGTGGGAAGGTAGTTCATCACGAGAACCGGTTCCCGTTACAACTACACCAACTAGCGAGGAAGCTAATGATATTGATCATGAAACTTCAGATCAAGTTTCTGCTGAACCTCTTAGGTCTACCAGAATAAGATCCACACCAGAGTGGTACGGCAATCCTATTCTAGAAGTCATGTTACTTGACCATGATGAACCTACGAACTATGAGGAAGCGATGATGAGCCCAGATTCCGCAAAATGGCTAGAGGCCATGAATTCTGAGATGGGATCCATGTATGAAAACAAAGTATGGACTTTGGTTGACTTGCCCAATGATCGGCAAGCCATTGAGAATAAATGGATCTTTAAGAAGAAGACTGACGCTGATGGTAATGTTACTGTCTACAAAGCTCGACTTGTTGCGAAAGGTTTTTGACAAGTTCAAGGGGTTGACTACGATGAGACTTTCTCACCCGTAGCGATGCTTAAGTCTGTCCGAATCATATTGGCTATTGCTGCATTTCATGATTATGAAATTTGGCAAATGGATGTCAAGACTGCATTCTTGAATGGATTTCTAGAAGAAGAGTTGTATATGATGCAGCTGGAAGGTTTTGTTGATCCAAAAGGTGCTGACAAAGTATGCAAGCTCCAACGTTCCATTTATGGACTGGTGCAAGCATCTCGGAGTTGGAATAAACGCTTTGACAGTGTGATCAAAGCATATGGTTTTATACAGACTTTTGGAGAAGCCTGTATTTACAAGAAAGTGAGTGGGAGCTCTGTAGCATTTCTAGTTTTATATGTTGATGACATATTGTTAATTGGAAATGATATAGAATTTCTGGATAGCATAAAGGGATACTTGAATAAAAGTTTTTCAATGAAAGACCTCGGTGAAGCTGCTTACATATTGGGCATCAAGATCTATAGAGATAGATCAAGACGCTTAATAGGACTTTCACAAAGCACATACCTTGACAAGATTTTGAAAAAGTTCAAAATGGATCAGGCTAAGAAAGGATTCTTGCCTGTGCTACAAGGTGTGAAGTTGAGTCAAACTCAATGCCCGAACACAACAGAAGATAGAGAGAAAATGAAAAATGTTCCCTATGCTTCAGCCATAGGCTCTATCATGTATGCAATGCTGTGTACCAGACCTGACGTATGCTTAGCAATAAGCTTGGCAGGAAGGTACCAAAGTAATCCAGGAGTGGATCACTGGACAGCGGTCAAGAACATCCTGAAATACCTGAAAAGGACTAAGGATATGTTTCTCGTATATGGAGGTGACAAAGAGCTAGTCGTAAATGGTTACGTCGATGCAAGCTTTGACACTGATCCGGACGATTCTAAATCGCAAACCGGATACGTGTTTATATTAAACGGTGGAGCTGTAAGTTGGTGCAGTTCTAAACAAAGCGTCGTGGCGGGATCTACATGTGAAGCGGAGTACATAGCTGCTTCTGAAGCAGCAAATGAAGGAGTCTGGATGAAGGAGTTCATTTCCGATCTAGGTGTCATACCTAGTGCATCGGGACCAATGAAGATCTTCTGTGAAAATACTGGTGCAATTGCTTTGGCAAAGGAATCCAGATTTCACAAGAGGACCAAGCACATCAAGAGACGCTTCAATTCCATTCGGGACCAAGTCCAAGTGGGAGACATAGAGATTTGCAAGATACATACGGATCTGAATGTTGCAGACCCGTTGACTAAGCCTCTCTCACGAGCAAAACATGATCAGCACCAAGACTCCATGGGTGTTAGAATCATTACAATGTAATCTAGATTATTGACTCTAGTGCAAGTGGGAGACTGAAGGAAATATGCCCTAGAGGCAATAATAAAGTTATTATTTATTTCCTCATATCATGATAAATGTTTATTATTCATGCTAGAATTGTATTATCCGGAAACATGATACATGTGTGAATACATAGACAAAACTATAGTCACTAGTATGCCTCTACTTGACTAGCTCATTAATCAAAGATGGTTATGTTTCTTGACCATAGACATGTGTTGTCATTTGATTAGTGGGATCACATCATTAGGAGAATGATGTGATTGACATGACCCATTCTGTTAGCCTAGCACTTGATCGTTTAGTATACTGCTATTGCTTTCTTCATGACTTATACAAAGTTCCTGCAACTATGAGATTGTGCAACTCCTGTTTACCGGAAGAACACTTTGTGTGCTACCAAATGTCACAACGTAACTGGGTGATTATAAAGGTGCTCTACAGGTGTTTCCGAAGGTACATGTTGGGTTGGCATAATTCGAGATTAGGATTTGTCACTCCGATTGTCGGAGAGGTATCTCTGGGCCCTCTCGGTAATACTCATCACCTAAGCCTTGCAAGCATGTGACTAATGAGTTAGTTATGAGATGACGTATTACGGAACGAGTAAAGAGACTTGCCGGTAATGAGATTGAACTAGGTATTGGATATTGACGATCGAATCTCGGACAAGTAACATACCAATGACAAAGGGAACAACGTATGTTGTTGTGCGGTTTGACCGGAGACGTGTAGGAACCAATATGGGCATCCAGGTCCCGCTATTGGTTATTGACCGGAGACGTGTTTCGGTCATGTCTACATTGTTCTCGAACCGTAGGGTCCGCACGCTTAAGGTTTCGATGACAATTATATTATGAGTTTATGTATTTTGATGTACCGAAGGTTGTTCAGAGTCCCAGATATGATCACGGACATGACGAGGAGTCTCGAAATGGTCGAGACATAAAGATTGATATATTGGATGGATATATTTGGACACCGGAAAGGTTCCAGGAGAGTTTGGGAATATACCGGAGCTCCGGGAGGTTACCGGAACCCCCCGGTAAGTATATGGGCCTTATTGGGCCCTAGTGGAAGGGAGGGAGAAGGAGCAAGGGAGGGGGCGCGCCCCCCCAAGCCCAATCCGAATTGGGAGGGGGGCCGGCCCCCCCTTTCCTTCTCTCCTCCCCCCTCTTCCTTCCTTCTCCTACTCCGAATAGGAAAGGGGGGGCCAAACCTACTTGGAGTAGGTTTGCCCCCCTATGGCGCGCCTCCCCTTGGGCCGGCCACCTCCTCCCTCCCTCCTTTATATACGGGGGTAGGGGGCACCCTAGACACACAAGTTGATCATTGAGATCGTTCCTTAGCCGTGTGCGGTGCCCCCCTCCACGATATTACACCTCGGTCATACTGTAGCGGTGCTTAGGCGAAGCCCTGCGACAGGAGAACATCCAGATCGTCACCACGCCGTCATGCTGACGGAACTCCCCCCCGCGCCTCTGCTGGATCAGAGATCGGCGGTGCGTCATCGAGCTGTACGCGTGTCAAGAACTCGGAGGTGCCGGAGTAACGGTGCTTGGATCGGTTGGACCGGGAGGACGTACGACTACTTCTTCTATGTTGCGTCAACGCTTCCGCTTCGGTCTACGAGGGTACGTAGACAACACTCTCCCCTCTCGTTGCTATACATCACCATGATCTTGCGTGTGCGTAGGAATTTTTTTGAAATTACTACGTTCCCCAACAATATTGTCTTCGGCATTGCAAGGCGGGTTCCTCCTTTGAATAATTCATAGAAGATTTCGAACACCAGGATAGTGTCCGACTCTGCAAAATAAATTCCACGCACCATCGTTGAGAGAATAATATTTACACAAGTTCAATCTGCTGACGTATCTCACGGCATGACGTCACGCCACGTCCAAGCCTTTACTCGAATTTTTTTATTGTTCCACCTCAGCGCGTTTAGCGAAGCGGTTTCCTTGGCACGTCTTGTCAAAGCAGAGATCGTGTCCCCTTATTCCGGGATTCTCATCAATACGGGCGTGGGTAACCCAACCGTGCCATTGATTGCGGCGCTTGGGAGATAAGCGGGTTTTACTGGGCTGGTGGGGACGCATAGTTTCGTCCGCTCATATATAAGGGGATAAGAATCCACCTTTTCACCTACGCCTTCTTCCTCCTTTGCTTATCCATTTCCGCGCACTCGAGCTCCAGTGCCCAAGTCCGCACATCTCACCTCAACCTTCTCCAACCATGTCCGGAGCGGGACGCAAGTGGATGGCCTCCTCCGTCACGGAGGGGCACATCAAGAGGCTGCGCAAGGCCGGATACTTGTCCAGCGATATCGCGCACCGACTCCCCGACGAGGGGCAGCTCATCCCCACCCCCAGGCCCCATGAGAGGGTGGTGTTCCTTCCCCATTTCCTCCGCAGACCGGGCTTCCCACTCCACCCATTTGTCCGGGGGCTCATGTTCTACTACGGCCTGGATTTCCATGATCTGGCCCCGAATTTCATCCTCAACATCTCGGCGTTCATCGTCGTGTGCGAGGCCTTCCTCTGCGTCCAGCCCCACTTTGGCTTATGGCTGAAGACTTTTAATGTCAAGCCGAAGGTGGTGGGCGGCTGCCAAGCAGAGTGCGGAGGTGCCATGGTGGGCAAGATGCCCAACATTACATGGCTCGAGGGCGCCTTTGTGGAAACCATCAAAGGGTGGCAATCTAGGTGGTTCTACATCACCGAGCCGCATGACCCTAAATGGGCAGCGGCCCCCGAATTCAGATCTGGGATCCCCACACGGCTCACCTCCTGGAAAGAGAAGGGCCTGACGTGGGGTGATTCAGAGGAGCTGACCGGACTTCAATCCCGCGTCCAAACCCTGGTGAACAAGAAGCTCAAGCTTGTCAACGTAATCCAGGTCATGCTCATCCGCCGGATTCTCCTGTGCCAACAGCGGGCTTTCAATTTGTGGGAGTTTGATCCGGCACGGCACCCATCCTTGAGCAGGCTCTTCGACACTACGTACGAAGACGCCTAGAGGGTGTTGTTCAAGGGCGCCGAGGCTCCCTCATCCGCTACCGGAGATCGCGGATTTAGCTCACAGCGTCAAGCCGACGAGGTAAGCTATTTTATCCTTTACGGGACACTTGCTGTCCATAGTTTGACTCTATGTGGGATCTAAACTCCCTTTACCTTTAACAGGCCTGGCAGAAGACGTCCGGACAGGTTAACTGTCCGGCTCCCCTTCCAGAAGACCCAGCGGATGCCCGATTATCAGGACTGCTGGCCCCGACGCCTTACGTGGTACCGGAGAAGAAGGCCAAGAAGAAGGCCACGGGAACCCGGAGGAGTTCCCGATGCCAGGTGTTATCGGACTCATCGTCCGATGACTCCGAGGCGGACTCCTCCCATGAAGACGAGGAGGAGAAGAAAGAGGCCTCTCCCCCAGCGGGGGGAGAGAAGAAGAGGAAGGCTTCCCCAACGGGGGAGGCCGAAGGGTCCAAGAAGGGAAGGACCCTTCCTCCGGACTGTTCCACCAACGCCGACGATGGCAAAGAGGAGTGCCCTCGAGGGCCAAGCCCCTGGCGAGATCGTAAGTGTCCGGATTCCAGAATAACTTATGATTTTCCTTTCGCTGCATAGTGTCTTCTAATGCCGAACACCACCATATAGCCCGCCCAAGGATGATCTCCCCGCTTCGTCGAGCGGGTCCCTGGGTTCGTCGGATGTGAATATCGCTTCACTTCCGACTGCCTCCTCCCCTCGTGACGAAGATGACGCCGAGGCGGGGTCCCAGAAGGGGACCGGCCAGGAGGAGGAGGTCCCGGAGATGCCACAGGGCAGCCTCCCGGACTTTGGACCGGACTCCGCACCGGAACCTTTAGTGGTTCCGGAGTCCGGCGGGCGGCCCCTTTGTAAGAAGGGCGAGACAGCGACGCCGGTGACCTCCGTCCAACCGGAGGCGCCGGATAATTTGCTGGAGGCGCTCAACGGCGCTTCCATCGACGAGGAGCACCGCACTGTTATGAGTGTGGTGATTCAGAAAGTTCAGTCCGCCAAGAGCAGGCTGACCGAAGCCTGCACCAGCCTTCTAACAGGCTTTGAGGTAAGGATTTTAAGATATGTAAAATAGTACCGCATAGACAGTAGCCCCTGGTGCTCAGTTTGGTGTTCGGAAAGAAAAGCCGAACTGAGGATCTAAAAAGATATACGCAGGTGTCTAACACAAATATGTCAATATGGGAATGCAGGCTGTGCTGCTGACCTCTGCCGCACTGACTGCGGAGGTCAATGCCTTGAAGCAGAGCCTCGAGCGGTCCGAGAGCGAGCTCGGCCGTGCCAAGAAGCAGCTCGAGGACAAGGAAGGTAAGTAACACCTTAAAGTTGTACCTTATCGAAAAGGATTTGGTTGCATAAAATGACAGGAATAACGTGGGTGTTGAAGGGGCTACAAGCGAGGTGGCGACCCTGAAGGAGGCGGTGTCCGCGGCCGAACGCAATGCGGCCGCGGAGCGCGCCGAGCGAGAGAAGCAGGAGGCGCGGGTGGCGGAGGTGCGGCAAGAGCTCCAGGCTCTCGTGGAAAAACACGAGGGTTTGGAGCGTGACTCGAAGACTCGAGAGTCCGAGCTCGCGTAGGCTCTTGAGAGTGCCAAAGCTGCTAAGGCCGAAGCCCAAAAGGCCCTCCAGGAGATCGAGGCAGTAAAGAAAATAGCGGCGGGTAAGGCATTCTTCATGCAAAGCAAGCATGTAAAAGTGAATTACTTGTTACTTACCCGAATTCGGAGCTCTCCAGGAGCGTTCGCAGATCTGCCCCGTAGCGTGTCCGATGCTGCCGCGTTCTACAGAGCCGAGGAGGGGAGCTCAACGGAAAAGGTGTTCTGGTCTCAGTATGCTGAGGCCGGACATCCGGTGCCCCTGAGCGACCAGCTGAGGCAGCTGGTCGAGCTCCACAAGGTGGCCGAATAGGCCATGAAGGGCCTCATAGTTCGGCTGTGGCCCAAAGAAGCCATGCCTGGGAGCTACTTTGGCCTGGTGCAGCGGCTGGTGGACGCCTGTCCATGGGTTGAAGTCATCAAGCAATCCACCTGCATTGAAGGTGCCCGTCGGGCCCATGCCCGTGCTAAAGTGCACTGGGGCAAGATGGATGCCGAGAAGCTTGTGACGGACGCGCCACCGCCGGGCAAGGAGTATTGCACGCCCGAGATGTATTATAAGGGTGTCCTGAAGGGTTCCCGCCTTATTGTGGGTGAATGCTCCAAAGATGTAATTTTTGAGTAGACTCGCATTTTGTTATCCTGTGCGCTGAAAACTTTGTTCATATGCGCTAAGCAACGCTTGTTAATTTAAAATATTACCTTCTGTGCGGCCGTTTATCAAATCTGAGAGATGGCAAGTCATTGGCTTCGGCCCCCATGCCACGAGTGCTGGGGTGTTCGGGATAAACTTGAGCACTCTTGTTCCCATTTTTGGGTCCTTCTAGGGAGGCGCTCAACACAACGAACGAGGCAACCGGACTTATAATGCTTGAACACTCTCACTTAGCCATAGAATTCTATAATTTTAAATTTCGGCGAAGCCCCTAGTGTTCGGAAGGCCGAATTCGGGGTACTATCCACGCCTGGGGCCGGACAAAGCCGGCTCCTCGCTCTAAGCGGCATAAGTCTTTAGGGACTCGAAAAACCCTCTCGAACAGCGACCAGCTCTCGCCTTATCATGACGGTCAGTTTTAGCTTTCTCCACTGAGGTGCTCAACCCAGCTCAACTGGGGCACAATCGCAGTGGTTCTCCCAGCGCTACCTTAGCCCCTGGTGTGGTTGATCCGCACTCTGGGCATGCCGTGGTCGTGCCCCTCCCCCTATGCCCATGGTACCTCCAGAGTGTAGTGATGTACGCGTGGTACTGATCTCGCGATTTCGCGAGGGCTGGGGTTGGGGCCGCATTGCTACACGTGCTCCGAACGTGCTAGGTGGTCTTGTTTTAGGTTACTCCGGGCGCGCTTGATGGTGTCTGGTCGCTTAACAGCTGGACTCGAGAATTTCCTTAGGAGGCTACTCTGTACTTCCGCCGCGAGAGCCGCTGTGTGCTCCTCCGTTCGGAGAGAGCGTTCGGTGTTTCCGTTGACCGTGATGACTCCTCGAGGGCCTGGCATCTTGAGCTTGAGGTATGCGTAGTGTGGCACCGCATTGAACTTTGCAAATGCGGTTCGTCCGAGCAGTGCATGATAGCCGCTGCGGAACGGGACTATGTCGAAGATTAACTCCTTGCTTCGGAAGTTATCCGGGGATCCGAAGACCACTTCGAGTGTAACTGAGCCTGTACAATTGGCCTCTACACCTGGTATGACGCCTTTGAAGGTCGTCTTTGTGGGTTTAATCCTTGAGGGGTCTATGCCCATCTTGCACGCTGTATCCTGATAAAGCAGGTTCAGGCTGTTGCCGCCGTCCATCAGGACTCTAGTGAGGTGAAATCCATCGACGATTGGGTCTAAAACCAATGCGGCGAATCCGCCGTGGTGGATACTGGTGGGGTGGTCCCTTCGATCAAAAGTGATCGGGAAGGAGGAGCACGAATTGAACTTGGGGCGACTGGCTCCATCGCGTATACGTCCCTGAGCGCACGCTTCCGCTCCCTTGCGTATATCATGTTCACCGTCCGCACTTGTGGGGGGAATCCCTTCTATCCTCTATTGTTCGGCGGCCGTGTCTCCTCCTTGTCATCGCTTTGCAGCCCCTTGTCATTGCCTTCGGCGATTAACTTGCCTGCCTGCTTGAACACCCAACAATCTCTGTTGGTGTGATTAGCTGGCTTTTCGGGGGTGCCATGTATCTGGCATGAGCGATCGAGTCTCCAGTCCAAATTGGACGGGCCCGGAGTAGTTCTTTTGAATGGATTTTTCCGCTGTCCGGGTTTAGAGCCTCTGAATCCGACGTTGACTGCCGTATCTTCAGTATTATCGCCGTTAATGCGGCGCTTGTGCTTATTGCGACGGGACCTGCCATTGCTGTCTTTGGTATCCGAACTACCAGAGTTTTTGGTTAGGTTGTTACTGCGAGCTAGCCAGCTATCTTCTCCCGCACAGAAGCAGGTCATGAGTGATGTGAGGGCTGCCATTGATTTCGGATTTACCTGTCCTAGGTGCCGGGCAAGCCATTCGTCCCGGATGTTGTGTTTGAAGGCGGCAAGGGCCTCTACATCCAGACAGTCGACGATTTGATTTTTCTTGGTTAAGAACCATGTCCAGAATTGTCTGGCCGATTCGTCTGGCTGCTGAATTATGTGGCTTAGGTCATCGGCGTCTGGTGGTCGCACATATGTGCCCTGGAAGTTATCGAGGAATGCGGCTTCCAGGTCCTCCCAACACCCAATTGATTCTGTTGGCAGGCTGTTGAGGCAATGCCGAGCTGGTCCTTTAAGCTTGAGTGGGAGGTATTTGATGGCGTGAAGATCATCACCGCGGGCCATGTGGATATGAAGGAGATAGTCTTCGATCCAAACCGCAGGATCTGTTGTGCCATCATAGGATTCAATGTTCACGGGTTTGAACCCTTCGGGGATTTGATGATCCATTACTTCATCTGTGAAGCATAGTGGGTGTGCGGCTCCTCTGTATTGGGCTATATCATGACGCAGCTCAAACGAGCTTTGTCTACTGTGTTCGGCCTGGCCGGGATTGCTGTATCCGGCGTGACGGTTGTTGTCGCATATCGTAGGGCGCCCATGCGATCCGTAGATCGATCTTGTTTGCCTCACCTTATCCTCCAATATGTCTCGCAAGTCCGGCACGTTCCCCCGTGGCTTTGTACTTTTCGAGCGACGCCGGGGTGCGGCTTTAGTGGAGGGCCTAGGGGCCTCTCTGTCGCGGCCACGAGGTGGCCAGTCAGCTGTATTGTGCACTGGTGATGTAGGTTTATGTGCTTCCTCCTCTAATCGGGGTAGCAGCTTGCGTTTGGGGTAGCTTTTGGAGGGGCGTTCGAGTTCATACTCTTCGGCCGCGAGGACTTCAGTCCATCTGTCGGCTAGCAAGTCTTGGTCAGCTCTAAGCTGTTGCTGCTTTTTCTTGAGGCTGCTTGCCGTGGCCATAAGCCTGTGTTTGAAACACTGTTGTTCGACGGGATCCTCAGGCACGACAAATTCGTCGTCGTCGAGGCTTGCCTCGTCTCCGGAGGGAGGCATGTAATTATCGTCCTCTACCTCTTCGTCTGCCGCTCTCTCACGAGGGCTGGCTTCTCCGTCCTCCTGTGCTGAATCTTGCTGGAGGGGGTTGTCTTCGGCACTGTTCGGGGTGTTATTGTCTCCGGTGCCGGAATCTCCATTCTTGCCGTGGCGGGATTTGGAGCGGCCGCTGACGCCGGCGCTTAGGCTGCTTTTTGGAGGGGTCATCCTCCGCTGGTCCATCGCCATTCCCATCCTTTGGGGTGTCCACCATGTATATGTCATATGACGAGGTGGCTTTCCAGTGCCCTGTAGGTGCTGGTTCTTGGTCGTCTCCGGCATCGTCGTCCATACCGTCGATATCTTCGGAGTCGAAGTCTAGCATGTCGGTTAAGTCATCAACAGTGGCTACGAAGTGGGTGGTGGGTGGGCTTTGAATTTCTTCGTCGTCCGCATCCCAACCGTTCTGACCATAATCCGGCCAGGGCTCTCTTGATAAAGAGAGACACTTTAGCGAATTCAGGATGTCGCCAAAAGGCGAGTGCTGAAAGATGTCCGTAGCGGTGAACTCCATGATTGGCGCCCAATCGGATTCGATTGGCAAGGGCGTGGAAGGTTCGGGGTCCGGAGAGGAGTCCGGCACCTTGGAGTCATGAGCTTCACAAGGGACAGGGTCAATATTCGGCTCCATCGTCGTAGAGGTAGCAGGCCCCGAGGCGGTGTCCAGCCACCCATCCTCGATCGGCGCAGTCGGTTCCGCGCTAAAGGTCGGAGCGGACTCTTGTGCGGCCTCCAAGGCACTGTCCGGCAGTAGAGCTAAATCATGGCCATCGTGACAGTGCGGCGCGCTCGGCTGTGGCTCGAATCCGTCGAAGATCAAGTCTCCGCGGATGTCGGCCGTATAGTTCAAACTTCCAAATCTGACCTGATGGCCAGGGGCGTAGCTTTCGATCTGCTCCAGATGGCCAAGTGAATTGGCCCGTAGTGCAAAGCCGCCGAATATGAAGATCTGTCCGGGGAGAAAAATCTCGCCCTGGACCGCGTTGTTGTTGATGATCGAAGGAGCCATCGGGCCTATAGGTGACGACACAGTGGAACTCTCAATGAAAGCACCAATGTCGGTGTCAAAACCGACAGATCTCGGGTAGGGGGTCCCGAACTGTGCGTCTAGGCGGATGGTAACAGGAGACAAGGGACACGATGTTTTTACCCAGGTTCGGGCCCTCTCGGTGGAGGTAAAACCATACTCCTGCTTGATTAATATTGATGATATGGGTAGTACAAGAGTAGATCTATCACGAGATCAAGGAGGCTAAACCCTAGAAGCTAGCCTATGGTACGATTGTTGTTCGTCCTACAGACTAAAACCCTCCGGTTTATATAGACACCGGAGAGGGCTAGGGTTACATAGAGTCGGTTACAATGGTAGGAGATCTACTATCGCCAAGCTTGCCTTCCACGCCAAGGAAAGTCCCATCCGGACACGGGACGAAGTCTTCAATCTTGTATCTTCATAGTCTTGGAGTCCGGCCGACGGTGATAGTTCGGCTATCCGGACACCCCCTAGTCCAGGACTCCCTCACATATCCCCGTTGAGGTGACCTAGTGTTATTCGAAATTTCTCCGGTTCCATGTTATTCGGAATGAGTTTGTTAACAAGACTTGATCAACCTTGTTAGTGGATTCCTTTTGATGAGCATGAGCTGGATGAAGTTAGAAAGCACAACCTTTTGTACCCCCCTTTTACTTTCTGTTATTTAGATTAAATAAAGCAAAAATAGTATTTTCTGTCTGTTTTCTGAATTATCCTTGTAATAAAAAGTACCCCAAAAATAAAAGTTCTCCAAATGCCCTGCAAATTTAGTATGTTTTTTTAGGAATATTTGAGAATATCTGGCACTAAGAACACAGCAGGGGGAGCTGGCACCTGGCCACGAGGGTCAGGGGCGCACCCTACCCCCCTGGGTGCGCCCCCTGCCTTGTGGGCCCATGGTGCCCCCCTCCACTTATTCCTGCACCCACACACTTCATCTTCCTCCCAAAAAATCACCATCCAGTTCAAGCACGAGTTCTAGTTCATTTTGTTGTGATTTTCGATCTCCTTGCTCAAAGCCCCATTCACAAAACTGCTTTGGGGGATCGTTCCTTGGTATGTGACTCCTCCAATGGTCCAATTAGTTTTTGTTCTAGTGCTTTATTCATTGCAAATTTTTGCTGCCTAGGTGACCCTGTTCTTGAGCTTGCATGTCAAATTTATATGGTCCCAAGTAGTTCTAATGCATGATATAGTCTCTAGGCACTTGTGGGAGTAGTTGCTATCAATTTTGTTGAGTTTGGTTCACTTTTATTTTGAGTTACTAAAAATTTCAGAAATTTTTAGAAAAAGATGAAGAGATTTTTCTGAGGGGCTCTTCTAGCCAAGGCTCTAAGGATAAACAAAGTAAGGAGAATGAAAAGCCCAAATATAATCTCCCTTCATCGTGGAAGTTCAGCCGTGTGAATGGCCTTGTGATGATTTCTTGAGAGTAGTCGGGATTCATGATGATTTTTATTCGTTGGCTGATAATGCGGGCCTCACCGACTTCCTCCACGACCAGATCGAACAGTATCTCTTACTCACCAATACTTTCGTGCAAAATTTCTACTTTTATCCTAAGAAATCACCTCCTTCAGTAGAGTTTCATTTATATGATGTGGCTAGGGAGATGTCACTATATGAATTTTGTGCGGTTTGCAAGATACCCTTCGGGGGCAGCTTAGAGGAACCACATCGAAAAGATGTGGATGGATTTATTGATACTATTACTGTAGGGGAAACGAGGAAGGTTTCTGATGCAAGAATTACTAGCATACACTTTCCTGTTCTACGTTACTCTGCATATTTGCTAGTAGATGCTTAATTGGTCACGGAAACTGTGGAAACCTTAGTGTTCTGGATATTATTATTTTGTTCAATGCTTTATTTCATGATAACTCTGTTAGTATGGGCGCTATTATTGCTAAACGATTAAGTCTGAACTGTACAAAGGGCCCCATCTTTGGAGGTATCTACGCTTCACGCCTTGCTAAACACTTCAAGATACCTATTAGGCATTATGAGAAAGAGGAAAAGCTGATGCCCCTACTTTTCTAGATTATAAGAGCATGGTAGCACATGAGTTTATTGTTAAAAATGATGAGAAGATGCTTATGTATAATTTGAGATTTCATAAGAAACACAGTAAGACTATTATCTTGCATGCGCCCACTTTGTTTGACTTAGCTGCAGGCTCTTACCTCGTCTTGCTGGAGGCCATTTATACGTACCAGGGCTAGACATCAGCTCCAGAGCCTGAGCCGAAACCACCACTTGATCCTTATCATCCGTCCTTTTATCATTGGGATCCGGAGGAGATCGCCAGCCAGTGGTAGTATGATGACACTCCTTAGTACACCGGAGAGAGTAGCCGTGATCCATGGGCATAGACCAACTTAGCCAAAAGCCTAAGCTTGGGGGAGTACGTATTTCTCACCGACATTACATTCATATTCACACACTCATTCTAGTTGTCGGTGCTCATACTTTTTCATTGTACTATCCATGCTAGTTTAATTTCTTTTTCTAGCTTTCTTCTTGTGTGTTTACTAACCTTAAGAAAAACAAAAAAAAATAGTTGTAGCATTTAGCTAGTTTACTTTCCATGCTTGTAGTAGTAATTAAAAGAAAACCCAAAAAGATTTCTCGTTCTTCTTTTGCTTGTTAGGAGCTTTCCCATGTAAATAGTTTTATTTCTTTTCTTTCCTTTGGGGTCGAGAGGAGAAGACCATAATGAAAATGTTTAGTGGCTCTCATATGCATGATTGTTGATTTAACCAAGAGCCCATATTACCTTGTCTTCTCCCTTGAATTGAATGCTTGCGGATTCTAGCTTAGTCCAATGCACGTGCACTACGATTATTATCCACACCGTTCAGTCGTGCAAGTGAAAGGCAATAATGACGAAGTATGATGGACTGATTGAGATGAGAGAAGCTGGTATGAACTCGACCTCTTTTTTTGTTGTAAATATGATTAGTTCATCGTTCCTGATTCAGCCTATTATGAATAAACATGTTTGCAATGACAATTAGAGATTATAGTTGCTTATGCCATGCTTAATTAGCTAGGAGCTTATAATGGTTTACCTTGCATGCCAACATGCTATTAATATGGTTGTGATGTGGTATGATAGGGTGGTATCCTCCTTTGAATGATTTGAGTGACTTGACTTGGCACATGTTCACACATGTAGTTGAAACAAAATTAACATAGCCTTCATGATATTTATGTTCATGGTGGATTATATCCTACTCATGCTTGCACTCAGTGTTGATTAATTTTAATGCATGTTCATGACTGTTGTCGCTCTCTAGTTGGTCGCTTCCCAGTCTCTTTCTAGCCTTCACCTTCACTAAGCGGGAATACTGCTTGTGCATCCAAACTCCATGAACCCCAAAGTTATTTCATATGAGTCCACCATACCTTCCTATATGCGGTATCTACCTGCCGTTCCAAGTAAATCTGTATGTGCCAAACTCCAAATCTTCAAATGAAGTTCTGTTTTGTATGCTCGAACAACCCATGTATCAACTAGGGCTATCTGTATCTTCCATGTTAGGCGGGTTATTCTCAAGAGGAGTGGACTCTGCTCCTCATTCACGAGAAAATGGCTGGTCACCGGGATGCCCAGTGCCATGCTCAAATCAAATCAAATCAAAATAATTACAAACAAAACTCCCCCAGGATTGTTGTTAGTTCGAGGCACTGTTAAAAAAATCATCCGATTCAGCGATTAATCTTTCGGTTTATCGCTACTCGGGGGTTGACCGATAAGATAATGTCTTATCTTCACCGTTTATCTTTCGGGCCGATTTATCGCTCTGACAAGCGATTTATCGGGAATCTACCGATAAATCGGACCTATTCGTAGCACTGTGTTTGCAAAAACTATGTTTATTTGTGTTTTGTGGACCTTGTTACGCAATATGAACTGTTGTCCTATTTTGTTCGTCATTATACAAGGATTCAAACGCTAGGAATCAAGGTAACACTTCTGTCCAATATTTTTTTGGTGTTGAATATAGTGTATTTTAGTGTTGGGAACCTGGGATTTGCAAAAAATATCCGATTAATAGTCGACCGATAAAATCGATTAATTGGCTGATTTCTGATTAATCTCTAATCCCCAGCCGACCGAGACGATAACGATAAGCGATATCCTCAACATTGGTTCGAGGCACTCGTTGTTTCGGGCAAGCCATGGATTGATGCTTGTTGGTGGTGGGGGAGTAAAAACTTTACCATTCTGTTTGGGAATCGCCTATAATGTGTGTAGCATGGAAGATATCGATATCTCTCGGTTGTTATGTTGACAGTGAAAGTATACCGCTCAAAATGTTATTCATCTCTATTTCAAAATTGAGCTCTGGCACCTCTACAAATCCCTGCTTCCCTCTGCGAAGGGCCTATCTATTTACTTTTATGTTGAGTCATCACCCTCTTAATAAAAAGGCACCCGCTGGAGAGCACCGCTGTCATTTGCATGCATTACTATTAATTTATATTGGGTATGACTATGACTGGATCTCTTTTACCATGAATTACAATGTTTAGTTAGTCCTTGATCTTTAAAGGTGCTCTGCATTTATGTTTTGCAGTCTCAGAAAGTGCTAGCGAGATACCATCTTGTTATATCATATTATGATTGTTTTGAGAAAGTGTTGTCATCCGAGTTTTAGTATTGTTGCTCGCTACTTGATCATGCCACTGATATGAGTAAACATGAGACCTAAGTGTTATTGTGAATATGGTTAGTTCATAATATTTGCTGAAAACTTGAATGCTGGCTTTACATATTTGCAACAACATGAGAAAACAGATTTTGTAAAAGTTTTTCTTTATCACTTTCAGTTTGTCAACTAAATTGCTTGAGGACAAGCAAAGGTTTAAGCTTAGGGGAGTTGATACGTCTCCGTCATATATACTTTTCCAAACACTTTTGCCCTCTTTTTGGACTCTAACTTGCATGATTTGAATGGAACTAACCCGGACTGACGCTGTTTTCAGCAAAACTGCCATGGTGTTATTTTTGTGCAGAAATAAAAGTTCTCGGAATGACCTGAAAATGCACGGAGCAACTTTTCAGAATTAATAAAAAATATTGGCGAAAGAATCAGCACCAGGGGGCCCACACCCTGTCCACGAGGGTGGGGGGCACCCCCCTAGGGTGCGCCCCACTGCCTCGTGGGCCCCCTGGACCTCCACCGACCTCAACTCCAACTCCATATATTTGCTTTCGCAGAGAAAAAAATCAAAGAGAAAGTTCCATCGCGTTTTACGATACGGAGCCGCCGCCAAGCTCTAATCTCTCTCAGGAGGGCTGATCTGGAGTCCGTTCGGGGCCCCGGAGAGGGGGATTCATCGCTGTCGTCATCATCAACCATCCTCCATCGCCAATTTCATGATGCTCACCGCCGTGCATGAGTAATTACATCGTAGGCTTGCTGGACGGTGTTGGGTTGGATGAGATTTACCGTGTAATCAAGTTAGTTTTGTTAGGGTTTGATCCCTAGTATCCACTATATTCTGAGATTGATGTTGCTATGACTTTGCTATGCTTAATGCTTGTCACTAGGGCCCGAGTGCCATGATTTCAGATCTGAACCTATTATGTCTTCGTGAATAGATGTGAGTTCTTGATCCTATCTTGCAAGTCTATAGTCACCTATTATGTGTTATGATCCGACAACCCCGAAGGGACAATAATTGGGATACTTCTCGGTGATGACCGTAGTTTGAGGAGTTAATGTATTCACTAAGTGCTAATGCTTTGGTCCGGTATTCTATTAAAAGGAGGCCTTAATATCCCTTAGTTTCCATTAGGACCCCGCTGCCACGGGAGGGTAGGACAAAAGATGTCATGCAAGTTCTTTTCCATAAGCACGTATGACTATATTCGGAATACATGCCAACATTACATTGATGAACTGGAGCTAGTTCTGTGTCACCCAATGTTATAACTATTACATGAGGAATCACATCCAACATAATTATCCATCACTGATCCAATGCCTACGAGCTTTTCACATATTGCTCTTTGCTTATTTACTTTACCGTTGCCACTGTTACAATTACTACAAAACTGCTATTGTTACTTTTGCTACTATTACCGTTACTTTGATACTACTTTGGTACTAAATAATTTGTTGCAGATACTAAGTTATCCAGGTGTGGTTGAATTGACAACTCAAATGCTAATATTGAGAATATTCTTTGGCTTCCCTTATGTCGAATCAATAAATTTGGGTTGAATACTCTACCCTCGAAAACTGTTGCGATCCCCTATACTTGTGGGTTATCATACCTCAAATTAGAGCACATCCAGGCAGCCAGCCCTGCCTCTTCTCCCAAAGAAGCAGTGGCCTTTGTCGCGCAATGGAGTAGGACCCATGCCATCCATCATTCCGAGCAACACGAGGAAAGTCTGATGTTGACTCCTGTAATGGACGTCGTCGATGAACACTGGCACCAGCGGCGGCGGTAGGACTTCGATTGATGGATTGACCACTTCTTCGACATGCACGAACACTCGATACAAGTACATCCCTAACGTGGTCCCCGCCAGCCTTGGTGGCGACGAATAGTACAACCCCGGTTCCTGCATCGATATCTCAACACCAATCACCTTCGGTATGATGGACGGCTTCTTCATCCATGCCATAACCTTGTGAGCCTAGCTGTTTGGAGGAACAAACGTACTTAGGAGCCCACCTCCAAGGTCGTTGACAAGCTCATTCATGGACTCGCTGTTCCAAGCACATTGAGGCATGCCATGGAAGGTAAGCTTTGTTAAAAACTCAAGCTCAGAGGGCACCGAGCCCCATCCTGTGTGCCACCGATCAAAGCTCACCAGCGTGCCATCGCAGAACAAACACCAGGAAGATTCAAACACACGACTGTAGTCGAAAGTTGTCCAGAACCTGATGAAGAAATTAGCCGATGGTGGACAGACTTCGACAAGCAAGTCACTTATTTGGATGTCGTGCGCAATGCCAAGAGCTTTGACAAGGTCGTCCGGCAATACAGGAGGCCGGTCGCTGTTGATGGTTACCATCAGCACTTTGTCGGCAAACTGGTCGTCAAGCATCGCCATGCCACTATTCAGTGAAAGCATGCAACGCCCGAAGGCAGGACAGACCTCAGGATCTCCATCTCGGTGACCTGCGTTGACCGGCGACATGATAGTGCGCTTGACTACCGGGAGTATAGGAGGGGGATTTGGTGGAACTAGAGTAGGAATCGATATTCCAGAGGTGGGGGAGGGATGGGAGATTGGGGATGAAAAGGTAGCATGAATTTCAAACACGCGCCAATATGCTCTCAACGCTCAAGCGCACAAAAACACAGGTGGCGCCCACATGTCGGCGTAAGAGTCCTTATTCTTTCTTTTTTTGAGAGCCCGACCTTTTTTGAGGATCTTTTGAGAGCCCGGCCTGAGAGTCATAATTGACCTGTTTGGCATTGCATTACTACTCGGCCCATATTCAACGACACCTCACTGGCCCAAACAAGTGTACATCATCGAAAAGACACTGAGCTCAAATTATAACTTGAAAAAAGGAGATATACTCTGAACACTAGAGAATGGTGATGCCCTCATTTAGCCCACTAGCAGTTCGAGACAGTAAATAGTTCGAAACGATGATATATACAACATTCAAACACTCACTAGTGACTACTACTGACATAAATAGCAAGACATGATAGTTCATAAGAAGTCTTGCTAAACGATCAAAATGCACCCATCTGCAGCGCTCAGAGTCTCGTGATCCAGACTAGAATAACATTCTAAATCGAGGCAACTATTACATAGTAAGAGTGGCATAGACGAGGATGACCAAATGACATGGAATATGCATAACAAAAGAGAGAACTACCCATCCAGAACAAGTAGCAAAGACAACAAGTCATTTGAAGAGGGATGATCCAACACCATCATAATTTGCAGCCCTGCTTCAGCCACTAGTGATCCGGAGACACCAGTACTGTCGGGGATATACCCCGCGGTATTACCCGGCCAGAAGTATGACCCGTCCGGGCTTGGCATTTTCATTGGTAACCTGCCGGAGGACTAGCAACTCACGAGTCTGGCGGCTCACTGGTCTGACGACTCACAAGCCTGGCAAGTAGATTGACACGTACCTTTACGTACAGAAAAAAACCTATGGCAATGAGCAAGTACTACTTCCATTAGTACTTAGACCCTTGAAGTCACCTCCAAATCAGTTTTTTCTTTGAAAAGGCCTCTGTTTGTTATGCAAAGAAGCAAACCCCTCAAGGGCACAGATTCCTAGGCCAATCATTACCTTGCAATTGATCTCACAAAAAGATTTCCAAGTGGTTGCTCGCGTGAGTTTCCGATTTTCAAGTACTGTACCTGGCTTTTAAAGAGTCCAGAGATGAATTCCAACTGGGTTTGATGTGTCGATCTATTACTCGAGAGTTGCTCCTGTGGTTTCTTGTGTTCGCGGCTACTGGTACCCTCAAAAAAATGCCACGACCCAGATGCATATATGGCTGTGACCCGGTTTCACCATAGTGGTTTTCCTCAAACCGGCCCGCCTTCTATGTGGACACGCCTGGGAATATTAAACGGTGGTCACTCTGGACTGCGGTCGCGTCAGCAGTCAGCTCCGTCAGTGTGCGCTGCCATTACTGGTGATACTTTGTTACTACTATTTATCTGTCTGGCTCAAGATGGACATCAGAAGGCTACACAAAACCATGGTGCAAAAATACGTGTCCGGAGATTTATAAAGATCGGACGAAGTTAAAAAATGCGCAGTGTTGAGCCGCCTCTACTGTATTGATTCGTCGGGGCCCCGTTGAGCCGCCTCTGTTTTATTGAGCCGCCTCTGCTGTGTTGGGCTGTCGGGGCCGCATTGAGCCGCCACTGCTGTGATAAGCCGCCGGGGCTATATTGAGTCGCCGGTCTGCCTGAGCTGTTTCTGTTGCGCTCAACGGATCATTGGTCGTCTAAACAAATCAAGTGATATCCGTCTCAGTTTGTTTTATTAGAACATATTGTTTTTGTCAAGGAACATTTTATCTTTGCCTTGGTCTGCTATATGGTTTATGCAGGGCAATTGTTCACGGCAAGAGCGATGATCGTGTCATGGATGCATAGCTTGCGCTACCATTATTATGCACCAGCATCTGACTGTGCCATGATACTCGACGAATATATGTGCAAACTGCCATTTCTACGACTTGATTTACATCAACATGACGTGATTGAATCGCCCATGCGCGCGGTTTACCGTGCCTGCAATTGACTTGCCCATCTATGCCGGCTTACAACGCCGGTGCCGACTCTCCCCGTCCACACCGGCTTTCAATGCCATCTGTCTGCTCCCATGGCCGACTCGCCCGTCATTGATTTCAGCTGCACCGCAGTGATCATCAACTCCGCGACAGATAAATTCCGCTCAACATATCAGGTGAAATGCATCCAGTATATTTTTTACATATTCATTTCTTTAAAAGAGCAATTCCTCTGGCTTGCAAGTTTTCCAATGCAGGACAAAATCTCTACTACAAAAAGGGACTAATGTATCACTGAGCTATTGGATAACTCATGTCGGTTTATTTCACGGCCAAGTATGAAGAATCTCAAACCAATTCCTCGAGTCGTTTTGAGACTCGGGGGCTACATTGGCATGACTCGGCAGAGTTGGCCGGCTTCAATGCATTCAAGAACTCCGGGTCATTGGAGGGAAAATATTACCCGACCCGGAGATTACTGCTCTATCAATGAAAATTTAGAAGGCCGTCAGAAAAATTCCGGCTCACAATGATGCTTCCGGTTCAAAATCCGGTTCAAGAGAAATCCTGTCTCCCACAAAGCTCTGAAGCTCTCAAATCCGGTTTAAAAATTCCGGTTCAAGAAGAATTATCTCTTGCAAAGTTGAGTTCTCAGGAAAAAAATTAAAGGTTGCCAAAGAGAGCTTGCTGCCATGATGCGCGGTTCAAACATAGGTACCCTGCTCCAATGGTCACTCGGGGGCTTCCTATTCAAACATAGGTCGTATTCGAACCAAAGAGGACATAGCTTTCGGTACCCTCTTGATCCACGCAATGCCAAACCCACTAGGGGGCTTGTTGATCATATTCAAATCATAGCTTAACCCCTTTTGGGTCCAACTTTGATCGTATTCGAATCAGAGCCGTTAAAAAACTCTCAAGGTCATTTGGGGGCTTCCTGTTCAAACATAGGTCGTCTTCGAACCAAAGAGAACATAGCTGTCGGTACCCTCTTGATCGGCGCAACGCCAAAGCCGCTGGGGGCTACATGATTGTATTCGAATCCTAGCTTAACCCCTTTGGATTGGTTTACTGATCGTATTTGAATCAGAAGCCTCAAAATTTTCTTCTATTTGGCTTAAGTTTTTTGAACAACCTTTTCGGTTTGACTTGAGACTTTTTTCAGATCTAAGGCATATATATGTGGTTTCAATTAAACCGGCTTTACTTTGGATGATAAGTCGCCAGCATTGGGAGTATTGGCTTCTACAATCCGGGTCATCACCCTTACTGCACAGACTTTAAGTTGCCGGTATATTTTGGCTTGCACCATTAGAATCATGCGCTTATTAATCATTGGATTATTGCCCTTATTGGATACGATGATGTAAGCCGGCAGTATGAGCCAATTCCGTAGGATTTGCAGAACTATGACTTATAAATGCTTAAGTCCAAGCTCATCAATAAAATTGATTCTTCAAAATGATTATCCATTCTGGATTTTCTCAATGGCTATAAGCCGTCGGGTTATAAAAATTCCGGCTTACAATGGAGGCGCATTAAATCGCCATCGGCCAAGAGCCGCCGGGTATTTAAACTCTGGATTTACTTATAGATAAGGTATTCAAAGTCGCTTTAGTGCAATGGCTATTATTTTATCAATGGATATGATTTATTCTACAATGGAAGGAATAGTCCCGAGTCGGTGCAGGCTTACGACCCGGCACTTGGGGGCTACATTATTCAGATTGAGGTCATATCAAATATGCAAGCCCCATGTCACTGCCAGCACGCACCATGGCACTTGGGGGCTAATGCAAAGTCATTTTTTGCTCAACTTATTGAAGACCCGACTCATCACATTGTAATGAGCCGGCCCTTGGGGGCTACCAATTGCTCCTGTCAAAAATTCAAGGTACACAAGCATTAATCCATTATATTGAACGGTCCACTACTCAGTTGGTAGAGTACAAAGCTCTTAACCTTGTGGACGTGGGTTCAAGCCCCATGGTGGAGATTATATTATATGATGTTATTATCAATAAATTATATACAAAGTCCCAGCTTAGTATTATCTTAGTGAGCCGGCCCTTGGGGGCTACACGTTGCTGTTCAAGTTTACATGGTTATATATACAAAGTCCCTGCTCATTATTGCATAATGACCCGGCCCTTGGGGGCTACACTGGTTGAAGTTTTCATGAGCACATAAGGCAATTACAAGTCCCAGGTTGTTGCAAGCATGACAACCCGACACTTGGGGGATACATGTGATATGCATATAAGGGAGGAAAAATCGTCAAATTCTTAGTTTGGAGCAGACCAAATTAACCCGGTGTCTGCAACAATCATGACCCGACATCATTTATTTATAACCCGACAATTTTGGCAATCATAAATAGGCAAGATCTACATCTTTAAGCCGGCTGAATATTAGTTGAATATTTCAAGACCAATATTTTTGTCAAGTCAGAGCATTGAAGGCCGACTCAAATGGATTATTTCTTATAATATTTCTCTACAAGAGCCAATGTCAGCAAATTGGTTATGAAGCTGGACTATTGACCCGGATGTTTTAGAAGAAGTGCCTGGATTTTTTGCATGGGCAAGGTTTGGACATATCTGTTAAAGGAGATTTGCTATAAGATCTTGAGTATGCATCCAGGAGGAAATGACAAGGATTTAAAGATGATCAGGTGCCGGTTCAGGAAAATATTTAACCCGGAGCACAACCTATCAAGTTTGTTCTTGTGTTTATTTTAAAGGATCAGTTTACATGGATAAATCCAAATTAAACCGGGGGCTAATGTTGGGGATATACCCCGCGGTATGACCCGGCCAGAAGTATGACCCGGCCAAGCTTGGCGTTTTCATTGGTAACCCGCTGGAGGACTGGCGACTCACGAGTCTGGCGGCTCACTAGTCTGATGACTCATGAGCCTAGCAACTCACGGATGACCCTAACGGCGGGTCAGATAGAAGACTAGGCCCAAGGCCTAGAAGGCCGGCTCATGTTATGGTGGGTCGGTTTACGAGGAAAGGCATAAGGAGTTTTCCCTTAAGGGGGAAGACTAGGATTCCACTTGTAACAGACTAGTCCTAATCCTAATAGGACTCCACCTGTAACCCGCCCTTTCAACTTATATAAGGAGGGTCAGGGCACCCCAAGAGAGACGGGAAAGAAACAATCTCTAGGGCTAGACCCAACTAGAAGAGAGCCGGAGATACGATGTCTCCCTCATGAGAATAATGAGACCTAGCCACAAACATCATGTAGGGCTATTACCGGATGATGTTTCCCGGGGCCCGAAGCTGTCTAAATACTTGTATTGTGTGTTGCGTCTCTTGTCCTGATCAACCCCTATCAAGCTACCGCATAGATGCATTGGCCTCATGACTAAGTCCTGACACTAAGGACATCTGCCGTGATAATTCCACGACAAGTACTCCACCCTTTCGACGCAACAGCCCAATTACCTATCAACCTAAAGGCTTGAACCACATCACTGTCTGTCAGACTTGAGTCATCCAAGGATCAAAGTTAATCCAGATGCCCGTGTCATTCTCACCTTCTTTTGGCTACATGACGTATCGTTGACAATCAGGGGAGTTTGCTACGAAAGCCCTAGGGCTCACCTTGTAGACACAATTTCCCATAGCAAACAGAGCCTCTCTGCCATCAAGGTCCTTGCCAACGGTGATATCCTGGTTAATCAGATAATTGAGTCTGAGAAACAGAGAGTGTGAACCAAGGTTGTTTATCCACCTCCAACTCAAAAATGCTGAAGGCCCCAACAAGTTGGTATCCTGCTCATAGACATAAGAGCCATTGTCCGGATACTCACGTATTTCATGGTGCTTGTACACAGTGGGGTTTTCAATATAACTTTTTTGGCTCATGTGTGTGAATGATCATCAGTCTTTTGTTGTCGTCTGATCGAGCGAGGAACCAACTATGCTTCCCTATTTTTGACAACAGTGGTGTGATTACAAAGGGCAGTAACTGCAGGGACACTACATAATATCAGAAAGGACATGCATTGTTAATGTAAGATCAGCATTGTTCAGAATATGAGTGGGATAATGCAAGAAACATCATTGATATGTCCCTGCTGAAACTGAGAGGAAAATACAGGGAAATGTATACATGGTTCAAAAGTGCCATGCATGGTTATACTCATGTTATCTCGCAAACGATTCTTCACAGGAAACTACCATGTCATGCATGTTATGTAATCATGTTCTGTCCTCACAAAAAAATTCTTCAAGGAAACTAACAGACCATGCATTGTTATATACTCATGTTTTGCCGGCAATTTTTTTTGAGGATATTATTCTAGCCATTGATTGCTGAAGGGCGAATATAGGTATGTACACATGGTAAGCATTATAGGATTTCACTACTTCCAAATATAGAGTTCTCCATATGCACATTTACTTCCCTGATGTATGGTTAGATGAAACCAACAATGTGATGCATGTTTCTACATCACGAAAATGAGGAAACTAACATGGCTATTTGATACACACTCATATTTAGTAGTATATAGATTACTATAAAATAAGGAGAATATCCATATCTTCCTAACTGTTTGATTATTCAAGGGTACAAATTGGCTGTAATGACATGGTCACAATCGCATGAATTAACTCATTCCAAATATAGCTAATTTACGGTGTCTCTAATGCATTGCCATAGTTCTACTCAAATTCTGCTCAAACAGGGATATGTCAATCATCACAAAAAGTTCAAACAGTGTCATGGCATTATCATTAACATTAGACGAAAACAACTTACACGCGTTGTTCCAGCAATACGTGGTGCCATCTGCTTTGTCGATCACGTAGATGATGCCATTGTGTTCAATAGCATCACAGAAGTGTGTATCAGCTTTGACGATCCACTGCAAGCTGAGTTGTCTCCAGCTAAAGAAGGCACCGGCGTAAAGATAGGCAAGTCCCCGGTCGAACAAGGCAATTAGCTTGAAGTCAGCGTAATCCGCATGTCGTGTGGGCACTTGGAAGATTACAATCTTCTGCAAAACAAGGTCCGTCCAACTGACGGCTTAATCTAGATGACTTGGACTGTGACGGTAAAACCCTATGTAATCCAATAGAGGAAGGATAATCCCAACGGAGGTATGGAAGTTGACGAGCACAAACTTTCTCCAGTCTTCTCTAACGACAGCCATCCAGTGGGAGTTCATGCTGACCCAGTACTGTCGATGTACTAAAGTAGGGGCACTCCTTTGTACCCCTTACTTGTGCGCGGGCAGTCAGAGCCATGGGCCGAAGCCGCACTTAGCAGGGCGAAAGGGAGGAGGCAAAGCCGCAAGACAATCAGCGCAACGCCAAAGACCGAGACCACAAAGAGCAGATGGACGAAGCAGGTTTCCCCGGGAAGACCCTTGCCGGAGCAGCCTCAGCAGCCCCGGCAAGCCCCTTGCTAGGGCGGCTCGCCCACACCAGCGGAGTGAGCCACCCTCGAACCCACGGTCTCCAACACCATCAACCACGTTAGGCCAGGGCTCGGGAGGCACCTCCATGGTGGAATGCAGATCTTTTTGAAGACAAAGAATATTCAAGATCAGATGAGGATTGGAAGGCAACAAGCCTTGACAAGATTCTTGCCGAGGAAGCCCACAAGACCCCAGGAAAGATCCTTGCCGGGGACGACAGCGCGCCACGGCAAGATCCTTGTGGGCCACCCGGCAAGGCCCTTGCCAAGGGCGTCAATGGGGCCACTGCCAAGCCCGCACCAACCAAGTCTCCACCGCCGTTCACATGCAGCAGCCAGCCCAACCAGTTGGGCAGGCACCTTCGTGGCAACATGCAGCTTCCAGGCCAACTCAGCACACACCTGCATGGCGGCATGCAGATCTTCGTTGAGCCTCCACCACCGCGCCACCTCAGCTACTTGCTTGCCTACATGGTGCCGCATGCATCGCTGGCCAGGGCGCGTGTCGAAGCGAGGAGGAGCGGCGACGGACGGGACGGGCCTCGCTCCCGTCCCCGATAAATCAAGAGGCCACCTAAGCTACGCATTAAATGCATCTTGTCCTGTAATACGAGCGATAAGCTCGTAGCACTATAGGCCTTTCCACCTCCTATGTGCCACTCTGGCAGCCCCTTACGACTATAAAAGGAGGCCCATGGCGTACTGGAGAGGGGTTCGGCTCTTTTGAACCACGCAACCACCATAGCTAGTTCAGGAGCTCAAGAACACCCAATACATCCACCAAAGCAGGACTAGGGTTTTACGCATCCTCGCGGCTCGAACCTGGGTAAACGATCCTTGTGCTGATTGCTAATCCTGCTCTTCTCACAATCCCACGCCCCGCAACCGCAGAAGGGATCCTCTTGACCCCATAGGTGTCGTGTCCCACCGACATCTTTGGTGCGCCAGGTAGGGGGCGTCGCTATTGTGAGAATCTGGTCTAGTAGTTGGCCTAGCAGTTCTTCATTGCCATGGCTCCTAAGAAGAAGACGACCACGGCGATCGGTTCCTCCGGGACCGGACTGCCAGTGTCGGTGCAGACCAGTAGTGGGCCAGTCGCGGAGAGAAGCCGTGGTGCGGTCCGCGAACATCCACATCACCCTGGCAGTCCAGGCCTGGTGAGCGGCGACGTTCGTACGCCAGGCAATGAGCCACGCGTCGCGAGCTCCAGAGACGGAGTCGGGCCCCCCGCAGGCGGCGCGGGGCCCTCCAGGGGCGTCGTCGTGCCGCCAGACGCCGATGCGGTGACCTCCAAGACACCAACACCGCTGAGTACGAGGGCTTGCTTGCCGGTCTCAGGATCACAGTGGACTTTGGAGTCAAAAAGCTCAACGTCAGGGGTGATTCGCAGCTCGTCGTCAGACAGATCAACAAAGATTATCAAAGCCCGTTGATGGAAGCTTACGTGGATGAATTGAGGAAACTAGAGGAGCACTTTGACGATATACGAGCAGAGCATGTCCGTTGGACGGAAAGCGACATCGCCGACTGCCTGTCAAAGCACGCTGCCCTCAAGCTACCTATGGAACCAGGCACTTTTGTGCTTCGGTTAACTCAACCATCCGTCGAACCATCAACCGGGCAGAACATGCGGAGGAAGCTAGGCCCCGGCAAGTACTTCCCCACCGAGCTCCCCGAAGCTGCTGGCGAGGATGTTTCCGTGGATGCCGATCCTGCCGCGGGGCAACCGACTCCGGCAGGGCCTCAGGCCATGGCCATAGAGACGGCCGCTCCCGTGGCGGAAGAGATGCCTTTGGTCCTTGTCATCGAGCCACGGGCTTAGGCATGGGCGCA
The DNA here is from genome assembly GCF_002162155.2 of Triticum dicoccoides. Taxonomy (NCBI): domain Eukaryota; kingdom Viridiplantae; phylum Streptophyta; class Magnoliopsida; order Poales; family Poaceae; genus Triticum; species Triticum dicoccoides. The sequence goes on along the minus strand of NC_041385.1, from coordinate 263,350,874 downwards.
ACACACCGTCCGATTCCTCCAAAAAGGAGAGCTTCCTAAGGAGCAGGAAGAGGCAGAGAGAGTAGCCCGCCGGTCTGCTCTGTACCAATTCATTGACAACGTCTTGTATAGAAAAAGACCGAATGGGGTGAAATAGAAGTGCATCTCCCGGGAGGAAGGACTAGAGCCGTTGGCAGAGATACATGGAGGCATATGTGGCTCCCACATAGGGTCGAGGGCCCTTGCTGGCAAGGTTTTCCGGCAAGGTTTCTTCTGGCCCACTGCCCTCCAGGATGCGACGACACTAGTAACCAGGTGTGAAGCGTGCCAGTTCCATTCAAAGAAGCTTCATCAACCAGCTCAAGCCCTTCAAACCATCCCTCTCTCCTGGCCTTTCTCGGTCTGGGGGCTCGACATATTGGGCCCTTTCCCTCGTGCCGTCGGGGGCTTTGAGTACTTGTACGTTGCAATCGACAAGTTCGCAAAGTGGCCAGAGGTGGAAGCAGTGAGGAAGGTGACAGCGCAGTCAGCCATCAAGTTCTTCAAGGGGCTAGTTTGCCATTTTGGGGTACCCAACAGGGTCATCACCGACAACGGCACACAGTTCACAAGCCACGCCTTCATGCAGTACATTGAGGATCTCGATAGCAAGGTCTGTTTTGCTTCCATGGCACACCCACGGAGCAACGACCAAGCAGAGAGAGCAAACGCTGAAGTTCTGCGAGGCTTAAGAATGAAGACTTTCGACAGGCTGCGCAAGAGTGGAAGGCGCTGGATTGACGAGTTGGCGGCGGTTCTTTGGTCGATCAGAACAACGCCAAATCGAGCCACCGGCCAGACACCCTTTGCCTTGGTCTACAAGGCAGAGGCAGTTCTCCCTACGGAACTCATATACGGGTCACCTCGAGTGCTCGCATATGATGAGCTTGAATTAGAGCGATTGTGGCAAGATGACGCAACGCTCCTTGAGGAAGATCGTCTCTGGGCGGCTGTGAGAGCAGCACGCTACCAGCAAGCATTGCGCCGCTACCATAGCCGCAAGGTTCAATCCCGGAGCTTTGAGGAAGGCAACCTTGTTCTTCGGCACGTTCAGTCGGCCAAGAATTCCAACAAGTTGACGCCAAAGTGGGAAGGCCCTTATCGGGTAACACGATTCACCAGGCCCGGCGCAGTCCGCCTGGAGACCGAAGATGCCATACCAGTGAGAAACTCCTGGAACATCGAGCATCTTCGCAGGTTTTACCCATAAGGCGCGGCTGCCGGGCCTCTCGGCAAGCCACCTTTTGTACAAGCCTTGCCGGCAAGGCATATAACCCTATGTACAAAGCCAGGCGCAGACCCTAGCATAAATAAACGAAGCACTAGTGCCCTAAGTTATAGCATGCATGCTAGGTCGAGTCTCTTCCTTGGTTAGGGTTGATAGTGCTTAGCGGCGGCTAACCCCTAGCTTAGAGGTCGAGTGCGCGTCTCTCTGTTCTTTTCTGTCCTCTTTGGTTCATAGGGCACATGAGCACTTCTGCCGAGCTATTTGGAAGAAAAGGAATGGACCGGTGTCACGACCCCGACAAACCAAAGTTGCCGGGGGCTGCAAGTACAAGGATTCAACCGCGGCAAGCCAAGGTTGTCGGGGGCTGCAGATCCAGATAAGTCTTGTATCCTATATCATGCATTTCGATATGGAACTGCGATATGTGAAACCTCATTTTATTTCTAGGCTACCGTGCTCCCCTTTTTCTGTACCCAAGGATTATCTCCTGGGCCCGGATTTGGTTGTAGTCGCGGCAGGAAGGAAATGGAACAAGGAGCCTAAGCCTACTTCATCCCTGCCTCTGCCAAGGGCGCGAGAAAGGTCGAGCAAAGTGGGGGACGGCAAGGCCTGTTGCCGGGCGAAAAACGTTTATCTTAAATAATAACGAGGATTCGCTCCTTGTCGCGGGTTTCACCCACGAACGAAAAACCTGGCAAACATCCCTTTTTCATTAAAAACATCCCGTACAGGTACAGTTCATACGGAATGAAAAACATGAGCAAGAGGATTACAAGTTCTAAATTTAACAAAGGCCTGAAGGCTTACAAACTAAAAAAAGATAAGATGCCCATAATCCCTTTCTTGTCCCTCTCCTCAGGAAATGAAACAAGAAAGCAAAAGGGCAAAAGGGCTCCTAGGCGAGGTACGAGAAACAGAAGGCGCCAAGAGAAAATGCCGGTGGTCGCCTAGGAGAGGGTTGGCGGTGGTGGCGCCAGAGGAAGAGCTGGAAGATGTGGCAGCGGTCGATCAATACGCTATGAAGGCGTCGGTGCCATCGTACTCCGACTTGACGGCCCGCCACGTGCCTTCTTCGCCTTCTCCGGCCTCCCTACGCTAGCCGCCCAAGGAGGCGACCCCGAGAAGTTGAAGGAGCCGGCGACATGGATGATGGGGTCGCCGATGTCGCCCGAAGCGGCGCCCGATGCTTAGTCAGATCCGTCATCCTGCCGCCCGCTACCCTCGTCGTTGTTGCTGTTGTCCTCCTCGCCACTCTCGCTCGAGGAGGAATCTTCATCGTTTGAGGAGCTCTCCACTCAGCAGCTTACGCGAGTCCCGAAGTGCCCAAAGACGTTGACGGAGAGGAGGCTGCTCTCCATTAATTTGAAATGGAAAGTGAGCCCCTCCGTCAGGCTGTGGATGTAGGCAAAAGTCTTCCACCCTCGGTGAAGATACATGACGTGAGGGGCGGGGAACTCGACGTCGGCCCATGTGCCGCTGTTCCCACAGCCCCTCATATGCAGCTGCAGCGCCTGCGGCGGGCCCAACTCCATCTCCCCCGCAAATGGAGTCGGGAAGCAAAGACGACTACGCGGCGGCTAGCGCAGCTTGATGAAGAACTCATAAGGGTTGTCCCCGACGCGACACTCCACCGGGGGAGGGGCCGCTGGCGGAGGCGAGGCCGATGCGCCGCCCCCTCCTCCTCTTCCCTGGGCACCGCGACGGCCTCGACCACGCCACCTCCCCCTTCCTCTAACTGCTGGCTCTGCCGCCACGAGCTCTGGGGGAGGAGTGATGCGTTTTCTAGCCGAGACCCTCGCGGCCATCGATGAAGCATCGACACGCCCCCTCGCCATGGCAGAAGGAAGGAGGGAGCAGGAATGGGGAGAAGCGGATGACAAAGGATTGAGAGGCACCGTTCCTCCTGCTCCCCTCTTTATAAAGGGGCGGGTGCGGGGCTCGGCCACCCCTTTCGGCCAATCTGGCCCATTGAAGTGACAGCGGGCAGGGCCGTTGACCGCCCTCCCTGCCCAATTGAAGGCATGTGGGGATCTGACCCACGCGCGCGCAACTTCCCTTATCCCGCGCACCTGTCATTCGCTCTGCGTCGTGCATGCAGCAAACGTGGCGCAAGAGATGGGCGCAATGGGATGCGTGGAGTGACGGTTCCCAAGTAAGGGCAGTAAATGAGTAGTGGCCCTGCGGTCTCGAGGGGACACGCAAGCTGCCTCTTTACTGTCCACCACAAGATGACGCCAGCGTGCTTCGGTCACGCGCACACGCGCGACCCCCACTTCGCGCATTCAACGCGGGTCGTGGGGAAGCGCAGCGGGCGAAAAGTTTTTACCGCAGTGAAAACCACTCCGTCTGCCCGCGCACCGCTTTGGGCCTGGCCCAACAACGCGTTGCGCCTATGTGTGACCCAGGCCCGGGGGCTCCTGTTGGTGTACTAAAGTAGGGGCACTCCTTTGTACCCCTTACTTAGCGCGGGCAGTCAGAGCCACGGACCGAAGCCGCACTTAGCAGGGCAAAAGGGAGGAGGCAAAGCCGCAAGACAATCAGCGCAACGCCAAAGACCGAGACCATAGAGAGCAGATGGACGAAGTAGGTTTCCCCGGCAAGACCCTTGCCGGGGCAGCCTCAGCAGCCCCGGCAAGCCCCTTGCCGGGGTGGCTTGCCCACACCAGCGGAGTGAGCCACCCTCGAACCCACGGTCTCCTACACCATCAACCACGTTGGGCCAGGGCTCGGGAGGCACCTCCATGGTGGCATGCAGATCTTTGTGAAGACAAAGAATATTCAAGATCAGATGAGGATTGGAAGGCAACAATCCTCGACAAGATTCTTGCCGACGAAGCCCACAAGACCCCTGGCAAGATCCTTGCCGGGGACGACAGCGCGCCACGGCAAGACCCTTGCCGGGCCACCCGGCAAGACCCTTGCCGGGCCATGCAACAAGGCCCTTGCCAAGGGCGTCAGCGGGGCCACTGCCAGGCCCGCACCAACATGCAGCTTCCAGGCCAACTCAGCATACGCCTGCGTGGCGGCATGCAGATTTTCGTGGAGGCTCCATCATTGCGCCACCTCAGCTGCTTGCCTGCCTACATGGAGCCGGATGCATTGCTGGCCAGGGCGCGTGTCGAAGCAAGAAGGAGCGGCGATAGACGGGATGGGCCTCGCTCCCGTCCCCGATAAAGCAAGAGGACACCTAAGCTATGCATTAAATGCGTCTTGTCCTGTAATACAAGCGATAAGCTCGTAGCACTGTAGGTCTTTCCACCTCCTGTGTGCCACTGTGGCAGCCCCTTTCGACTATAAAAGGAGGCCCATGGCGTACTGGAGAGGGATTCGGCTCTTTTGAACCACGCAGCCACCATAGCTAGTTCAGGAGCTCAAGAACACTCAATACATCCACCAAAGCAGGACTAGGGTTTTACGCATCCTCGCGGCCCGAACCTGGGTAAACGATCCTTGTGCTGATTGCTAATCCTGTTCTTCTCACAATCCCGCGCCCCGCAACCGCAGAAGGGATCCTCGTGATCCCATAGGTGTCGATTCCCACCGACAAGTACATACCTGACAAGAAGTTTCGGGCGATGGTTATCAAATCGAAGTCAAGGGAAATGATGTACAACGACCCACTACATACCTGCAAAGAAGTTTTGGCTAATGGAGGTCGGATTGAAGTCGAGGGGCATCATCCACGCCTCCGTATCATGGTGAGAAAATCTCGCAAGACCAGATAACAACAAGCAGGTGTCTTGAAAAGCTTAGGCCTCGCTTCTATGATGGCCGTGTGCATGTCCCTCAAGCATGCAGCCAGCCGCACGACACTCAACATATCCATACACGAACAATAGAGGTCGAGGATGTCACTAGGGAGATTTCTCCAATCACAGCTCATATGGATGCTGCGCGGTTCGCGGTCGGCTATGGTGGAGTTTGGAATGTGGGGTTTTGGGGGGCTTGATGTACAGGGGAGAAGGCTCTTGGTGCTGGAGCGGCCCGCGAGGGAATAGTGGTACTGGGGGAGGCAAGCGAGGCGAGGGTATGCGGGTGCACAGTGAGATGGAGATGGAGATGGAGTGGTGCTAGGGGAGAGGGAAACAAGGCGAGGCATGCTATACATCAGCGGTGTCAGTGAAAGCACAGTGCACAAGGTGAGGCTGACTTTGGTAACCCGAACATGCCGCCTGGACTAGTGTCCAGTGCAGGGTCTTGTCACTTCACTGTGAGGACCGGATGAATAATATTTTGACCATCAAGTGTACCACAGTTGTACTACTACTACTACTACTACTACTACTACTACTAGGAACAGTAGTAGTACTATATAGCGGAAATAGGTATCCCATGCTAGCATGCCTCTGGGTTCACTTCATCCTCCAGGTATCATCCAAATTGCGAGCAGAACCAAATTCTCATGCATGCGGAAGGGAGAAGAAGGGCTTTTCCGTTTTTTTTAGGATAACTGCATATTCCTTAACCAGAGAATGTTGTGTCTCCCACGCACGCGCCAATATCCATCTGAACCAGCTACGACACATTTTTTATATCTGTTTGCATAGGTACCACCTGTCAGGAGGGGTGCAGAAATAAAAAGGAATCATAAAATGTCTCGCCACGGTGATTCGAAAGAGTGACCTCAACTAGCCAGTAGCACATGTAGCACTAGAAGAATGGGCACGTACACGGACAGGTACCACTCCTCAGTCTACCCGCATAGCCTTTTCGTTTAGTCTACCTAGCCGTCTAATCAACTGCTTGCAGGCCACTTCTCCCATTTACTTCTCCATCGGGAACCGATTTTCCTTGGCTTCTTCACCTCTCCTTCATCTTCATTTGCATCCAAACCCCACTGCATTCACATTGTTTTAACCTCTTCACATACTCCTAGAGTAATTCCGAAGCCCCTTTAAATAATCATCTTCTTCAGTTAGACTAGCCATCTAGTCCTAATTCTCCAAACCATAGCCCTCCGGTCCAGCGGTTCCAAATGGCGAAAGAGGTCCAGATGCAGGTTTTTAGTGTCCAACATGTCCTCATCGAAGGCTCGTTGAGCATAGTTGCCACTGTCACCGACCACCCAAGGGTTGTTCGGAAGTGGATCAATAATGTATCCAACTCCCTCCAAAAGGTAGAGATGAAGGTCATCGATCTCGACGTAGAGTACACGAAGCGTGCAACTGGGAAGATTCAACACGTTGTCGTCCTTCAACTGTGCCTCAAAGATGATGTTTTGGTGTACCACATCATACACGGACCCTCCATACCAGGTGAGCTCCATGATTTCTTGTCTCAGGAGGATATCTACTTCTGTGGGGCAGCCATCGAATGGGACAAACAGAAGTTGGCGCCGTACAACCTTGATTTAAAAAGCGTCACTGACCTACAAACCAGAATCAATATTCCTGTAGAAGATTGTCATAAACAGACACCATCCCTATTCGACGTAGAAAATTTTGTGCTCGGCAGAATTCTTCAGAAGGGTGACGAGACGCTGACATTAAGGTCGTCTGGATGGGAGAATTATCCCTTGACGTACGAGTGAATAAATATGTTGCCCTCGATGCCCGTGTGAGTTTTGAAGTAGCTGCAAGGTCCAAAGAGCTTGTTGCGAAGCTATCTCCCACAGAAAATGAGAAGAAGAAGAAGAAGAATAAGAAGAAGAAGCTGCACCAGCAGTAGGGCATTATTGATGGATGAACTATTTCCTCTCTTGTAATATTTTTCCTCTTTGTGTATATTGATATAGATGAACTATTTCGATGGTGTGCATGTCTCTGGAATAAGTAGCAGCGTAAGTCCGCTTGACTATAAGGAACTATTTATCCGCCTAGCTTTCTCTAGTACTCCTTCCAGTGATCGATATGCAATGCATGTGTCAGTAGACATGACAGCTTGTCCATGGAAGTTGAACTACGACGACCATCATGTTTCGTACACTGCCACTCGCGATTCCCACAACACTGCTCCAACCCACGGCACCACGTCCCTCGATGTGCACCTCACCCTCACGGCCGCATCGCCCCTTTGCCTTTGTGTGCATGACATGTGGGCTAGCTGAAATGCGGCGAGCATCAAGGTTCTACCACAGCCACACGCAATCCCCATGACGCCGCTGAAACCCATGACACCACACGTCCCCCGACCTGCGGCTCACCCCTCTAGGCCCCACCTCCCTTCTGCCTTCGGGAGCATGACATGTGGAGGAGCCACCTATCAGGTCAACTGAAGCTCAGTCTTGTGGGCCCTGAGAGGGAAATGTAACTCCTGCGCCAGGCCTTGTGGTGTTATCGCTGCACGAACTCGTCACAAACTCGAGATTTGTTCTTAGTAGCAAGATGCCCGTGCATTGCACGGATCATCAAGATGCATTTGTATGAGTAGTTTATCTTGCGGGAGAAAAGGATGAACGAGGGAAGGCCTTATTTGAAAATGTGGAGAGGGGTGTGGGTATCTTTTTACAAAATTGCCATAGTTTCCTTCCATGGACATCTACGCCTCATAACACTCCGACGTCCAGCTGTGGCACCCTAGTCACGACCAGGGCACCACTGGTCGGTTCAACTTGAATGAGTGAGTCGCGAACGCCGCCGCGACAGCGGCCAGCTGGGCATCTTGAACCACACCGATGCGACTTCCCCATAGCCGACCTACGCTGGCATGTGGTCGCACGCCATTGAGCCGCGCGTCAACGTACAGCGGCAGGAACGCCTCCAGGCTCATTGGCTCAACTACGTCGAGTACATCACATTTGCAAACCGATATCTGTTGAGCAGGTTGCTCCCGCCGACGAGCACACGCCTATACGTATCCAGCATTCCAGCTTCGTCGCTAAGTGGTACATCCTCGGGATGGTGCAAGCGGTCGGAATCTCGAGCCTAAGTCGAGTTTTGTCCGCTGGGTAGATCACTGGCTCCCGCCCGAGCTCCCACCTGGCCGTCGTTTTTGTCGCACCACTAATGATCAGGAGCAGCACCCTGTCGCTCATTTGAAGCGCGAGCTAGTAAACGTCGTGTGGCACGTCACAACAGTCAAGCACCTCGACATGCGTCGGCCGGATAGAGACTTTTCTTGGCCACAAGCTCCATGGTCTCGTCCAAGATCAGTGTGGTACTGCAGTCGAACATGCGGGTAAAATGGGAGCAGCTGCATGTGCATGGCCCAGACACCGATGTTGGCGTGGAGGAGGTGGTACTCGGTGGTGCCGCAGCGTGCTACATGGCTTAGGCAGGCACCTGTTGCGACGCTCTAGCGTTGGCACCGACATTGTCAACGCAGCTGATGATCCGAAGGAGGACAAGCAAGAAAGGGAAGGGTCTTGCATGTGTGTACAGATTCATGCAGGAAATTATTTCCTGGAAATACGACCTTTGTTTACCTTTCTTTGAGGCTATAGATGACCCACACGAGGAAATGTATTATAACTGTTGGATGAAAATTAGAGGTGCGGGAGTATGGATCAGAGCATGGGAGGGGAGCACGCAAGCCTCGTCCGCCGATCTGCGCCTCACCCCTCTTGGTCCCACCGCCGCTCTGCTTTCATGAGAATAACATGGTGGCCAACTGCATTTAGGGTCCACATGTCATTGACTCATAGGACGGTGCACTAAGCCACTAAAGCTTGTTCCCGTGGGCCCCAAGAGAGAAATGTAACTTTTGTGCCAGGCCTTGTGGTGCTCCCGCAGTACGAACTCGTGCCAAACCCGGAATTTGTTTCTTACTACTACCAATGTGCCGGCCCGTGCGTTGCAATGGATCCAAAGTATCTATTTAGTGGAGTGCACTCTAAACACATTATCTATTTATTTTTCACTAGCCTTTCCTAGCCATGCAACCAAGCCATGTAAGCTTCATGGGTGCCCCCACATCATATTATTCATATTACGTTGACTGAAAAAATATAAATCACCCAAAACAAGATCTTCTCATTTTTTGTTCCTATGATGCTATGCCATGCACGTACCTAGTAGCAATAGTTCCCGCTTGCACTGTCCCGAGGATGTACCACTCAACGACGAGGCTGGAATACTGGATACGTATAGGCATGTGCTCATGGGCGGGAGCAACCTGCTCAACGGATACCAGTTTGCAAACATGATGTACTTGACGTAGTTGAGCAAGTGAGCCTGGAGGCGTTCCTTCCGTTGTACGTTGACGCGCGTCTCATTAGCGAGCGACCACATGTCCGCGTAGGTTAGCTACAGGGAAGCCGCATCGGTGTGGTTCAAGATGCCCAGCTGGCCGTTGTCGCGGCGGCATTCGCGACTCACTCGTTCGAGGTGAACCGACCAGTGGTGGCCTAGCCGTGGCGAGGGTGTGATTACCCACAAGTATAGGGGATCTATTGTAGTCCTTTAGATAAGTAAGAGTGTCAAACCTAACGAGGAGCAGAAGGAAATTACAAGCGGTTTGCAGTAAGGTATTCTCTGCTAGCACTGAAATTATCGGTAACAGATAGTTTTGTGATAAGGTAATTCATAACGGGTAGCAAGTAACAAAAGTAACAACGTGCAGCAAGGTGGCCCAATCCTTTTTGTAGCAAAGGGCAAGCCTGGACAAACTCTTATATAAAGCAAAGTGCTCCCGAGGACACATGGGAATTATCGTCAAGCTAGTTTTCATCATGCTCATATGATTCGTGTTCGTTACTTTGATAATTTGATATGTGGGTGGACCGTTGCTTCGATACCGCCCTTCCTTGGAAAAGCATTCCACTTATGATTAACCCCTGTCACAAGCATCCGCAACTACGAAAGAAGAATTAAGGTAAAGCTAACCATAGCATGAAACATATGGATCCAAATCATCCCCTTACGAAGAAAGGCATAAACTAGGGTTTAAGCTTCTGTCACTCTAGTAACCCATCAGGTTCTTATTACTTCCCAATGCGTTCCCCTAGGCCCAAATAATGGTGAAGTGTCATGTAGTTGACGTTCACATAACACCACTAGAGGAAAGACAACATACATCTCATCAAAATATCGAACGAATACCAAATTCACATGACTACTTATAACAAGACTTCTCCCATGTCCTCAGGAATAAACGTAACTACTCACAAATCAAATTCATGTTCATAATTAGAGGGGTATTAATATGCATAAAGGATCTAAACATATGATCTTCCACCGAATAAACCAACTAGCATCAACTACAAGGAGTAATCAACACTACCAGCAACCCACAGGTACCAATCTGAGGTTTTGAGACGAAGATGGATACAAGAGATGAACTAGGGTTTGAGAGGAGATGGTGCTGGTGAAGATGTTTATGGAGATTGACACCCTCTTGATGAGAGGATCTATGGTGATGACGATGGCGACGATTTCCCCCTCCCTGAGGGATGTTTCCCCGGCAGAATAGCTCCGCCGGAGCCCTAGATTTGTTCCGCCTAGGTTCTGCCTCGAGACGGCGGCGCTTCATCCTGAAAGCTTCCTTATGATTTTTTCCAGGGGAAAATACACCATATACCAGATGATGGGTATCGGGGGGCTGCCAGGTGGCCCACGAGGCAGGGGTGCGCCTAGGGGGGTAGGGCGCGCCCTCCACCCTCGTGGATAGAGGGTGGCCCCCTGGTGCTTTCTTCACCCAATATTTTTAATATATTCCAAAACTGACTTTCGTGGAGTTTCAGGACTTTTGGAGTTGTGCAGAATAGGTCTCTAATATTTGCTCCTTTTCCAGCCCAGAATTCTAGCTGCCGGCATTCTCCCTCTTCATATGAACCCTGCAAAATAAGAGAGAAAAGGCAGAAGTATTGTGACACAATGTGTAGTAACAGTCCATAATGCAATAAATATCAATATAAAAGCATGATGCAAAATGGACGTATCAGGGTGCCACAGCTGGACGTTGGGGTGTTATGAGGCATAGATGTCCATGCAAGGAAACTATGGCAATTTTGCAAAAAGATACCCACACCCACTCCACATTTGCAAATAAGGCCTTCCCTCATTCATCCTTTTCTCTCACAAGATAAACTACTCATACAAATGCATCTTGATGTTCCGTGCAACGCAAGGGCATCTAGCTAGTTTCCTTTAAAATAGTTACTGCGATAATTGGGTTGAAGTGATATATTTTATGTCTGCCCCGAATGATCTCAGATTCACTAGTAGTAACAAAGAAAAGGTTTCCTTGTTAATTAATGGAAAACATGGTGAAAACTATCACATGAGGCCGGTAAAAACAAGGCACACTAGGTTCAGCGTCATCGTCACTACAGTTGTGCGCTCGTGAGAATTCTACATATCGAGGGGGCTACAAAGAGAAAGACGTATCGAGTGTGTGTGAGCGAGGCACAAAGACACAGCTAGTGTGTCTGTGTGTATGTGTGTGTGTGTGTTTGTGTGTGTTTGAGAGAGAAACCAATTGATTGATTAAGATCAATATCGAGTTGTCACCCTTCTGCTGTCATTTTTGGGGGGTGGGGGGGTGGGGAGGGGGAGGGAGAGAAAGACGTATCGAGAGTGTGTGTGCGGTAGGCACAGAGGCACGACTAACAAGTGTGTGTGTGTGTGTGTGTGTGTCTAAGAGAGAAAACAGTAATGTCATGGAACACTTCTATGACAACACATGTATGACTATCTTGATTCTCTCATAAAATCGTCATGGATGTACATGCATGACAAAAAACGTGACCTACTGTGACAAACATGTATCATCACAGAAGTGGTTTTTTTTGTAGTGATGAGTTCTAAGTGTTATCATTCACAAGGTTAGTACATGATATTTTCTAAATAATTTGTAACTATTTAAGCTTATATATGGATACAAGAATAGAAGAGTTCATAAAAATATTTCTTTATCACTTTCATTTTATCAACTGAACTAATTGAGGACAAGCAATGAGTTAAACTTGGGGGAGTTGATACGTCTCCATCGTATCTACTTTTCCAAACACTTTTGTTCTTCTTTTGGACTCTAATTTGCATAATTTGAATAAAACTAACCTGGACTGGCGCTATTTTCAACAGAACTACCATGGTGTTATTTTTGTGCAAAAGTAAAACTTCTCGAAATCGGACGAAACTTTGCGAAGATTTTTTCTGGAATAGATAAAAAAATATTGGAACGAGGATCCACCGAAGGGGGAAACCAGTTGCTCACAAGGCAGTAGGGCACGCCTACCCCCCAGGTTGGGCCCTAATGCCTTATGGGTCCCACAGGTGGCCGTCCAACCTAATTCCATGCCTATAAATTATGTTTCCCTGAGAAAAAAAATAGGAGAATAAGTTTCATCGCGTTTTACGATATGGAGCCGCCGCCACCTCCTGTTCTTCATCAGGAGGGCTATTCGGGAGTCCGTTTGGGCTCCAGAGAGGGGGATTCATCGCCATCCTCATCACCAACCCTTCTTGATCAATAACTTCATGATGCTCACCGTCGGGAGTGGGTAATTCCTCCGTAGGCTTGCTGGAAAGTGATGGAGTTGGATGAGATTTGTCATGCAATCAAGTCAATTTGTTAGGGATTGATCCCTAGTATTCACTATGTTCTGAGATTGGTGTTGCTATGACTTTGCTATGCTTAATGCTTGTCACTAGGGCCCGAGTGCCATGATTTTAGATCTGAGCCCTCTATGTTTTCATGAATATATTTGAGTTCTTGATCCTATCTGCTAGTTGTATGCATTTGTTATTGTTCTGGTCCGTAGACCCCAATGTGACAACAGTTGGGATACTCTTTGGGGATGAGTGTAATTCGAGGAGTTCATGTATTCATTATGTGTTAATTCTTTGTTCCGGTTCCCTATAAAAAGGAGGCCTTAACATCCGTTAGTTTCGTTATGCACCCCGCTGCCACGGGAAGGTAGGACAAAAGATGTCATGCAAGTTCTTATTATAAGCACATATGACTATATGGGGAATACATGCCGACATTATATTGATGAATTGGAGCTATTGTGCATAGCTCTAGGTTGTGACTGTTACATGATGAATGTTATCCAACACAAATATCCATCGTTGATCCAATGCCTACGCTTTGCTCATATTGATCTTTGCTAAGTTACTACTGTTGTTGTTGCTATTACACTACAAAATTGCCATAGTTAGTTTCACCATTACTACTACTACTGTTACCACTACTATCAAACTATTGTACTGCTATCCTACTAAACACTTTGCTGTAGATATTTAGTTCTCCACGTGTGGTTGAATTGATAACTTAAGTTCTAAGCTCATAAATATTCTTTGGCTCCCCTTGTGTCGAATAAATAAATTTGGGTGAAATACTACCCTCGATGACTGTTGCGATCCCCTATACTTGTGGGTTATCACCGATGCGCTTCCATACACCACTTTGTCACTATTCTAACCTGGTGGACGATGTTAGGGCTGGGAATCGCAACCTGATACGTCTCCAACGTATCTATAATTTTTGATTGCTCCATGCTACTTTATCTACTGTTTTTGGACTATATTGGGCTTTATTTTCCACTTTTATATTATTTTTGGGACTAACCTATTAACCGGAGGCCCAGCCCAGAATTGCTGTTTTTTGCCTATTTCAGTGTTTCGAAGAAATGGAATATCAAACGGAGTCCAAACGGAATGAAACCTTCGGGAACGTGATCTTCTCACCGAACGTGATCCAGGAGACTTGGACCCTACTCCATGAAGCTTACGAGGAGGTAACGAGGGTGGAGGGCGCGCCCCCTGGGTGCGCCCCCTACCTCGCGGGCCCCTCGGAGCTCCACTGACGTACTCCTTCCTCCTATATATACCTACATATCCCCGTATGATCAGAGGGGAGCCAAAAAACCTAATTCCACCGCCGCAACCTTCTGTATCCACGAGATCCCATCTTGGGGCCTGTTCCGGAGCTCCGCCGGAGGGGGCATCCACCACGGAGGGCTTCTACATCATCACCATAGCCCCTCCGATGAAGTGTGAGTAGTTTACTTCAGACCTTCGGGTCCATAGCTAGTAGCTAGATGGCTTCTTCTCTCTTTTTGGATCTCAATACAATGTTCTCCCCCTCTCTTGTGGAGATCTATTCGATGTAATCTTCTTTTTGAGGTGTGTTTGTTGAGACCGATGAATTGTGGGTTTATGATCCAGTATTATCTATGGAAAATATTTGATTCTTCTCTGAATTCTTTTATGTATGATTGAGTTATCTTTGCAAGTCTCTTCGAATTATCCGTTTGGTTTGGCCAACTAGATTGGTAGTTCTTGCAATGGGAGAAGCGCATGGCTTTGGGTTCAATCTTGCGGTGTCCTTACTCAGTGACAGAAAGAGTTGCAACGCACGTATTGTATTGTTGCCATTGAGGATAACAAGATGGGTTTTTTATCATATTGCATGAATTTATCCCTCTACATCATGTCATCTTGCTTAAGGCGTTACTCTGTTTTTAACTTAATACTCTAGATGCATGCTGGATAGCGGTCGATGAGTGGAGTAATAGTAGTAGATGCAGAATCGTTTCGATCTACTTGTCACGGACGTGATGCCTATATACATAACTATGCTCATAACTATGCTCAATTCTGTCAATTTCTCAACAGTAATTTGTTCACCCACTGTAGCTTATGCTCTTGAGATAAGCCACTAGTGAAACCTATGGCCCCCGGGTCTATTCTCATCATATCAATCTATATCACTTTATTTACTTGCTTTGTTTTTACTTTGCCTTTACTTTTTACTTTGCATCTATCTATCAAAAATACCAAAAATATTATCTCTATCAAATCTCACTCTCGTAAGTGACCGTGAAGGGATTGACAACCCCTAAGCGTTGGTTGCGAGTTGCTATCGTGTTGTGCAGGTACGAGGGACTTGTGCGTGACCTCCTACTGGATTGATACCTTGGTTCTCAAAAACTGAGGGAAATACTTACGCTACTGTGCTGCATCATCCTCTCCTCTTCGAGGAAAACCAACGCAAGCTCGAGACGTAGCAAGAAAAATTTCTGGCGCCGTTGCCGGGGAGGCTTGCGCAAAAAGTTAACACACCAAGTACCCATCACAATCCCTATCTCTTGCATTACATTATTTGCCATTTGCCTCTTGTTTTCCTCTCCCCCATTTCACCCTTGCCGTTTTATTCGCCCTCTCTTTCCCAATCTCCTCCTCTTTTTCCCTTTGCCTTTTGTTTGCTCGTGTGTTAGTTTGCTTGGTTGTCAGCATGACTAGTCCCTTATCTACTCCTATGTCTCCCGAGTTTGAAGTTCTTCACTTCAAGCAAAGGCAAGGAGAAAACTTAAAAGATGCTTCGTATAGGATGATGGAATCTTATCGTAAATGCACCCTAGAGGTGAACTATAGAATCCTTTTTCGGAATTTTTATGTTGGGTTAAATATAACATATAGACAACTCCTGGATTGCATGGCCAAGGGAAATTTCATTGAAATTGATCCCAGTATTGCGCATGAAATTATAGAGGGAATAGTGGGAAAACCACCCCAAAAAGGAGGATCTCATCCTACCCAGGAAGAAACCCAGATGTTTGAAAAGATTTGCTAAGCAACTAAGATTTTACAAAAGTCTCTTGATCCTCTTAAAAATATTGGCGGAAATCTTAACCGTATGAATATGTTGATTACCCTTTGTAATAAATGGTTGGATTCTTTAGATCTAAAAATTTCCGAGTATGATGGGAAGAGGGAAGAACCCCCCCGGATTTGAACATGACTCCGCTAAAAAACTAAAAATTAAAGATGGCAATACCTAGATCTATCCTTGCTTTTATGCCTAGCTAGGGGCGTTAAACGATAGCGCTTGTTGGGAGGCAACCCAATTTTATTTTATGTTTTTTGTTTTTGCTTCTGTTTAGGAATAAATAATCCATCTACCTTCTGTTTGGATGTGGTTTTATGTTTTAATTAGTGTTTGTGCCAAGTAGGACCTATAGGATAACCTACGATGATAGTTGATTTGATTCTGCTGAAAAACAGAAACTTTAGCGCTCACGAGATTAGCTGCCATTTTTTTACTAGAGAGTGATTTTGCGTTGATTCTTTTGGCTGCTGATCAATAAACAAATTTTCCAGGACTTCAAATTTTGGTAGAATTTTTTAGAGTTCCAGAAGTTTGTGTTAGTTACAGATTACTACAGACTGTTCTGTTTTTGACAGATTCTGTTTTGCGTGTGTTGTTTGCTTATTTTGATGAATCTATGGCTATTAAATTAGTTTATAAACCATATAGAAGTTGGAATACAGTAGGTTTAACACCAATAAAAATAAAGAATGAGTTTATTACAGTACCTTGAAGTAGTCTTTTGTTTTCTTTCTCTAACGGAGCTCACGAGATTTCTGTTGAGTTTTGTGTTGTGAAGTTCTCAAGTTTTGGGTGAATTCTTTTGATGGATTATGGAACAAGGAGTGGCAAGAGCCTAAGCTTGGGGATGCCCATGGCACCCCCAAGATAATCCAAGGACACCAAAAAGTCAAAGCTCGGGGATGCCCCGGAAGGCATCCCCTCTTTCGTCCACTTCCATCGATAATTTACTTGGAGCTATATTTTTATTCACCAACATGATATGTGTTTTGCTTGGAGCGTCTTGTATTATTTGTGTCTTTGATTGTTAGTCTACCACAATCATCCTTGCTGTACACACCTTTTGAGAGAGACATACATGATTTGGAATTTGTTAGAATACTCTATGTGCTTCACTTATATCTTTTGAGCTTGATAGTTTTGCTCATAGTGCTTCACTTATATCTTTTTGAGCATGATAGTTTTTGCTCTAGTGCTTCACTTAGATCTTTTAGAGCACGGTGGTGGATTTATTTTAAGAAACTTGATCTCTCATGCTTCACTTAGATTATTTTGAGAGTCATTAATGGCATGGTAATTTGCTTAATGTTAATATACTTAGTGTTCAAGATATGTGAAACTTTCTTTTGAGTGAATTGAATACTAACATAAATTTAATGCTTAATAATTGTTTTGAGATATGGAGGTAATAATATCAAAGTCGTGCTAGTTGAGTAGTAGTGAATTTGAGAAATACTTGTGTTGAAGTTTGTAAGTCCCGTAGCATGCACGTATGGGTAAAGTTGTGTAACAAATTTGAAGCATGAAGTGTTCCTGGCTTGTGCATCCTTATGAGTGGCGGTCGGGGACGAGCGATGGTCTTTTCCTACCAATCTATCCCCCTAGGAGCATTGTACATAGTACTTGATTTTTGATGACTTATAAATTTTTTCAATAAGTATATGAGTTCTTTTGACTAATGTTGAGTCCATGGATTATACGCACTTTTACCTTTCTGCCTTTGCTAGCCTCTTCGGTACCGTGCATTGCCCTTTCTCACATTGAGAGTTGGTGCAAACTTCGCCGGTGCATCCAAACCCCGTGATACGATATGCTCTATCACACATAAACCTCCCTATCTTCCTCAAAACAGCCACCATACTACCTATCATGGCATTTTCATAGCCATTCCGAGATATATTGCCATGCAACTTCCACCATCATCATCGTGACATGCATTACTTTTGTCATATTGCCATTGCATGATCTTGTAGTTGACATCGTATTTGTGGCAAAGCCACCATGCATTATTTTTCATACATGTCACTCTTGATTCATTGCACCATCCCGGTACACCGCCGGAGGCATTCATATAGAGTCATATCTTGTTATAGTTTCGAGTTGTAATATCAAGTTGTTGTAATAAAAGTCTGACGATCATCATTATTAGAGCATTGCCCCAGTGAGGAAAAGGATGATGGAGACTATGATTCCCCCACAAGTCGGGATGAGACTCCGGACGAAAAAAAAGAGAAAGGCCAAATGAAAAAAAAGAGAAGGCCCAAAAAAATGAGAGAAAAAGAGAGAAGGGGAAATGTTACTATCCTTTTACCACACTTGTGCTTCAAAGTAGCACCATGTTTTTCATGTAGTGAGTCTCATATATTTGTGCTTCAAAGTAGCACCATGTTTTTCATGTAGTGAGTCTCATATATTTGTGCTTCAAAGTAGCACCATGTTTTTCATATAGTGAGTCTCATAAGTTGTCTTGTTTATACTAGTGGGAATTTTTCATTATAGAACTCGGCTTGTATATTCCTACGATGGGCTTCCTCAAATGCCCTAGGTCTTCATGAGCAAGCAAGTTGGATGCACACCCACTAGTTTTCTTTTGTTGAGCATTCATAGCTCTAGTGCATCCGTTGCATGGCAATCCCTACTCCTTGCATTAACATCAATCGATGGGAATCTCCATAGCTCATTGATTAGCCTCGTTGATGTGAGACTTTCTCCTCTTTTGTCTTCTCCACACAATCCCCATCATCATATTCTATTCCACCCATAGTGCTATATCCATGGCTCGCGCTCATGTATTGCATGAAGGTTGAAAAAGTTTGGATTATTTGAGTATGAAACAATTGCTTGGCTTGTCATCGGGGGTATAGAAGTTGGGAACATCTTTGTGTGACGAAAATGAAGCATAGCCTAACTATATGATTTTGTAGGGATGAACTTTCTTTGGCCATGTTATTTTGAGAAGACATGATTGCTTTGATTAGTATGCTTGAAGTTTTATTAATTTTATGTCAATATGAACTTTTATCTTGAATCTTTCGGATCTGAATATTCATACCATGATTAAGAAGATTTACATAGAAATTATGCCAAAGTATCACTCCGCATCAAAAATTCTTTTTTTATCATTTACCTTCTAGAGGACGAGCAGGAATTAAGCTTGGGGATGCCTGATACGTCTCCAACGTATGTATAATTTTTGATTGCTCCATGCTACTTTATCTACTATTTTGGACTATACTGGGCTTTATTTTCCACTTTTATATTATTTTTGGGACTAACCTATTAACCAGAGGCCCAGCCAAGAATTGCTGTTTTTTCCTATTTCAATGTTTCGAAGAAACGGAATATCAAACGGAGTACAAACGGAATGAAACCTTCGGGAACGTGATCTTCTCACCGAACGTGATCCAGGAGACTTGGACCCTACTCCAAGAAGCTTCCGAGGAGGTCACGAGGGTGGAGGGCGCGCCCCCCTACCTCATGGACCCCTCGGAGTTCCACCGACGTACTCCTTCCTCCTATATATACCTACGTATCCCCGTATGATCAGAGGGGATCCAAAAAACCCAATTCCATCGCCGCAACCTTTTGTATCCACGAGATCCCATCTTGGGGCCTGTTCCGGAGCTCCGCCCGAGGGGGCATCCACCACGGAGGGCTTCTACATCATCACCATAACCCCTCCAATGAAGTGTGAGTAGCTTACTTCAGACCTTCGGGTCCATAGCTAGTAGCTAGATGGCTTCTTCTCTCTTTTTGGATCTCAATACAATGTTCTCCCCCTCTCTTGTGGAGATCTATTTGATGTAATCTTCTTTTTGCGGTGTGTTTGTTGAGACCGATGAATTGTGGGTTTATGATCCAGTATTATCTATGGAAAATATTTGATTCTTCTCTGAATTCTTTTATGTATGATTGAGTTATCTTTGCAACTCTCTTCGAATTTGGTTTGGCCAACTAGATTGGTAGTTCTTGCAATGGGGGAAGTGCATGGCTTTGGGTTCAATCTTGCGGTGTCCTTACTCAGTGAGAGGAAGAGTTGCAAGGCACGTATTGTATTGTTGCCATCGAGGATAACAAGATGGGGTTTTTATAAGATTGCATAAATTTATCCCTCTACATCATGTCATCTTGCTTAAGGCGTTACTCTATTTTTAACTTAGTACTCTAGATGCATGCTGTATAGCGGTCGATGAGTGGAGTAATAGTAGTAGATGCAGAATCGTTTCGATCTACTTGTCACGGACGTGATGCCTATATACATGATCATTGCCTAGATATACTCATAACTATGCTCAATTCTATCAATTGCTCAACAGTAATTTGTTCACCCACCGTAGAATACTTATGCTCTTGAGAGAAGCCACTAGTGAAACCTATGGCCCCCGGGTCTATTCTCATTATATCAATCTATATCACTTTATTTACTTGCTTTGTTTTTACTTTGCCTTTACTTTTTACTTTGCATCTATCTATCAAAAATACCAAAAATATTATCTCTATCAGATCTCACTATCGAAAGTGACCGTGAAGGGATTGACAACCCCTAAGCGTTGGTTGCGAGTTGCTATCGTGTTGTGCAGGTACGAGGGACTTGCGCGTGACCTCCTACTGGATTGATACCTTGGTTCTCAAAAACTGAGGGAAATACTTACACTACTGTGCTGCATCATCCTCTCCTCTTCGGGGAAAACCAACGCAAGCTCGAGACGTAGCACAACCTTTCATTGATCCCGATCCATGGGAATAGTCCACTTGAGGTTGAAGCCAGGAAGGCAATCATGATGTTGCAGACGGTGCTCACCCAACAGGCGAACTATTCCTATAGTCCTAACAGGCTACACTCTTCACCTTACCATAGTTGGAGCTAGAGTTGACATGGAGAGTCGCCTATTCCGGCAGCTTCCAGCACTGCGCGTCACTAGAGGGGGCGCCAATATCAATAGCCGGCTCTAAAACAACTGATTCAGCAGCCTGGACGGCGGTGTCAGGCGCACATGCTATCATTGAATCTTGGCGCATGGGCGCGCACAGCAGAGGCAACCAATGTTATTGTTGGGCATACATAGCAAACAACGCCGAACATGACCACCCTGCCTGTCACAACCCAACCGACTTCAGTGGGAACCGGGTTTATTGGAGGGACCATTTGGACCTATTGCTTGGGACCAGCTCTGAGGAACGAGCATTGCCGCAGGATTTCAGGGGACCTCGCAAGGTTCTAAACTATAAAGTGGATATGGAACCAGTAGCGTGGATAAAGAGTTGTGACCTTGCTATGGATATGCCGGAGGTCAGCGATGGAGTCTGTGCCAGATATCTCACTACGATGCTGGAAGTACCAGCACGGACATGGCTGAAGAATCTACCAGCAAATTCAATCGACGCATGGAAGGAGTTGAAGGATCATTTTATCAAAAACTTCTAGGGTACCTCCAAGCGTCCAACTATTATTATTGACTTGGAGCATTACATCCAGAAGGAGGGTGAGTTAGCTTGTCATTGGGCACACTAGTTTGCCGGGATTATCACTCTTCAGAGAGCATCACGGCACAGACATCTGTTCTTGTCTTGGAGAAAAACTGCAAGTTTGAGCCTTTGATTCATAAGATCGGACGAATCAAGCGGGCTATGAAGGATATGAGTGAACTCATGGATGAAATGACCAAATATGTCGAGCCTGATAAAAGCATAGACCCAAAATTCGATGAAGAGAAATATGAGAAGGGCACAAGAGTGCAGAAGGAGGATCAGATTTGGTCGCTAACACCAACTCAGGTTACAAGAGTCAGCGCCAAACCGACAAGTTCAAAGGGCCGTCACAGGGGTTCCTCCTAAGCAATTATCAGCAAGCCCTTAAAGTCCTTGTCCTCGCCACGACAGGCCCAGTTGACCTGCCAATCACTCTTGGGAGAATTGTTTCATCATGTAGGAATTCAACAACAGGGGCTTTAGTGGTAAAGACAACAATGGAGGCAATAATGGTGGTTATCCTGGAAATCCAGGAGACTACAACTCTAGGGCCGACTATCAGGGAGCTGGCAATCGTGGAGCCGGCAACCAAGGAGCCGACAGCCACGGAGGTGGCCTAGGGACTCAGCAACAGGGAGGTATGTCTAGGTTCGAGAGCAACCCGAAGTAGTTGAACAGTGGGCGGTATCATGTTTATACTACCAACACTTGCAAGAGAGATCAAAAATTACGAAATGGGTTGTCAATGTAGTAGCGCCGGCAGTACCAAAGTGGCTAAATTGTGTGCTCTTGTTGCTTGAATCACTATCATGTATACTCAAGAGAATGCAATCTGATAAAGAACTTGAGTTCACCAATCATGGACATCTTGTATTTCTCAGACATCATTCGCCCAAATTCCATGCTGCAAGCATTGTTAGTACAACCAAAAATAATATCATCCAACATGTGAATAGAGTGGAATTAGTGGATCCAGGCTTGAACCCTTTGTCAAAAAAGAACTTCTTTAGTGTATCATACCAAGCCCGAGGGGCTTGCTTAAGCAAGGTATTCTCTGCAAGTACTGAAAGTAGCAGTAACAGATAGTTTTATAGCAAGGTAATTCGTAACAAGTAACAAGTAGCAATAGTAACAAAGGTGCAGCATGGTGGCCCAATGCTTTTTATAGCAAAGGACAAGCCGGAAAGTTCTCTTATAGTAAGCAAAGCATTCTCGAGGATACATGGGAATTGTCATCTAGCTAGGTACATCATGTTTAGTCGATTCATGTTCACTACTTTGATAATTTGATATGTGGGTGGACCCGTGTGCTTGGGTGCCGTTCCTACTTGAACAAGCAGCCCTCTTATGATAACCCCCTCTTGCAAGCATCCGCAACTAAGAAAGAAGAATTAAGATAAATCTAACCATAGTATGAAACATATGGATCCAAATCTGCCCCTTATGGAGTAACGCGTAAACTACGGTTTAAGCTTCTATCACTCTCGCAACCCACAATCTACTTATTACTCCCCAATGCCTTCTCTTAGGCCCAAGTACGATGAAGTGTCATGTAGTCGACATTCACATGACACCACTAAAAAAAGAACAACATACACATCATCAAAATATTGAATGAATACCAACTTCACATGATTACTTATAACAAGACTTCTCCCATGTCCTCAAGAACAAAGTAACTACTCAAAAATCATATTCATGTTCAAGATCAGAGGTGTATTGAATATGCCGAGGATCTAAACATTTAATCTTCCACCAAATAAACAACTAGCATCAACTACAAGATGTAATCAACACTACTAGAAACCCACATGTACTAACGTAAGATTTTGGGACAAAGATTGAATACAAGAGATGAAATAGGGTTTGAGAGGAGATGGTGCTGGTGGATATGTTAATGAAGATTATTCCTCCCAGGAAGAGAGGATCGTTGTTGATGTTGATGGCTTCGATTTCCGCCTCACAGAGGGAACTTTCCCCGGCAAAATCGCTACGCTGGAGGGGAAAAGTGCTCCTGCCCAGGTTCCGCCTCGAGACAGCGCCCCTTCATCTTGAAAGTCTTCTCTCTAGTTTTCTAGGGAACATGACCTCATATAGTAGAAGATGGGCGCCAGAGGCCTGCTGGGGGCCCGACAAGCTCATAGGGCGCGCCCTAAGGGTGCGCGCTACTTGAGCTCATCGCTCTAGTGGGACCCCTCCTGGTATTTCTTCCGCCAATATTTTTTATATATTCCATAACAATTCTCCGTAACTTTTTAGGCCATTTGGAGTTGTGGAATATATCTATCTCTACTGTAGCTTTTTCAGGTCCAAAATTAGCTGCTGGCAATCTCCCTCCTCATGTGAAACTTGCAAAATAAGAGTGGAAAGGCATTAGAATAGCATGATAAGGTGAAATAATGACCCAAAACATTATAAATAACAGTAGAAAAACATGATGCAAAATGGACGTATCAACTCCCCCATGTTAGGCCTCACTTGTCCTCAAGTGAAAGCCAAACTCAATAATGATGACCACATGTAGAGAGAGAGAGAGAGGTGTCGAGAAAAAATACAGACACGAATGCATCATGATCGTTATCATAACAACAATATAACATCATAAAACTTCTCATGCCAAAGTAACAATTCATTCAGATGCTGAAGTACAAGCCATAAACTTCATTGGAAACTAACAAACTATGATCATATTCTCAAAAAGAATCTATGTAAGATCTTTGTTTAACAAGCTCACATACTCAACTATCATTTAGTCTTCTATGATTGCTGACACTCACGGTATATTTGTGGAGAAAAAGTTTGAGTCAAACACATAGGAAGACTAGGGTTTATAGTTTTCACCTCCCAACTGGATATATGTGCCTAGATCTTTCCCTACCTCATGATGCTTGCCAAGTGGGGAATAAGAAAGAACGGAATAGGGATGAACATTATTGACTCTTGCATAAAAGTAAATACCGAAAAGTAAATGGTAGGCCCTTCGAAGAGGGAAGAGAGGTTGTCATGCGCTTTTTTGTTTTGGATGTGCAAGATCTTAATGGAAAGGAATGCCACTTTATATTGCCCTTGTGATAGCAACCTTTATTATGCAATTTTTTGCTTTTATTTCTTTACCATCACGAGATCGTACAAAGCTTATTTTCCCTTACAATAAAAGATCGTACTTATTTAGGAGCAGTTTTTGTTTCTCTATGCACCGATGACAACCTAGTTGAAGGATTTTATTCAATCCATTATTAGATATGGTGGGATCTCATGACAAGAAACTATGTTCAAGGGGTTTTGGATGCACAAGTAGTATCTCTACTTAGTGCAAACTTTGGCTAGCAAAAGATTATAAGGAAGCACCACATGTTAGAGGATCCATGACAATATAACTTCTATGTGAATATAAGCAAACATAACTCATTATGTTGTCTTCCTTGTCCAGCGTCAACTATTTGATCAAGCATAGAATATTTTATGGGTGCTCACAATCATATAAGATGTCCAAGATAGTATATTTATATGTGAGACCTCTCTTCCTTTATTACTTTTCATGAATTATATTAATGACCAATGCTATGTTTGTCAACTTTCAACAAATTTTATCAACTATACTTATTTTATGTGAAGTCGTTACTCCCCATGGGGTTAGTGTATGACCTTTTATTATTTTTGTTGCTAAGATTAAAGAAGGTAAAGCAACAAATTAAAACCACTCTTTATTATATAACTCTCACACTTGATTACATAGATAGATAGATCACGAAACAAGCACTCAAAACTAAATCATACTAAATATTTTATTCTTCTAAATCATGAAATAACTAAGGATCAAACTAATATCGATGACGATGGTAAAATTGATGGTGATACGATACCGGGGCACCTCCCCCAAGCTTGGAACAAGCCAAGGGTTGTGCCCATACCCATGTACTTAAGTGTCTTTCTCCGGAGATGATGGTGATGAGGTAGTAGGCTTGTACTCTGTCTTCCAGGGTATACGCTCCCCATCACAGAAGGATGAACGCGTCTCTGGAATCCTAAAATTTGCATCTAACCTCATCTTATTGAATCTGGACTCATACTCATAGTTTAGGTTTTGTAGATCGTAGATTTGTGCTTAGAGATGCTCAATTCGGTTATGAAGCTTGAATATGGACTCCCCAATATCCTTGATTTCCAACTTGTGCTCACGAATGATTTTCGTGATCATGGAGTCGTCGGCACTAAGTCCGCGCTCCATCATCCTGGGCACTTAAAGATCTCCTGCTCCATTGCTTCAAGCCTAGCTTTCTCGCTTCCCTCCTTCTTTGTTCCTTGGACGTCCTAGATGTGGAGCACCCCCTCACGAAGCTCCATGGTTTGAGGGTGCTTCATAACCTCCAAGAGGTAAGGGTTGATGACCTTCTCATAGAACTTGTCCTTGGACAAGCGTGGTCGCGACATGGTGCTCTAGATCTGTCAGAAAAATAGCCCAAAAAAAGAATAGAGGAGAAACTTGCGATACGGTGGTCAAAGCAGTGAGGAGTATATATAATGAATTTTTCCCATTTAGAAAAAGTAATCTGGGAGAAAATAGAGTCCGGAAAGTCCACGGGGGAGTCAAGAGCTCACCAGGCGCGCCCCGGGGGTGGACATGCCCCCTAAGCTCGTCGCTCCCTCCTACACTTTCCAGACTACTTATTATTTTCCAAAGTTTTTATATATTCCGAAACGAACAAAAAGTACTTTTATGGAACTTTTGGAGTCGGTTTACTTCCTGTATCACTTACCTACTCCTTCTCAGGGTTCTGGAGCGTTCCGAAAGGTCTCTTTTAGGTGTTCCTCCAGTGTCATGGTGTGAATCATATTAGTCTCAATATTAATGGGCGTACTTGAGATATAATGTCTAATTGTTTTCCCATTAACCACTCTCACATTAGTTCCATCGGCATTGTTGATCTGGATAGCTCTGGAGCGATAGACTTCTTCGATGATGTATGGTCCTTCCCACTTAGAGAGAAGTTTTCATGCAAAGAATCTGAAACGATATTTGTACAATAGAACTTGGTTACCTACTTTAAATTCCCATTTTTGGAATCTTTTTTCATGCCATCTTTTACCTTTCTCTCTAAACAACTTGGCATTTCCATAAACTTGTGTTCTCCATTCATCTAGAGAACTAATATCAAATAACCTCTTCACCGGCAAGTTTGAAGTCATAATTAAGTTATTTAATTTCCCAATAAGCTTTATGTTCCAATACAAGAGGTAAACGACATGCCTTTCCATAAACCATGTTATATGCATACATGCCCATGTGGTTTTTATAAGCAGTTCTATAGGCCCATAATGCATCATCAAGTTTCTTAGACCAATTCTTTCTATATCTATTGATAGTCTTTTGCAAAATTAATTTTAGTTCCCTAGTAATCAATTCAACGTGACCACTAGACCGAGGATGATAAGGTGATGCAATTCTATGGTTGACACCATACTTAGCTAGGAGTTTACGAAATGCACCTTGAATAAAATATGAACCACCATCGGTCATTAAATATCTAGGGACTCCAATCCTCGGAAATATAATTTCTTTAAGAATTTTAATAGATGTGTTGTGATGAGCACTACTAGTTGGAATAGCTTCTACCCACTTAGTAACATAATCAAAAAAAACTAAAATATGACTATACCCCATTTGAGAAATGAAAAGGTCCCATATAATCAAAGCCCCAAACATCAAACGGTTAGATAACCAGTGAATAATTCATAGGCATTTCCTGACGTCTACCAATATGACAATTCTTTGACATTCATCACAAAAGAGGACAAACTTACGTGCATCCTTTAAGAGAGTAGGCCGATAAAAACCAGACTATAGTACCTTTTGTGCAGTTCTGTCTCCAGCACGGTGCCCTCCGTATGACTCGGAATGACACTTCCCTAGGATTTTTTCCTGTTCATGCTTAGGTACACATCATCTAATAACACCATTTACTCCTTCATTATATAAATGTGGGTCATCACAAAAGTAATGTCTTAAATCAAAGAAGAACTTTTTCTTTTGTTAGTATGTGTAACTAGTTGGTATATATTTAGCAGCAATGTAATTGGCATAGTTTGCATACCAAGGACTATTACAAGTTGAAGCATTTATAACAACTAATTGTGCATCAGGAAAACAATCATCAATAGGCAGCGGGTCATCAAGAATATTTCCATCCTAGACAACTTATCCGCTACAAGATTTTCAGCTCATTTTCTATCGACAATATGCAAATCAAACTCTTGTAATAAAATAACCCACCTAATTAGTCTAGGTTTAGCATCCTTCGTTTCCATAAGATATTTAATAGCAGTATGATCAGTGTGAATAGTAACTTTAGACTCAACGATATAAGGTCTAAATTTATCACATGCAAAGACAACAGCTAAAAATTCTTTCTCAGTAGTATCATAATTTGTTTGAGCACTATCCAAGAACTTACTAGCATAATGAATAACATTCAATTTCTTATCAACTCCTTAACCTAGAACAACACCAATAGCATAACCACTAGCGTCACACATAATTTCAAAGGGTAGTTGATACGTCTCCAACTTATCTATAATTTTTGATTGTTCCATGTTGTTATGTTATCAATCTTGGATATTTTACAATCATTTTATAACAACTTTATATCATTTTTTGGGACTAACCTATTGACATAGTGCCCAGTGCCAGTTGTTGTTTTTTTGCTTTTTTTACTTCGCAGAAAATTAATACCAAACGGAGTCCAAACGTAGAGAAACTTTTTGGTGATTTTTTCTAGACCAGAAGACACCTTTTGGCCAAATAAGTACTAGAGGGAGGCTCGGAGGGGAGCACAACCCACCTGGGCGCGCCTGGGGGCCCAGGAACGCCCTGGTGGGTTGTGCCCACCTCGGCCGCCTCCCGCACCACCTCTTTGCTCTATAAATACCCCAATATTCCAGAAACCCTAGGGGAGTCGACGAAAAAAAATTCCAGCCGCCGCAAGTTCCAGAAACCACAGATCCAATCTAGACACCATCACGGAGGGGTTCATCATCCTCATTGGTGCCTCTCCAATGATGCGTGAGTAGTTCATTGTAGACCTATGGGTCCGTAGTTAGTAGCTAGATGGCTTCCTCTCTCTCTCTCTCTCTCTCTCTCTCTCTTGATTCTCAATACAATGGTCTCTTGGAGATCTATTTGATGTAACTCTTTTTGCGGTGTGTTTGTTGGGATTCGATGAACTTTGAGTTTACGATCAGATCTATGTTTTTAATCCATGAAAGTTATTTGAGTCTTTTGATCTCTTGTATGCATGATTACTTATAGCCTCATATTTATTCTTTGAATCTTTGGTTTAGTTAGGCCGACTAGATCGATTTTTCTTACCATGGGAAGAGGTGCTTTGTGATTGGTTCGATCTTACGGTGCTCAATCCCAGTGACAGAAGGGGAAATGACATGTATGTATCGTTGCTATTAAGGATAACAAGATGGGGTCTATTCCTACATGAATAGATGTTGTCTACATCATGTCAACGTTCTTATTGCATTACTCCATTTTTCCATGAACTTAATACGCTAGATGCATGCTGGATAGTGGTCGATGTGTGGAGTAATAGTACTAGATGCAGGCAGGAGTCGGTCTACTAATCTTGGACATGATGCCTATATAACAATCATTGCCTAGATATCATTATCATTATTTGAAGTTCTATCAATTGACTAATAGTAATTTGTTTACCCATCGTATGCTATTTTTCTTGAGAGAAGCCACTAGTGAAATATACGACTTCCGGGTCTATTTTCTCATCATATATTTTCAGATCTATTTTTCTATTCACCTTTCCACTTATTTGCCACTTTTATTTTAAGATCTATATTATCAAAAACCCAAAAATACCTCGCTGAATTTTATTTGCTTTTAGTTTCATCTATCAATCTACTACACTTTTATCCCGCCCACTAGACAATTTTTGGCACCGTTACCCGAAAGGGAATGAAAACCCGTTTAACACGTCGGGTTGCAAGTATTTGTTCTTTGTGTTGCAAGTATTTGTTCTTTGTGTGGTTCTCCTACTGGTTCACTAACCTTGGTCTCATCACCGAGGGAAATACCTACCGTAGCTGTGTTGCATCATCCCTTCCTCTTTGGGGAAATACCGATGTAGTTCAAGCCGCATCAGTAGGTTCCACTCAGGTGGTTGAATAATGGGTGTAGAAATTAAGGCTTTCTTAAGTATTTCAAAGGCTTCTACACAATCATAATAAAAAAAATGGAATATCTTTTGCATAAGATTAGTAAGAGGCCTTGAAATTTTAGAGAAGTCTTTAATAAACCTCCTATAGAAACCAGCACGACCAAGGAAACTCCTTATACCTTTTATATCTTTAGTACATGACATTTTCTCAATTGCATCAACTTTGGCTTTATCTACTTCAATACCTCGTTCAGAAATTTTATGCCCCAAGACAATACCTTCATTCACCATAAAGTGACACTTCTCCCAATTCAAGACAAGATTAGCTTGTTCACATCTCTGCCAAACTCGATCAAGGTTGCTTAAGCAATCATCAAAAGAAGATTCGTAAACAGAAAATTCATCCATGAAAACCTCAACAATCTTTTCACAAAAGTCAGAGAATATAGCAGTCATACATCTTTGAAAAGTAGTAGGTGCATTGCATAAACCAAAAGGCATATGTCTATAAGCATAAGTTCCATAAGGACAAGTAAAGGTAGTTTTTTCTTAATCTTCTTTTGAAACACGTATTTGAGAAAAAAATAGAATATCCATCAAGGAAACAAAAATATGTATGCTTAGATAACCTTTCTAACATTTGATCAATAAAAGGCAAGGGGTAATGATCTTTTCTATTAGCTTTGTTTAATTTCCTGAAATCAATTACCATCCTATAGTCAGTTACAATTCTTTGTGATATAAGTTTGTTTTTATCATTAGCAACAACAGTAATGCCTTCCTAGGAATACAGTGAAGAGGACTTACTCGTCTACTATTAGATTTAGGATAAATTATACCTGCCTCTGCTACCTCTTGAGAACTGCGTTGGATTTCCCCAAGGAGTAGAGGATGATGCAGTAAAGTAGCGTAAGTATTTCCCTCAGTTTTTGATAACCAAGGTATCAATCCAGTAGGAGACCACGCACAAGTCCCTCGTACCTACACAAAACGATAGCAACTCGCAACCAACGCTTAGGGGTTGTCAATCCCTTCACGGTCACTTACGAGAGTGAGATCTGATAGAGATAGTATTTTTGGTATTTTTGATAGATAGATGCAAAGTAAAAAGTAAAGGCAAAGTAAAAACAAAGAAAGTAAATAAAGTGATATAGATTGATATGATGAGAATAGACCCGGGGGCCATAGGTTTCACTAGTGGCTTCTCTCAAGAGCATAAGTATTCTACAGTGGGTGAACAAATTACTGTTGAGAAATTGACAGAATTGAGCATAGTTATGAGTATATCTAGGCAATGATCATGTATATAGGCATCACGCCCAAAACAAGTAGATCGAAACGATTCTACATCTGCTACTATTACTCCACTCATCGACCGCTATCCAGCATGCATCTAGAGTATTAAGTAAAAACAGAGTAACGCCGTAAGCAAGATGACATGATATAGAGGGATAAATTCATGCAATATGATAAAACCCCATCTTGTTATCCTCGATGGCAACAATACAATACGTGCCTTGCAACTCTTTCTGTCACTGAGTAAGGACACCGCAAGATTGAACCCAAAGCTCAGCACTTCTCCCATTGCAAGAACTACCAATCTAGTTGGCCAAACCAAAAATATAATTCGAAGAGACTTGCAAAGATAACTCAATCATACATAAAAGAATTCAGAGAAGAATCAAATATTTTCCATAGATAATACAGGATCATAAACCCATAATTCATCGGTCTCAACAAACACACCGCAAAAAGAAGATTACATCGAATAGGTCTCCACGAGAGAGGGGGCGAACATTGTATTGAGATCCAAAAAGAGAGGAAAAGCCATCTAGCTACTATCTATGGACCTGAAGGTCTGAAGTAAACTACTCACACTTCATCGTAGGGGCTATGGTGATGATGTAGAAGCCCTTCGTGGTGGATGCCCCTCCAGTGGAGCTCCGGAACAGGCCCCAAGATGGGATCTCATGGATACAGAAGGTTGCGGCGGTGGAATTGGGTTTTTGGCTCCTGTTCTGATCGTTCGGGGATACGTAGGTATATATAGGAGGAAGGAGTACGTCGGTGGAGCTCCGAGGGGCCCACGAGGTAGGGGCCGCGCCTAGGGGGGCGCCCTCCACCCACATGACCTCCTCGGGCACTGCTTGGAGTAGGGTCCAAGTCTCCTGGGTCACGTTCGGTTGGAAAATCACGATCCTGAAGGTTTCATTCCGTTTGGACTCCGTTTGATATTCTGTTTCTTCGAAATACTGAAAAAGGCAAAAAACAACAATTCTGGGTCGGGCCTCCGATTAATAGGTTAGTGCCAAAAGTAATATAGAAGTGGAAAAGAAAGCCCAATATAGTCCAAAACAGTAGGTAAAGTTGCTTGGAGCAATCAAAAATTATAGATACGTTGGAGACGTATCAGGCATCCCCAAGCTTAATTCCTGCTCGTCCTTGAGTAGGTAAATGATAAAAAAGAATTTTTGATGCCGAGTGATACTTTGGCATAATTTCAATGCAAATCTTCTTAATTGTGATATGAAATATTCAGAGCCGAAATATTCAAGACAAAAGTTCATATTGACACAAAGATAATAATACTTCAAGCATACTAATCAAAGCAATCATGTCTTCTCAAAATAACATGGCAAAAGAAAGTTATCCCTACAAATTCATATAGTCTGGCTATGCTCCATCTTCCCCACACAAAATATTTAAATCATGCACAACCCCGATGACAAGCCAAGCAATTGTTTCATACTTATGACATTCTCAAAACTTTTTCAATCTTCACGCAATACATGAGCGTGAGCCATGGATATAGCACTATAGGTGGAATAGAAGGGTGGTTGTGGAGAAGACAGAAAGATGGAAGATAGTCTCACATCAACTAGGTGTATCAACGGGCTATGGAGATGCCCATCAATAGATATCAATGTGAGTGAGTAGGGATTGCCATGCAACGGATGCACTAGAGCTACAAGTATATGATAGCTCTATAAAAGAAACTAAGTGGGTGTGCATCAACTTGCTTGCTCACGAAGACCTAGGGCATTTTGAGGAAGCCCATCACTAGAATATACAAGCCAAGTTCTATAATGAAAAATTCCCACTAGTATATTAAAGTGACAAAATGAGAGACTCTCTATCATGAAGATCTTGGTGCTACTTTGAAGCACAAGTGTGGTAAAAGGATAGTAGCATTGTCCCTTCTCTCTTTTTCTCTCATTTTTTTATTTGGGCCTTTCTCTTCTCTTTTTTTATGGCCTCTTTTTTTTGTAAAATCCGGAGTCTCATCCCGACTTATGGGGGAATCATAGTCTCCATCATCCTTTCCTCACTTGGGACAATGCTCTAATAATGATGATCATCACACTTTTATTTTTCTTACAACTCAACAATTACAACTCGATACTTAGAACAAAGTATGACTCTATATGAATGCCTCCGGCGGTGTACCGGGATATGCAATGAATCATGAGTGACATGTATGAAAGAATTATGAACGGTGGCTTTGCCACAAATACAATGTCAACTACATGATCATGCTAGCAATATGACAATGATGGAGCGTGTCATAATAAACGGAACGGTGGAAGGTTGCATGGCAATATATCTCAGAATGGCTATGGAAATGGCAATAGGTAGGTATGGTGGCTGTTTTGAGGAAGGTATATGGTGGGTGTATGATACCGGCGAAAAGTGCAAGGTATTAGAGAGGCTAGCAAAGGTGGAAGGATGGGAAAAAGTGCGTATAATCCATGGACTCAACATTAGTCATAAAGAACTCATATACTTATTGCAAAAATCTAGAAGTTATCAAAGCAAAGTATTACTCGCATGCTCCTAGGGGGATAGATTGGTAGGAAAAGACCATCGCTCGTCCCCGACCGCCACTCATAAGGAAGACAATCAATAAATAAATCATGCTCCGAGTTCATCACATAACGGTTCACCATACGTGCATGATACGGGAATCACAAAGTTCAACACAAGTATTCTTTGAATTCACAACTACTTTAACTATCATGACTCAAATATCACCATCTTCATATCTCAAAACAATTATCAAGCATCAAACTTATCTTAGTATTCAACACACTCAAAAGAAAGTTTCACATATCTTGAACACCAAGTATATTAACATTAAGCGAATTACCATGCTATTAAAGACTCTCAAAATAATCTAAGTGAAGCATGAGAGATCAAATAGTTTCTTTAAAACAAATCCACCACCGTGCTCTAAAAGATCTAAGTGAAGTACTAGAGCAAAAATTGTCATGCTCAAAAGATATAAGTGAAGCACTATGAGCAAAACTATCAAGCTCAAAAGATATAAGTGAAGCACATAGAGTATTCTAACAAATTCCAATTCATGTATGGCTCTCTCAAAAGATGTGTACATCAAGGATGATTGTGGTAGACCAACAAGCAAAGACACAAATAATACAAGACGCTCCAAGCAAAACACATATCATGTTGGTGAATAAAAATATAGCTCCAAGTAAATTACCGACGGAAGTGGACGAAAGAGGGGATGCCTTCTGGGGCATCCCCAAGCTTTGACTTTTTGGTGTCCTTGGATTATCTTGGGGGTGCCATGGGCATACCCAAGCTTAGGCTCTTGCCACTCCTTGTTCCATAGTCCATCAAAAGAATTCACCTAAAACTTGAAAACTTCACAACACAAAACTCAACAGAAATCTCGTGAGCTCCGTTAGAGAAAGAAAACAAAAGAATACTTCAAGGTACTGTAATGAACTCATTCTTTATTTATATTGGTGTTAAAGCTACTGTATTCCAACTTCCTTATGGTTCATAGACTGAATTACTAGCCATAGATGCATTGAAATAAGCAAACAACACACGAAAAACAAAATCTGTCAAAAACAGAACAGTCTGTAGCAATCTGTAACTAACGCAAACTTCTGGAACTCTAACAATTCTACCAAAATAGGAAGTCCTGGAAAATTTGTTTATTGATCAGCAGAAAAAATAATCAACGTAAAATCACGTCCCTGTGATTTATCATAACTAAATTCTTGCGCGCAAAGTTTCTGTTTTTCAGCAGAATCAAATCAACTATCATCGTAGGTTATCCTATAGGTCCTACTTGGCACAAACACTAATTGAAACATAAAACCACATCCAAACAGAAGGTAGATGGATTATTTATCCCTAAAGAGAAGCAAAAACAAAAAACACAAAATAAAATTGGGTTGCCTCCCAACAAGCGCTATCGTTTAACGCCCTTAGCTAGGCATAAAAGCAAGGATAGATCTAGGTCATGCCGTAATAATAAGATCGATCTTGAAATTCATCTCGTATTCCCTACGTTCGGCGGCAAGTTTCCTTTGAGGCAAGCAAAAATAATCAAAAGGGCTAAATTTAGCGGGACAAAAATCCCCAAGATCAATCACGGGAGGAACGGGTTCCTCCCTTGGCCCTTCATAGTGCACAACTATTTCATCACTGAAAGCATTCTTTTGGCAAAATCTTGTGAGATTATACTCGAGAGAGTATCCTAGCTCATTATTTCTAAGGGCAAAATCATTATTAAGCTCGTTAATGCAATCAACTAAGACATTGATAGGGACCTTTTTCTAAGGTTTTCATTGAAAGCGACATAGTCCGAAGATTGAAAACGTCTAATTTCCTCTTGATCATAGAGGATTGCTTCTATGGGTGGACGACCGGTGTCCACCCTATAGTGCGAAAAGATTTCTTTGGCTTCTCTTATGATAAATCTAAATTCATGAGCCAAAAAGATAGTAACAGCGCGCTTAATAGAAGAGTGCTCAATATTAGAGAATTCTAAGAAAATCCTCTGTATGCAAGGGTGCATGTGCATAAATTGTCTTTCAAGTTCAACCACAATGATAGCTATAGCATCCGCAAGGCTACTAGTTCTATGAAGAATAGAACAGCCCATGGAAGGTAAAGCACCAGCACAAGTAAAGAAATCTTGAATAACGCCTTTGCCAATGACGTTACCACTACTGATTCGAAACTTTTTGGTATGCAAGATAGGAGGTTCATTGGCCGGAGCCTCGGGATTTTCTGTATTATCATTGTTGTCCATATCAACGAAAATCTCCCCAATTTCAGACATAGCGGCAGAAAAAGTAAGGCGGAAGAAAGCAAACAAAAGAGAAAGGAGGAGGAGATTGGGAAAGAGAGGGCAAATAAAACGGCAAGGATGAAGTGAGGGAGAGGAAAACGAGAGGCAAATGGCAAATAATGTAATGCGAGAGAGAGGGATTGCGATGGGTACTTGGTATGTTGACTTGCTTGCGTGAGCCTCCCCGGCAACAGCGCCAAAAATTCTTCTTGCTACCTCTTGAGCACTGTGTTGGATTTCCCCGAAGAGGAGAGGATGGTGCAGTAAAGTAGCGTAAGTATTTCCCTCAGTTTTTGAGAACCAAGGAATCAATCCAGTAGGAGACCACGCACAAGTCCCTCGTACCTACACAAAACGGTAGCAACTCGCAACCAACGCTTAGGGGTTGTCAATCCCTTCACGGTCACTTACGAGAGTGAGATCTGATAGAGATAGTATTTTTGGTATTTTTGATAGATAGATGCAAAGTAAAAAGTAAAGGCAAAGTAAAAACAAAACAAGTAAATAAAGTGATATAGAATGATGTGATGAGAATAGACCCGGGGGCCATAGGTTTCACTAGTGGCTTCTCTCAAGAGCATAAGTATTCTACGGTGGGTGAACAAATTACTGTTGAGCAATTGACAGAATTGAGCATAGTTATGAGTATATCTAGGCAATGATCATGTATATAGGCATCACGTCCAAAACAAGTAGCTCGAAACGATTCTGCATCTACTACTAGTACTCCACTCATCGATCGCTATCCAGCATGCATCTAGAGTATTAAGTAAAAACAGAGTAACGCCGTAAGCAAGATGACATGATGTAGAGGGATAAATTCATGCAATATGATAAAACCCCATCTTGTTATCCTTGATGCCAACAATACAATACGTGCCTTGCAACTCTTTCTGTCACTGAGTAAGGACACCGCAAGATTGAACCCAAAGCTAAGCACTTCTCCCATTGCAAGAACTACCAATCTAGTTGGCCAAACCAAAAAGATAATTCGAAGAGACTTACAAAGATTACTCAATCATACATAAAAGAATTCAGAGAAGAATCAAATATTTTCCATAGATAATACTGGATCACAAACCCACAATTCACCGGTCTCAACAAACACACCGCAAAAATAAGATTACATCGAATAGATCTCCACGAGAAAGGGGGAGAACATTGTATTGAGATCCAAAAAGAGAGAAGAAGCCATCTAGCTACTAGCTATGGACCCGAAGGTCTGAAGTAAACTACTCACACTTCATCGGAGGGGCTATGGTGATGATGTAGAAGCCCTCCGTGGTGGATGCCCCCTCCGGCGGAGCTCCAGAACAGGCCCCAAGATGGGATCTCGTGGATACATGTGGGGACCCCGACTCATAAGTTGAGATCACCGAATGCACGTGTACAGTGATCCCAGAGATCAATGCTCACTGAACACACAGAAGCTGCATAACAACAGTCTTACATCCATACATACCGTATTACACAAATTATGACCATTATGGTCAAGTCTTACATTGATAAAGCCTTAAGGGCTGAACATCAAATGAAACACAAGCAGCGGAAATCTTCGTCGATAAGTAGAACCCATGCCATCTACCTTAACCCTACAGGCATTCTGACTGGGAAACGTCCTAGTTCGCATGTTCGTCTCCAAAGAACTCTTCTTAGAACTCCAGTTCTTCCATGCCTAGTCAATTAAATAACCAGTGGCAAGCCAATGAGTACTTTTGAATGTACTCGCAAGCAACCCATGTTTGGTCCAAGATGTAACAATACATGATATAGGTAAAGTTTTGCAGAAAGCTAGTTTTGAGTGCAATGACTTGTTCAACGACTTGTAAGATGTGCATCAGGAGAATTCAAGTAACCATGACGACAGGTTACAGATATCAACATAAATAGAGTGGGCACCAACCCAACTCAATCATGTCAAGTCCCTTGACTTGACCCAAGTAGTTTTATCAACACACACACTCGGTTTGTAAACATGTGGACATAGCCCAAGAGCGGTTACCCAACTGTCCTTGACCGTGGACATGGCTATTCGAATAGTTTTACAGTCTGCAGAGGTTGCACACTGTAACCACAAGATCCGGGGAACTTCCGTGTCATCCGCGACCCGCGATACCTCAAGTACCTGGGGTAAGCACCCGATCACTACCTTTCCCTAGACGACACTAACAAGGAGTCCACTCGTTGTTCCGTTCCTCACGATGTACATCATACGAGACTCACTCGAGATCGTAACATCCGAGAGGGGACACAACGGTGTATCCGGTGCCCTGTAAAGACAATCATGGCCGCCCTACCTGGCACGACCCCGTCCCGAGAGAGAGCACCAACTCTCCCCCATAACTAGTAATGCGGGCTCCAAGCTAGTATCGACCTACGTAATCAATAATGCCCTTTCCCATATAAGGGTAGAATGGTTGCGCATGTAAGGTTGGAATAACGATCGCAACTTAAACCAATCCGTTTTGAAAACAACACACACTTGCCTCGGTACACCACTTCGTCATAAAGTGGCTACCCAACTCATCATCTCCCCCGGGCATAAGTGGCACCCGGTGGGGTTTTCGAAAAGTCTTTTGAAAATACTTTGTCACCATCACCATGCATATTCCCGTCCCTTTTTGCGTAGCACTACTTTAGCATCCTATCTACTCCCACTGTCATAACCCTCATAAGAAGGTAGGGTTATGCACAATGCAAGTATCAACGAGGTAATACGGTGGCAAACCATCAAAGTGGGTACCACCTCATCATGATTCCGATGCAACAACAATATGGTGCTATATGACATGCATAAAAAGGGTTTCATAGACATGGTCAAAGGGCTGCTTGCCTGGCTCAACGAAGTCTTCTGGGTCTTCAAAGTCTTCTGGTCCAACTCCTTCGTCAGCAACGCAATCTATCGTCGCAAAATAATAACGAGGAAAATAAGGCAATAATAAAACAGAAAAACCAAAGTGCTCAGAAAAATTTCAACTCATTCTAGTTAAATACTAGGG
Source organism: Triticum dicoccoides (assembly GCF_002162155.2). Taxonomy (NCBI): domain Eukaryota; kingdom Viridiplantae; phylum Streptophyta; class Magnoliopsida; order Poales; family Poaceae; genus Triticum; species Triticum dicoccoides. The sequence continues at coordinate 263,312,381 of NC_041385.1, read as the reverse complement.
TGAAAACTAAGAAGGGGAAAATTCCTAGTTTTGGATTTGGAGTAGAAGAATAGGAGAAATGGATTTACAATGGTATATTTAAATGCTTAAAATCACATTTAAATATTTACAGTGAAGAAAAGGTTGTGGGATTTGAATGAAAGTTGCACCATTAAATAGGTGGGATTTTTACAAGAATGTAGGAACTGGAATTATTTCATTTGGATTAATATTTAGTCCAGAGGAATTTTTGTAAGATTGACAGAAAAGAAAAAGAAGAAATGGCACTGTGCCACTGGGCCGGAAAGGCCACAGTGCAGCAGGCCCAGTGGGAAATAGGCCCGCGCGAGGCCGCCACATCGAAGGCGTAAAGGTGGAGTACGCCTTCAGCCGACGGGTGAACCGGTGTGCGCGCGTGCGTTTTTAAACCTGACGGGTGGGTCCCACCCGTCAGGGCGTGAGGCTGACGGATAGGGCCCACGGCCGTCGTCTTCTACCTCCATCCAGAGGCAACGGCGAGCTCGCCGGCGGCGATATAGGGAACGGGGGGATGCATGGTTGGTACCATTGGACTCGGGGGGATGTCGCCGTTCAGGTGGTGGTGGAGATGGTCGTCGGAGCAGCCTGGTTCGCCGGCGACGAGGTCACACGGCGGAGGTGCTTCGGGCGTCGATGGTTCCGCCCATTCCCGACTGCAAAAAGAGTGGGGAAGAGAGGGGAAAGGGTCAGCGTGGCCGCGTGGTTCCAGATGAGAGAAAACAGGGGCGGAGGAGGCCTGTACCGCACGAACGCCGACGAGCCGAGGCGGCGGAGCTCGAGCTCCATCTCAAGCTCGGGCGGCTCTGGAGATGAATGGGTGGTGCGGGAGGTTGATTAGGAGTGTGGGGGAGCGACAGGGAGTGAGAGAGGGGCTCGGGGTCGCCTTATATAGGCTGGCCGAGGTCCACCGTAAGCGTGGCCTACGGGTGCCCACGGGATCGGCTCGGGTGGCTGTTAGAGAGGGAACGGAGGGCTCGGGGGTGTTCGTGGGGGTGGTCTAGGGTGCTAAGGAGAGAGATGAGGAGAGGGACGAGCTGCGGGCGGGCCACAGGAGCGGCGCGCGCATTGGCCGAGCGGAGCGGCGCTCTGGCGCGAGCTGCAGGAGAGAGAGGAGGGTGCGGGAGCAAGTGGGCAGCCCGCTGGCGTGGAGCGGCCGTCGAGGGGCATCGACTGGCGCGCGGGGGAGGCTCGAGGTGGTCGGGGGACGCGGCGTCAACGGTCGGGTGCCCTGCCAGGTGCTCCAGAGCGCGACTTTGGCCGGCATCCGCAGTTTTCCCGCGTCCGCGCGCGTCCACTTGTGTCTGGCAGCTGGAGGGGGCATGGGCAAAAGCTGGAGAGAGCCTTGGATGCTCTGGAAAGCTGAGGGGAGAGAAGGAGGCTGAGAGAGAGGGGGGAATCTGCTGTCCAGAGAAGAAAAATGGGGTTCCCCCTCTCTTCATCATTTCTTCCTCGGGCAGGAAAGCATCATGGTGATAGGGGGAAACTAGGAGGGGTTGTGGTAAAAAGAAGGGCTCATGGAGATTAGTGGGAGAGGCCAAAAACGGGATTTTGGTAAAGTGGCAGAAGGTGTTTGATGCTGGTTTGGGAAATAATATGAACTCCTCTTATCATGAGGCTTGACAGGGTCAAATGGAACATATAATTAGGGCCTCCCACCAATTTGGAGATTATTTGGGAAAAGTTGCCAATGCAACTTTTGTAAACCCTAGAAATTAGCAGAAATGAACTTGTGTAGATCTAGTTGAGCAGATCACTTCTCCTTGATGCACCACTTGGTGTAATGGCCTCATTTGGTTATGTAAACATTCTCACAAAAGTTGGGGTCAAGGAGAGAAAGTTGGTAGTACAAACTTGTTCAAATTTGATTCTGGTCAGAGAGGGTTTTGAGGCACTTTGATCAAGATATCCTTTTCTCCAACCTGTGCCATTTGGTTTAGATGCATTATTAGACCATTGGAGCATGTGCACCAAGTTTTAGAACATTTGGACATGTTTGGCAATGTAAAGTTGCTCAAACTTCAAAATGGACAGAAATGGTTTTGAGGGGATTTCATGGGGTTATACTATTCTCCATGACATGATACTTGTCAAGATCATCAAACATGTCATATGTGACATGATAGAATTTTCTTGGAATTTTTGGAGAATATTTCCTTTGTAAATATTTCAAAAGCTTGAAATATCCAGAAAGGGTTTTTGAGGGATTTAACCAATATTTTGAACATGACCATGTGTTGAAACTCTTATATATGGAAAATATATATCCACTGAGTTTCCCTGATTTTGTAAAAAAAAATTTGAAACAATAAAATAATTTTTCCCTATTAAAGACCATTTTTGGCCTTAAGAAAAAGCTTTTAAATAAAATAGGAAAATAGTTTTTAAAATTATATTTTTGTGGTTTATGGGAGTCCTACATCTAATAGGATTCAAATATACCTTTTGAAATATTTTTCATAACCCAAATCAAGTACTTGCATTGCAAACCTCAATTCAGGGGTTTTTGGAAAACTAAATTTAGAAAATACTTTTTGTCCAAATTATTTTTGTAAGAAAATTCTATATTGTACTATACACATGGTATGATCATTGGGCAGAAGTTTGGGGCAAGGAGATGAAGTACAGAAGGTGGAGTAGTTGACTTTAAAGAGCACTTGAAAAGAATCACAGAGAGAAAACCAACTCCAAATAAAAGCCAAATAATGCAAGAGTTTTTGTTGGTCCACATTTCCATGCTTTAATAATGCAAATGAAATGTTACAAAATGCAGGGTGTGACAGACCTACCCCCTTACAAGAATTTCGTCCCTGAGATTCCTAAACTAGGCTTTAAAGAGATACAAAAACTCGGATCTAAGGTAGTCTTCACGCTCCCAAGTTGCTTCTACTTCAGTGTGGTTGCTCCATTGGACCTTGAAGTACTTGATGGTGCGGCTTCGAGTATGTCGCTCAGCCTCATCCAGAATGCAGATGGGCCTCTCACGGTAAGTCAAATCAGGCTGAAGGTCGATGGCTTGGTGATTGACGTCCTTGTAAAGATCAGGCTTGTCTGGAACTTGGAGACACTTCCGGAGTTGTGTCACGTGGAACACGTTGTGCACATCGGATAGTTCAGGTGGAAGTTCCAACTGGTAAGCCACTTCTCCTCGTCGTTCAGCGTTCTTGAAGGGGCCGATGTATCTTGGTGCGAGCTTCCCCTTAACATGGAAATGTTGGGTTCCCTTGAGAGGTGTGACCCGGAGATAGACATGGTCTCCAACTCGGAAGTTTACGTCTCTACGACGCGAGTCAGCGTAGCTCTTCTGCCTTGACTTGGCAGTCTTCAAACGCTCTCTGACAAGCTGGACTTGCTCGTCTGCTTCACGGAGGATATCGGGCCCAAAGACAAGTCCTTCTCCGGTCTCTGACCAATTGAGGGGTGTGCGGCACTTCCGTCCGTATAACACCTCAAATGGTGCCATCTCAAGGCTTGACTGATAACTGTTGTTGTAAGAGAACTCGGCAAAAGGGAGGCAGTCTTCCCACTTAGCTCCATAAGCTAAGACACAGGCTCGGAGCATGTCTTCGAGTATCTGATTCACTCGTTCTGTCTGACCTCCGGTCTGTGGGTGGAAAGCAGTGCTGAAGGACAACTTGGTCCCCATGGCCTCTTGGAACTTCTTCCAGAACCTTGAGGTAAACTGGGCTCCTCGATCTGACACAATCTCCTTGGGAACACCATGAAGGCTTACGATTCTGTTGATGTAGGGGCTGGCTAGCTGGTTTCCCTTGTAAGTTGTTTTGACCGGAATGAAATGGGCTACTTTGGTCAAATGGTCGACTATGACCCAGATGAAGTCATGTCCCTTATTTGACCTAGGTAATCCAGTGATAAAGTCCATTCCGACTTTATTCCATTTCCACTCGGGAACCTTGAGTGGTTGGAGCAATCCAACAGGTCGCTGATATTCAGCCTTGACTCTTTGGCATACATCGCACTTTGCAACATAGGTAGCAATCTCCCTTTTCATCCCGTGCCACCAAAATCTTACCTTCAGGTATTGATACATCTTGGTACCTCCAGGATGGATGGAATACGGGGTGTCATGAGCTTCTTGCAGGATCAGATTCTTGAGCTCAACCTTGTTGGGCACGCAAATGCGATTCCCAAACCACACAATTCCTTTCTCATCCTCTGAGAATCCTGGGGCCTTGCCTACCTTGATCTTCCTCTTGATGCCTTCAATACTTTCGTGCCCCTTCTAAGCTTCCTTAATTTCATCCATCAAGGTAGGCCTAACTTCAAGGTTGGCCAAGAATCCTGGTGCAACCAGTTCCAACCCGAAGCTTTCAAGTTCCTCATACAAGGCGGGTAGCTTGTCCTTAAGCATAGCATTCAAGGAACAAGCCTTTCTGCTTAATGCATCTGCTACGACATTAGCCTTCCGAGGGTGGTATTGAACACTGAGGTCATAATCTTTTATCAACTCTAGCCATCTTCTTTGCCTCATGTTCAATTCCTTTTGAGTGAAAATATACTTCAGACTTTTGTGATTCGTGTATATCTCACACCGCTTCCCTAGGAGGTAATGTCGCCATGTCTTCAGGGCATGAACCACTGCTGCTAACTCAAGATCATGAGTAGCATAGTTCTCTTCATGAGGCCGTAGTTGCCTTGAAAGGTAAGCTACGACTCTGCCTTCTTGCATCAGAACACCTCCCAGTCCGGTTCTTGACGCATCACAATATATCACAAACTCCTTGTCTATATCTGGTGTGGCCAGAACTGGGGTGGTGGTCAGTCTCTTCTTTAGCTCCTGGAAGCTCTCTTCGCACTTCGGCGTCCATTCAAACTTCTTGTCCTTCTTCAAGAGCTGAGTCATGGGTCGGGCAATGCTTGAGAATCCTTCTACGAACTTGCGGTAATATCCCGCGAGTCCGAGGAAGCTTTTGACTTCCTTCACATTGCTTGGGGATTGCCATTCAGTCACGGCTTCAATCTTAGCGGGATCGACTGACAATCCTTCTTCGGTCAAAACATGACCCAAGAATCCAACTTCATGCAGCCAAAATTCACACTTGCTGAACTTGGCATACAGTTGGTGCTCTCGAAGCTTGTCTAGGACCATCCTCAAGTGTTGCTCGTGCGCTTCTTCCATCTTTGAGAAGACAAGAATGTCATCAATGAAGACAACGACAAACTTGTCCAAATATTCCATGAAGACCTTATTCATGAGATACATGAAGTAAGCCGGGGCATTGGTCAATCCAAAGGACATGACCGTGCACTCATACAGGCCATATCTGGTTACAAATGCCGTCTTCGGAATATCTTGGGGTCTGATTTTCAGCTGGTAGTACCCAGATCTTAGGTCGATCTTGGAGAACACCTTGGCCCCATTGAGTTGATCAAACAGATCTTCAGTCTTGGGAAGTGGATACTTGTTCTTGATTGTAACTTCATTGAGGGAGCGGTAGTCAATGCACAAGCGGATGGTACCGTCCTTCTTTGCCACAAACAGAACAGGTGATCCCCAAGGGGAGGCACTAGGGCAGATAAATCCTTTCTTCAACTCCTCTTCCAGTTGCTTCTTCAATTCTGCTAACTCTTCCGATCCCATTCTATAAGGCTTCTTATAGATGGGTCCCGCTCCGAGTATGAGCTCGATGATGAACTCAATGTCTCGGTCAGGAGGCATTCCCGGTAGCTCATCAGGAAAAACATCGGGGTATTCGCATACTACCAGCACTTGCTCCAATCCAACTTCAGTCAGACAGATGACTTGGTTGGCTTTAGCAGAGGAGGGGTTGGAGGCATATTTAACTTCAACTCCTTGCTCATTGGTCACAGTGACAGTCCGGTTGGCGCAATCTATCAAGCCTTGGTGCTTGGTGAGCCAATTCATTCCTAAGATCACATCCAAGCCTTGTGATCCTAAGATGATAAGGTCTGCTAGGAAGTCTACCCCGTTAATGATAATCCCGACTCCTCTACACCCTATCTTGGCTATCATCTCTGCTCCGGGGGTTTGTACCACCATAGGGTTATTCAGGAGTGTAGGGGTCATGCCACTTTTTAATACAAACTTTTGGGTGACAAATGAATGCGTGGCTCCAGAATCAAACAAGACAGTTGCAGGTGCTGAATTGACAAGGAACGTACCCAGTACGACGTCCGGGTCTTCCTGGGCTTCTTCTGCAGTGACATGATTCACACGACCCTTGCCGTTGTTGGGCAGGTTGCGGGGAGCTTGGTTCCTTGGTGGCATTCCACGGCCTTGTCCTGGGTTCTGTGCATTGGGGCGCGGGGCGTCGGGCTTCTTGTTGGGGCAATTCTTGGAGTAATGTCCTGGTTGTCCACATCCAAAGAAAGTGACTTGGTTGGGGTTGCTGCTCTTGCCAGCATTGTTATTGGGGTTGTTGTAAGCTGGCCTGGGGTTGGCATACTGCTGAGGTGGATAGTTGGTGCGGGGTGCAGGAGCTCTTGGCTGCTGATAGGTTGGCTTCACCGGGGCTGGCTGCCACGGGCGAGGCTTCTGGTTGCTGGAGCTACCCTTTCTGATCATCTTGCGCTTACGGGTATCATCCAAAGCACGTCGCTTGTCCTCAAGCATGAGTGCCTTGTTTACCAGATTAGGAAAGGTCGGGCAGTCACACACAACAAGCGAGTACTGCAGAGTCTGGTTAAGGCCTTCCATGAAGCACTCCTTTTTCGCAGCATCAGTGCTGACATCCTCAGGGGCATACCTTGAGAGAACACTGAACTTCTGCATGTACTCCTTGACAGTGCTACTACCTTGCTTCAGGGCTCGGAACTCACGCTTCTTGATGGCCATGATCCCGGAAGGAATGTGGGCCTTGCGGAATTCTGCCTTGAAGTCATTCCAAGTGATGTTTTGCTCAGCATGCATGGCCTTGAATCCATCCCACCAAGCTCTGGCAGTTCCCCCGAGACAGTGGGCAGCATACGCCACCTTCTCACGGTCCTCAGTGCATCCGACTAGTGCCAGCAGATCCTCAATGGTGCGGACCCAGTCATCTGCATCCAGGGGTTCAGCAGTCTCGATGAAGGTGGGTGGTGCATGCTTCTTGAACTCCACCAACGTGGAACGTCCATTGCCGTGTCCCGCCGGCTGGCGATTGACAGCTTGAGCAATCATCTGGAGGGCTGCAGTGTTGGCTTGGCAATCCTCTGGGAAGGCTTGGAGAAGCTGAGCCATGTCCATGTTCAGAGGAGGTGGTGGTGGTGGAGTCTGTCCTCGGGCTTGGTCCTGGCTGACTCCTGCTTCAGCAGAACCTCCGGCTTCTTGCTGCTGGGTAGAGGTACCAGTACATGTTACAACAGGCATCCTGTTGGAGCGGTCAAGGTCTCATGATTGGGAAAAGAAAATGAGGGAAAGAAATATAGATGGGATGCCTAGTAAGGGGGTGGGGGTGATACAATTTTAAGTTAAGCCGAGGCCGGAAGGGCCAACTCATGCATTAAAACCAAATGGGTGATGTAGTTGTTTACAATGCCCCGAAAGGGAGAGTACAACTTCCATCAAAACACGTTGAAACTAAACACAACACAACATGGTTTCATATGAACCATTACAAGGACTCGACTTCGCATAGGGGTACACGACCTATCCTACCATAGGGTTACAGACTGGCCTATCCTAGTCCTGAACGGTGTCTAAGTGGTGGAATGCTCGGTCGGGTATTCTGGCTCCTCTGGGTCTTCCTCCTCATCTTCATCTGTCTTAGTCTCTTCGTCACTTGAGGGAGTGGGGGAGTGGAGGAGCTGAACATGGCGCTGCTTCGCCGGGGGTACCGTGAAGAGGTTGCGGTAGTCTTTCGCCGTCATACGGCGTGGCTGAGACGACCCCTTGGCATTCGTGATCTGTGGGGGTCGCCCGCCTCGATAGGCTACAACGGGCTATCCAGGGGGTGCACCATCCTTCTTGATCCTGTCCGCCTTCGTCTGAGCTAGGCGGAGGAGTTCCTTGGTCTCGTGGAGTTCCTTCCGAAGCTCCACCGACTCCGAGGCCAAGTGTTGTGCCAGGCTGTCGGCACACAAGCTGAAGTAGGTCTGGAAACGGAGGGAAAGTCCTTCGTCCATGGGTGGGGCTGGTGCGCTGCTCTCGTCATCGCCCTCCTTACGATAAGGCAGATAACGAGTGGCTGGCTCACTTGCCATCTCTGGCAGAAGATCTCGAAGGCGAGTCAATGCCTTGAGAGCAGCAGTCTCCACGGCGAGAAGCAGGGTTGCCATCTGGGGTCCCTCAAAGAACCAGCTCGTTGGGGAGTCGTTCGCCCTCACGACTACCTCCACATGATACTCCTCCTTAGTGCTGTTGATCCAGTGCTCGTGGTAGGAGAAGGTGGGGGCTCGAGTGAACTGGCACTTCCTGAGGCTATCCTCAAGAAGTACGGGAAATCCGGTGGTCAGGAAGTCCTCGGGTACGATGGCCATCTACAAAAGTGGAAGGGAAAGGGTCAATAGAGGGAATGTGACCTATGTTTGGGATACTTTCAGAAAACATAGGTATACAGGTAATTTCATGGATAGTCTCACTCTAACTAACGTCCATGCTAACTAAGGCTTCCTACAGTCAGGATGGCTCTGGTACCAGCTCTGTGGGGACCCCGACTCATAAGTCGAGATCACCGAATGCACGTGTACAGTGATCCAAGAGATCAATGCTCACTGAACACACAGAAGCTCAATAACAAGAGTCTTACATCCATACATACCGTCTTACACAAATTATGACCATTGTGGTCAAGTCTTACATTGATAAAGCCTTAAGGGCTGAACATCAAATGAAACACAAGCAGCGGTAATCTTCGTCGATAAGTAGAACCCATGCCATCTTCCTTAACCCTACAAGCATTCTGACTGGGAAACGTCCTAGTTCGCATGTTCGTCTCCAAAGAACTCTTCTTCAAACTCCGGTTCTTCCATGCCTGGTCAATTAAATAACCAGTGGCAAGCCAATGAGTACTTTTGAATGTACTCGCAAGCAACCCATGTTTGGTCCAAGATGTAACAATACATGATATAGGTAAATTTTTGCAGAAAGCTAGTTTTGAGTGCAATGACATGTTCAAAGACTTGTAAGATGTGCATCAGGAGAATTCAAGTAACCATGACGACAGGTTACAGATATCAACATAAATAGAGTGGGCACCAACCCAACTCAATCATGTCAAGTCCCTTGACTTGACCCAAGTAGTTTTATCAACACACACACTCGGTTTTAAACATGTGTGAGGGAGTCCTGGACTAGGGGGTGTCCGGATAGCCGGACTATCATCATCGGCCGGACTCCAAGACTATGAAGATACAAGATTGAAGACTTCATCCCGTGTCCGGATGGGACTTTCCTTGGCGTGGAAGGCAAGCTTGGCGATACGGATATGTAGATCTCCTACCATTGTAACCGACTCTGTGTAACCCTAGCCCTCTCCGGTGTCTATATAAACCGGAGGGTTTTAGTCCATAGGACACACAACCATTACGACAATCATACCATAGGCTAGCTTCTAGGGTTTAGCCTCCTTGATCTCGTGGTAGATCCACTCTTGTACTACCCATATCATCAATATCAATCAAGCAGGAGTAGGGTTTTACCTCCATCGAGAGGGCCCGAACCTGGGTAAAAACATCGTGTCCCTTGTCTCCTGTTACCATCCGCCTAGACACACAATTCGGGACCCCCTACCCGAGATCCGCCGGTTTTGACACCGACATTGGTGCTTTCATGGAGAGTTCCTCTGTGCCGTCACCAATAGGCTTGATGGCTTCTTCAATCAACAACAACGCCGTCCAGGGTGAGACTTTTCTCCCCGACAGATCTTCGTGTTCGGCGGCTTTGCACTGCGGGCCAATTCACTTGGCCATCTGGAGCAGATCGAAAGCTACGCCCCTGGCCACCAGGTCAGGTTTGGAAGCCTAAACTTCACGGCTGATATCCGCGGAGACTTGATCTTCGATGGATTCGAGCCACAGCCGAGCGTGCCGCACTGTCACGATGGGCATGATCTAGCTCTGCCGCCGGACAGTACCTTGGAGGCCGCACACGAGTCCGCCCCGACCCATAGGTCGGAGCCGACCGCGCAGATCGAGGACCGGTGGCTGGACACCGTCTCGGGAGCTGCAACTGCTACGGCGATAGAGCCGAATACCGACCTTGTCCTTTGCAAAGCTCATGACTCCGAGGTGCCGGACTCCTTGCCGGATTCTGAACCGCCTCCACCCCTGCCGATCGAATCCGATTGGGCGCCGATCATGGAGTTCACCGCTGCGGACATCTTTCAGCACTCACCCTTTGGCGACATCCTGAATTCGCTGAAGTATCTCTCGTTATCAGGAGAACCCTGGCCGGACTGCGGTTAGGATGGTTGGGATGCGGACGACGAAGAAATTCAAAGCCCACCCACCACCCACTTTGTAGCCACTGTCGACGATCTAACCGACATGCTAGACTACGACTCCGAAGACATCGACGGTATGGACGACGATGCCGGAGACGATCAAGAACCAGCGCCTACAGGGCACTGGAAGACCACCTCGTCATACGACATATACATGGTGGACACCCCAAAGGATGGGGACGGCGAAGAAGCAGTGGAGGCAGATTCCTCTAAGAAACAGCCCAAGCGCCGACGTCAGCGGCGCCGCTCTAAATCCCGCCACAGCAAGAATGGAGATTCCGGCACCGGAGATAATAACACCCCAGAGAGTGCCAAAGACAACCCCCTCTAGCAAGATTCAGCACAGGAGGACGGGGAAGCCAGCCCTCAAGAGAGAGCGGCAGACGAGGAGGATGAAAATTACATGCCTCCCTTCGGAGACGAGGCAAGCCTCAACGATGACGAATTCGTCGTGCCCGAGGATCCCGTCGAACAAGAGCATTTTAAACGCAGGCTAATGGCCACGGCGAACAGCCTAAAGAAAAAGCAGCAACAACTTCGAGCTGATCAAGACCTGCTGGCCGACAGATGGACCGAGGTCCTCGCGACCGAAGAGTATGAACTCGAACGCCCCTCCAAAAGCTACCCAAAACGCAAGTTGCTCCCTCGACTAGAGGAGGAAGCATACAAACCTTCATCACCAGCGCACAATATGGCAGACCGACCACCTCGTGGCCGCGACAGAGAGGCATCTAGGCCCTCCGCCAGAACCGTACCCTGGCACCGCTCGAAAAGCGCGAAGCCACGGGGGAATGCGCCGGACTTGCGGGAAATATTGGAGGATAAGGCAAGACAATCCAGATCAATCTACGGATCACGTGGGCGCCCCACGACCCGCGACGACTACCGTCGCACCGGATACAGCAACTCCGACCGGGCCGAACACAGCAGACAAAGCTCTCTTGAGCTACGTCGTGATATTGCTCAATATAGAGGCGCCGCACACCCACTATGCTTCACAGACGAAGTAATGGATCATCAAATCCCTGAAGGGTTTAAACCCGTGAACATTGAATCCTATGATGGCACAACAGACCGCGCGGTTTGGATCGAAGATTATCTCCTTCATATCCATATGGCCCGCGGTGACGATCTCCACGCCATCAAGTATCTCCCACTCAAGCTTAAAGGACCAGCTCGGCATTGGCTTAACAGCTTGCCAGCAGAATCAATTGGGTGTTGGGAGGACCTGGAAGCCGCATTCCTTGACAACTTCCAGGGCACATATGTGTGACCACCAGACGCCGATGACCTAAGCCACATAATTCAGCAGCCAGACAAATCGGCCAGACAATTCTGGACACGGTTCCTCACAAAGAAAAATCAAATCGTCGACTGTCCGGATGCAGAGGCCCTTGCAACCTTCAAACATAACATCCGCGATGAGTGGCTGGCCCGGCACCTAGGACAGGAAAAGCCAAAATCCATGGCAGCCCTCACATCACTCATGACCCACTTCTGTGCGGGAGAGGACAGCTGGCTAGCTCGCAGTAACAACCTCAGCAAAAATTCTGGCAGTCTGGACAGCAAGGACCGCAATGGCAGGTCGCGTCGCAACAAAAACAAACGCCGCGTTAACGGCGATAATACTGAGGATACGACAGTCAACGCTGGATTCAGAGGCTCTAAACCCGGTCAGCGGAAAAAGCCATTCAAAAGAACTCCTCCGGGTCCGTCCAATTTGGACTAAATACTCGACCGCTCTTGCCAGATACATGCCACCCCCGAAAAGCCAGCTAACCACACCAACAGGGATTGTTGGGTATTCAAGCAGGCAGGCAAGTTAATTGCCGAAAACAATGACAAGGGGCTGCATAGCGATGACGAAGAGGAGACCCGGCCGCCGAACAGTAGAGGACAGAAGGGTTTCCCCCCACAAGTGCAGACGGTAAACATGATATATGCAACCCACATACCCAAGAGGGAGCGGAAGCGTGCACTTAGGGACGTATATGCGATGGAGCCAGTCGCCCCGAAGTTCAATCCATGGTCCTCTTGCCCGATCACTTTCGATCGAAGGGACCACCCCACCAGTATCCGCCATGGCGGATTCGCCACATTGGTTTTAGACCCAATCGTCGATGGATTTCACCTCACTAGAGTCCTGATGGACGGCGGCAGCAGCTTGAACCTGCTTTATCAGGATACAGTGCGAAAGATGGGCATAGACCCCTCAAGGATTAAACCTACAAACACGACCTTCAAAGGCGTCATACCAGGTGTTGAGGCCAATTGTACAGGCTCAGTCACACTGGAAGTGGTCTTTGGATCCCCGGATAATTTCCGAAGCGAGGTGTTAATATTCGACATAGTCCCATTCCGCAGTGGCTATCACGCTCTGCTCGGACGAACCGCGTTTGCAAAGTTCAACGCGGTGCCGCATTATGCATACCTCAAGCTCAAGATGCCAGGCCCTCGTGGAGTCATCACGGTCAAGGGAAACACTGAACGCTCCCTCTGAACGGAGGAACACACAGCGGCTCTTGCGGCAGAAGTACAGAGCAGCCTCTTAAGGCAATTCTCGAGTCCGGCCGTTAAACGATCGGACATGACTAAATGCGCCCGGAGTAACATACATCAAAACCACCTGGCACGTTCCGAGCACGTGTAGCAATGCGGCCCCAACCCCAGCCCTTGCATGATTGCAAGACGAGCTCTTCCCGTACACCATTACGCTCTGAAGATACCATGGGCATAGGGGGAGGGGCACGACCACAATAGGCCCAGAGTGCGGCTCAACCACACCAGGGGCTCCCACGTGTGTCACTTTCTTTTTTTTCTTCTTTTTTTCACAGGACTCCGTTTACCAGAGGCCCTTTCTGGCAGTAGATCTGCCGAACTCACGATGCAACAGCCAGGGAGGGACAATGGCTACGACGAACACTCAGGTGGTCTCCATTATGAGCATTAAATCTGTTTAATACACCATTCCGCAACCTACCCCTGGAGGGGGACATGTCTAATAGTCCAAACCCTTGCTTACCGCACTATTTGTATCATTCTGCACTCATAGCAGAATTCCTTGAATAAACAATACATCACTTTTTGTTTATAATTGCATTCCTTTTTATGTTCATCTATGACATCTTGCATCCGTACACTTTGGTACGGCCGAATACACCAGGGGCTTATGTTCCCCGCATTATGGTGTGATAAGTCCGAACACTTTCACAAGTGCGGCACCCCGAACTTATAGCATTATATGCATCGGCTCCGAATCATGTCTTGGGTCAATAGTTGGGTTTGCCCGGCTCCCATGTTTTGGTACCTTACGTTCCATTATATTGGCTAAGGTAGCACTGGGAGAACCACTGCAATTGCGCCCCGGTTGAGCTAGGCGAGTGCCTCAGTGGAGAAAGCTAAAACTGACCATCATGATAAGGCGAGAGCTGGTCGCTGTTCGAGAGGTCTTTTCGAGTCCCTAAAGACTTATGCCGCTTACAGCGAGGAACCGGCTTCGTCCGACCCAGGCGTGGATAGCGCCCCGAACTCGGTTTTCCGAACACTAGGGGCTTTGCCGAAATTTAAAATTATAGAATTCTATGGCTAAGTGAGAGTGTTCAAGCATTATAAGTCCGGTTGCCTTGTTCATTGTGTTGAGCGCCTCCCTAGATGGACCCAAAAATGGGAACAAGAGCGCTCAAGTTTATCCTGAACACCCCAGCACTCGTGGCATGGGGGCTGAAGCCGACGACTTGCCATCTCTCAGATTTGATAAACGGCCGCACAGAAGGTAATATTTTAAATTAATAAGCGTTGCTTAGCGCATATGAACAACGTTTTCAGCACACAGGATAACACATTGCGAGTCTACTCAGAAATTACATCTTTGGGGCACTCATCCGCAATCTTGCGGGCACCCTTCAGGACACTCTTATAGTACATTTCGGGCATACGATACTCCTTGCCCGCCGGCGGCGCGTCCGTGATAAGCATCTCAGCATACAACCTGCCCCAGTGCACCTTTGCGCGGGCAAGGGCCCGATGGGCACCTTCAATGCAGGCGGAGTGCTTGATGACTTCCACCCAGGGGCATGCTTCCACCAGCCACCGCACGAGGCCGAAGTAGCTCCCAGACATGGCCTCTTCAGGCCACAGCCGTACTATGAGGCCCTTCATGGCCTGCTCGGCTACCTTGTGGAGCTCGACCAACTGCTTCAGCTGGTCGCTAAGGGGCACCGGATGTCCGGCCTCAGCATACTGAGACCAGAAGACCTTCTCCGTTGAGCTCCCCTCCTCGGCCCGGTAGAATGCGGCGGCATCGGACACGCTGCGAGGCAGATCTGCAAACGCCCCTGGAGAGCTCCGAATTCGGGTAAGTAACAGGTAATTCACATTCACATGCTTGCTTTGCATGAAAAATGCCTTACCCGCCACTATTTTCTTCACCGCCTCAATCTCCTGGAGGGCCTTATGGGCCTCAGCCTTAGCGGCTTTGGCACTTTCAAGAGCCGAGGCAAGCTCGGACTCTCGAGTCTTCGAGTCGCGCTCCAAACTCCCATGCTTTTCCATGAGAGCTTGGAGCTCTTGCCGCAACTTCGCCACCTGCGCCTCCTACTTCTCTCACTCCGCTTGTTCCGCGGCCGCATTACGTTCGACCGCGGACACGGCCTCCTTCAGGGTCGCCACCTCGCTCGTGGCCCCTGCAGTGCCCATGTTATCCTTGTTATCTCTATTGCAACCAAAATCCTTTTCTGTAAGGTACAAATTTAATACGGTGTTCCTCACCTTCTTTGTCCTCGAGCTGCTTCTTGGCAATACCGAGCTCGTTCTCGGTCTGCTCGAGGTCCTGCTTCAAAACACTGACCTCCGCAGTCAATGCGGTAGAGGTCAGCAGCGTAGCCTGCAAACCCATATTGACATAATTTTTAGAACTCCTCCGTATATATTTTTTAGATCCTCAGTCCGGTTTTTCTTTCCGAACAACGAACCGAGCATCAGGGGCTACTGTCTATGCGGTATTACATTACATATTTTAAAAACTTCTTACCTCAAAGCCTGTTAGAAGGCTGCTGCAGGCTTCGGTCAGCCCGCTCTTGGCGAGCTGAACCTTCTGAATCACCGCACTCATGATAGTGCGGTGTTCTTCCTTGATGGAAGCGCCGTTGAGCGCCTCCAACAAGTTGTCCGGTGCCTCCGGTTGGACGGAGGCTGCCGGTGTCACGGTCTTGCCCTTCTTACGACGGGGCCGCCTGCCGGACTCCGGAACCACTGTGGGTTCCGGCGCGGAGTCCGGCACGAAGTCCGGGAGGTGGCCCTATGGCACCTCCGGAGCCTCCTCCTCTTGGCGGGTCCCCTCCTAGGATCCCACCTCGGCGTCCTCAGCATTGCGAGGGGTGGAGGCGGTCGGAATGGAATCTACATCCGACGGAGCCAAGGACCCGCTAGATGAAGCGGGAAGATCCTCCTCGGCCGGACTACAGGTAGTGTGCGACATTAGAAGGACACTATGTGGCACAAAAGAGAAATTGTAAATCATTCAGGGATCCGGATACTTACGATCTTGCCGGAGGCTTGGCCCTTGAGGGCCACCCTTCGTCGCCAACATTGGCATTGGTGGAGCTGTCCGGAGGAAGGGCCCTTCCCCTCTTGGACCCTTCGGCCTCCCCTATTGGGGAAGCCTTCCTCTTCCTCTCTCCCCCCTCCTGGGGAGAGTCTTCTTTCTCCTCCTCGCCTTCGGGGGAGGACTCCGCCTCGGAGTCATCGGACGATGAGTCCGATACCACCTGGCACCGGGAACTCCTTCGGGTTCACGTGGCCTTCTTCTTGGCCTTCTTCTCCCGCACCACAGAGTGCCGGGACTAGCAGCCCCATTAAACGGGTATCCGTTGGGTCTTCGGGGAGGGGAGCCGGACAGTTAACCTGTCCGGACGTCCTCTGCCAGTCCTGTTAAAGGCGTTGGGAATTTTTAGATCCCACAATAGAGTCAAACTATGAAAGAAATGAATGTCCCATAAAGGATAACATATCTTACCACACCGGCCGGGCGTTTCGTGCTGAATCCGCGATCTTCGGTTGCGGATGCGGGGGCTTCTCCGCCCTTGAACAGCACCCTCCAGGCAGCTTCGTACGTTGTGTCGAAGAGCCCGCTAAGGGTCCGGTGCTGTGCCGGATCAAACTCCCACAGATTGAAGGCCCGTTGTTGGCAGGGGAGAATCCGGCGGACGAGCATGACCTGGATCACGTTGACAAGCTTGAGCTTCTTGTTCACCAGGGTCTGGAGACAGGACTGGAGTCCGGTCAGCTCCTCTGAACTGCCCCGTAGCAAGCCCTTCTCTTTCCAGGAGGTGAGCTGCATGGGGGTACCAGATCTGAACTCGGGGGCCGCTGCCCATTTAGGGTCCCACGGCTCGGTGATATAGAACCACCCCGATTGCCACCCTTTGATGGTTTCCACAAAGGCGCCCTCGAGCCAGAGGACGTTGGGCATTTTGCCCACCATGGCGCCTCCGCACTCCGCATGGACGCCCTTCACTACCTTCGGCTTGACATTGAAGGTTTTTAGCCACAAGCCGAAGTGGGGCTGGATGCAGAGGAAGGGCTCGCACACGACGATAAACGCCGAGATGTTGAGGATGAAGTTTGGCGCCAGATCATGGAAATCCAGGCCATAGTAGAACATGAGCCCCCGGATGAAGGGATGAAGTGGGAAGCCCAGTCCGCGGAGGAAGTGGGGAAGGAATACGACCCTCTCATGGGGCCTGGGGGTGGGGATGAGCTGCCCCTTGTCGGGCAGCCGGTGCGCGATGTCGCTGGACAGGTATCCGGCGCCGCGCAGTTTTTCGATGTGCCCCTCCGTAACGGTGGAGGCCATCCACTTGCCTCCCGCTCCGGACATGGCTGGAGAAGGTTGAGGCGAGATGCGTGAACTTGGGCGCTCGAGCTCGAGCGCGCGGAGATGGATAAGCAAAGGAGGAAGAAGGCGTAGGTAAAAAAGGTGGATCCTTATCCCCTTATATATGGGCGGACGAAGACTATGCGTCCCCACCGGCCTGGTAAAACTCGCTTATCTCCCAAGCGCCACCATCAATGGCGCAGTTGGGTTACCCACGTCCGTATTGATGGGAATCCCGGAATAAGGGGAACACAATCTCTGCTTCGACAAGACGTGCCAAGGAAACCGCTTCGCTAAACGCGCTGAGGTGGTATAATAAAAAACGATTCAAGTAAAGGCTTGGTGGTGGCACGATGTCATGCCACAAAATACGTCAGCAGATTGAACTTGTGTACATATTATTCTCTCTACGGTGGAATGTGGAATTTATTTTGCAGAGCCGGACACTATCCTGGTGTTCACAATCTTCTATGAATTATTCGGAGGAGGAACCCGCCTTGCAATGCCGAACAATATGCGCGCCGGACTCATCGTCATTGAAGCCTGGTTCAGGGGCTACTGAGGGAGTCCTGGACTAGGGCGTGTCCGGATAGCCGGACTATCATCATCGGCCGGACTCCAAGACTATGAAGATACAAGATTGAAGACTTCGTCCCATGTCCGGATGGGACTTTCCTTGGCGTGGAAGGCAAGCTTGGCGATACGGATATGTAGATCTCCTACCATTGTAACCGACTCTGTGTAACCCTAGCCCTCTCCGGTGTCTATATAAACCGGAGGGTTTTAGTCCGTAGGACACACAACCATTACGACAATCATACCATAGGCTAGCTTCTAGGGTTTAGCCTCCTTGATCTCGTGGTAGATCCACTCTTGTACTACCCATATCATCAATATCAATCAAGCAGGAGTAGGGTTTTACCTCCATCGAGAGGGCCCGAACCTGGGTAAAAACATCGTGTCCCTTGTCTCCTGTTACCATCCGCCTAGACGCACAGTTCGGGACCCCCTACCCGAGATCCGCCGGTTTTGACACCGACAATGTGGACGTAGCCCAAGAGCGGTTACCCAACTGTCCCTGACCGTGGACACAGCTATTCGAATAGTTTTACACTCTGCAGAGGTTGCACACTGTACCCACAAGATCCGGGGAACTTCCGTGTCATCCACGACCCGCGATACCTCAAGTACCCAGGGTAAGCACCCGATCACTACCTTTCCCTAGACGACACTAACAAGGAGTCCACTTGTTGTTCCGTATCCTCACGATGTACATCATATGAGACTCACTCGAGATCGTAACATCTGAGAGGGGACACAACGGTGTATCCGGTGCCCTGTAAAGACAGTCATGGCCGCCCTACCTGGCACGACCCCGTCCCGAGAGAGAGCACCAACTCTCCCCCGTCACTAGTAATGCGGGCTCCAAGCTAGTATCGACCTAGGTAATCAATAATGCCCTTTCCCATATAAGGGTAGAGTGGTTGCGCATGCAAGGTTGGAATAACGGTCGCAACTTAAACCAATCCGTTTTGAAAACAACACACACTTGCCTCGGTACACCACTTCGTCATCAAGTGGCTACCCAACTCATCATCTCCCACGGGCATAAGTGGCACCCGGTGGGGTTTTCGAAAAGTCTTTTGAAAATACTCTGTCTCCATCACCATGCATATTCCCGTCCCTTTTTGCGTAGCACTACTTTAGCATCCTATCTACTCCCACCGTCATAACCCTCATAAGAAGGTAGGGTTATGCACAATGCAAGTATCAACGAGGTAATACGGTGGCAAACCATCAAAGTGGATACCACCTCATCATGATTCCGATGCAACAACAATATGGTGCTATATGACATGCATTAAAAGGGTTTCATAGACATGGTCAAAGGGCTGCTTGCCTGGCTCAACAAAGTCTTCTGGGTCTTCAAAGTCTTTTGGTCCAACTCCTTCGTCAGCAACGCAATCTATCGTCACAAAATAATAACGAGGAAAATAAGGCAATAATAAAACAGAAAAACCAAAGTGCTCAGAAAAATGTCAACTCATTTTAGTTAAATACTAGGGTGAAAACTAAGAAGGGGAAAATTCCTAGTTTTGGATTTGGAGTAGAAGAATAGGAGAAATGGATTTACAAAGGTATTTTAAATGCTTAAAATCACATTTAAATATTTACAGTGAAGAAAAGGTTGTGGGATTTGAATGAAAGTTGCACCATTAAATAGGTGGGATTTTTACAAGAATGTAGGAACTGGAATTATTTCATTTGGATTAATATTTAGTCCAGAGGAATTTTGTAAGATTGACAGAAAAGAAAAAGAAGAAATGGCACTGTGCCACTGGGCCGGAAAGGCCACAGTGCAGCAGGCCCAGGGGGAAATAGGCCCATGCGAGGCCGCCACATCAAAGGCGTAAAGGTGGAGTACGCCTTCAGCCGACGGGTGAACCGGTGCGTGCGCGTGCATTTTTAAACCTGACGGGTGGGTCCCACCCGTCAGGGCGTGAGGCTGACGGACAGGGCCCACGACCGTCGTCGTCTACCTCCGTCCAGAGGCAATGGCGAGCTCGCCGGCGGCGATATAGGGCACGGGGGGATGCATGGTTGGTACCGTTGGACTCGGGGGGATGTCGTCGCTCGGGTGGTGGTGGAGATGGTCGCCGGAGCAGCCTGGTTCGCCGGCGACGAGGTCACACGGCGGAGGCGCTTCGGGCGTCGATGGTTCCGGCTGTTCCCGACTGCAAAAAGAGTGGGGAAGAGAGGGGAAAGGGTCAGCGTGGCCGCGCGGTTCCAGATCGAGAGAAAACGGGGGTGGAGGAGGCCTGTACCGCGCGAACGCCGACGAGCCGAGGCGGCGGAGCTCGAGCTCGATCTCGAGCTCGGGTGGCTCTGGAGTTGAATGGGGGTGCGGGAGGTTGATTGGGAGTGTGGGGGAGCGACAGGGAGTGAGAGAGGGGCTCGGGGTCGCCTTATATAGGCTGGCCGAGGTCCACCATAGGCGTGGCCTACGGGTGCCCGCGGGATCGGCTCGGGTGGCCGTTAGAGAGGGAACGGGGGGCTCGGGGGTGTTCATGGGGGTGGTCTAGGGTGCGAAGGAGAGAGAGGAGGAGAGGGACGAGCTGCGGGCGGGCCACAGGAGCGGCGCGCGCATTGGCCGAGCGGAGCGGCGCTCTGGCCCGAGCTGCATGAGAGAGAGGAGGGTGCGGGAGCAAGTGGGCAGCCCGCTAGCGCGGAGCGGACGTCGAGGGGCATCGACTGGCGCGCGGGGGAGGCTCGAGGTGGTCGGAGGACGCGGCGTCAACGGTCGTGTGCCCTGCCAGGCACTCCAGAGCGCGACTTTGGCCGACATCCACGGTTTTCCCGCGTCCGCGCGCGTCCACTTGTGTCTGGCAGCTGGAGGGGGCATGGGCAAAAGCTGGAGAGAGCCTTGGATGCTCTGGAAAGCAGAGGGGAGAGAAGGAGGCTGAGAGAGAGGGGGGAATCTGCTGTCCAGAGAAGAAAAATGGGGTTCCCCCTCTCTTCATCATGTCTTCCTCGGGCAGGAAAGCATCATGGTGATAGGGTGAAACTAGGAGGGGTTGTGGTAAAAAGAAGGGCTCATGGAGATTAGTGGGAGAGGCCAAAAATGGGATTTTGGTAAAGTGGCAGAAGGTGTTTGATGCTGGTTTGGGAAATAATATGAACTCCTCTTATCATGAGGCTTGACAGGGTCAAATGGAACATATAATTAGGGCCTCCCACCAATTTGGAGATTATTTGGGCAAAGTTGCCAATGCAACTTTTGTAAACCCTAGAAATTAGCAGAAATGAACTTGTGTAGATCTAGTTGAGCAGATCACTTCTCCTTGATGCACCACTTGGTGTAATGGCCTCATTTGGTCATGTAAACATGCTCACAAAAGTTGGGGTCAAGGAGAGAAAGTTGGTAGTACAAACTTGTTCAAATTTGATTCTGGTCAGAGAGGGTTTTGAGGCACTTTGATCAAGATATCCTTTTCTCCAACCTGTGCCATTTGGTTTAGATGCATTATTAGACCATTGGAGCATGTGCACCAAGTTTTAGAACATTTGGACATGTTTGGCAATGTAAAGTTGCTCAAACTTCAAAATGGACAGAAATGGTTTTGAGGGGATTTCATGGGGTTATACTATTCTCCATGACATGATACTTGTCAAGATCATCAAACATGTCATATGTGACATGATAGAATTTTCTTGGAATTTTTGGAGAATATTTACTTTGTAAATATTTCAAAAGCTTGAAATATCCAGAAAGGGTTTTTGAGGGATTTAACCAATATTTTGAACATGACCATGTGTTGAAACTCTTATATATGGAAAATATATGTCCACTGAGTTTCCCTGATTTTGTAAAAATATTTTTGAAACAATAAAATAATTTTTCCCTATTAAAGACCATTTCTGGCCTTAAGAAAAAGCTTTTCAATAAAATAGGAAAATAGTTTCTAAAATTATATTTTTGTGGTTTATGGGAGTCCTACATCTAATAGGATTGAAATATACCTTTTGAAATATTTTTCATAACCCAAATCAAGTACTTGCAGTGCAAACCTCAATTCAGGGATTTTTGGAAAACTAAATTTAGAAAATACTTTTTGCCCAAATTATTTTTGTAAGAAAATTCTATATTTTACTATACACATGGTATGATCATTGGGCAGAAGTTTGGGGCAAGGAGATGAAGTACAGAAGGTGGAGTAGTTGACTTTAAAGAGCACTTGAAAAGAATCACAGAGAGAAAACCAACTCCAAATAAAAGCCAAATAATGCAAAAGTTTTTGTTGGTACAAATTTTCATACTTTAATAATGCAAATGAAATGTTACAAAATGCAGGGTGTGACAATACAGAAGGTGGGGTGGTGGAATTAGGTTTTTGGCTCCTGTTCTGATCATTCGGGGATACGTAGGTATATACAGGAGGAAGGAGTACGTCGGTGGAGCTCCGAGGGGCCCACGAGGTAGGGGCGCGCCCAGGGGGGCGCCCTCCACCCTCGTGACCTCCTCGGGCACTGCTTGGAGTAGGATCCAAGTCTCCTGGGTCACGTTCGGTTGGAAAATCACGATCCCGAAGGTTTCATTCCGTTTGGACTCCGTTTGATATTTTGTTTCTTCGAAATACTGAAAAAGGCAAAAAACAGCAATTCTGGGCTAGGCCTCCGGTTAATAGGTTAGTCCCAAAAGTAATATAGAAGTGGAAAATAAAGCCCAATATAGTCCAAAACAGTAGATAAAGTAGCATGGAGCAATAAAAAATTATAGATACGTTGGAGACGTATCAGCCTCCAGAAGCTTTGGTATTTTAGTTCTTACCACATCCTTCATTTTAGGATTCAAACAATGTTGGTGATCAACCACGGGTTTAGCATCAGGCTCCATATTAATCTTGAGCTAGCATAAAGTGGAACTAATGCCCTTAAGATCATCAAGAGTATATCCATTAGCAGCATGATGCTTCCCTTAGAGTTTTAAGTAATCTCCTTTCTTCATGCTCTGAAAGGTTAACACTTATAATAACATGGTATATCTTCCTTCATCAAGATAAGCATATTTAAGTGTATCAGACAATTTCTTTAATTCAGACATAGGGTCACTCTTAGGTGGGAGAGGATCTCCCAAAGTTTCAACATGCAAATTGTGTTTATGGATAGGTGCTTGTCTAGAGAATATTTCGTCTATTTTAGTTCTCTCCTTCATATGCATATCATTTTCATGGTCTAGTAGATATTTGTCTAAAGGATCAGTAGGGGGAACAACAATAGAAGCAAGACCAATAATTTCATCTTTCTTACGCAATTCTTTATCATGAGTTTGTCTACAAAACTTAGAGAAATTAAATTCATGCAATACATCACCAAAATTAACACTGACCGATTCCCTAGTACAATCAAGTTCAGCATTAACTGTATTCAAGAAGGGTCTACCAAATATAATGCGACAAAAATAATCTTCTGGTGATACAAGAACTAGAAGATCAGTAGGGTATCTAACCTTACCACACAAGACTTCAACATCTCTAAGAATCTCAAGTGGTGAAATAGTATCTTTGTTCGTAAGCTTATTAGTAACATCAAAGTCTTCTATCTCAGCAAGTGCAATATCATTCATGACTTCTTGATATAAAGTAAATGGAATAGCACTTACGCTAGTGCCCATATCACATAAACCATGATAACAATGCTCTCCAATTTTAATAGATATAGCAGGCACGCCAACAACATGTTTGTTTTTATGAGATGTATCATGCTTAGCAATCCTAGTTTCTTCCTCACAGAAATATATAACATGTCCATCAATATTATCAACCAAAAGATCTTTGATCATTGAAACATTAGGTTCCACTCTAATTTGTTCATAGGGTTTAAGTGATTTAGCATTACTCTTATTAACCACAGTTGTAGCTTTAGCATGTTCCATAATCCTAATAGGGAAAGGAGGTTATAAGCGGTAGGCACAACTGGATCAACATTATAAATGATTGATTCATCTTTAGCTATAATAGGTTCCTCATAGTTTTCTTTGATAGGTGGATGAAATTTAAACCACTTCACCTTAGGGAGATCAACATGAGCAACAAATGACTTACAAAAGGTAGCTACTATCACAGAGTCAAGTCTATGTTTAGTACTAAACTTATAACAAGCATCGGTTTCCATAAAAGGCTTAACACAATCAAACTCAAGATTTATACCTGACTCTTTACCTTTGTCGATTTCCAAATCTTTAGAGTTGCGTTTAATTCTTTCCATAAGATCACACTTGAATACAATAGTTTTATCTATAAAGGAACTAGTAGAAGAAGCATCGAGCAAGGATTTTTCATTATAAGAAGGTTTAGCATAAAAGTTTTGTATAGTTATCTCTCTTGACAACTCAGATTGGGGCATGTGTGCATCATATTTTTAAGACTCCCCCGAGCTTGAGCGATACTTTCTCCTTCACGAGGCCAAAAATTATATATACAATTCCCATCACGATAAACCAAATGCATAGGATAAAACTTATGATGAAATCCCAGCTTCAACCGGATCCAATCCCATGTTCCAGTATCATCCAATAGCCTATACCAAGTCAATGCCTTTGCCCCCAAAGATAAAGGGAATACCTTCTTCTTAACTCCATTCTCGGATAAACCAAAGGAGCTTCACTCCCCGACAGTGGCACCAAAAAAGAGTCTTGATGACCCACAAGTATAGGGGGTCAATCGTAGTACTTTTGATAAGTAAGAGTGTCGAACCAAATGAGGAGCAGAAGTAAATGATAAGCGGTTTTTAGCAAGGTATTCTCTGCAAGTACTGAAAGTAGCAGTAACAGATAGTTTTGTAGCAAGATAATTCGTAACAAGTAAGAAGTAGCAATAGTAACAAAGGTGCAGCAGATGGCCCAATACATTTTATAGCTAAGGACAAGCTGGAAAGTTCTCTTATAGTAAGCAAAGCGTTCTCGAGGACACATGAGAATTGTCATCTAGTCAGGTTCATCATGTTTAGTTGATTCACATTCGCTACTTTGGTAATTTAATATGTGGGCGGACCTGTGCTTGGGTGCCATTCTTACTAGAACAAGCAACCCTCTTATGATTACCCCCTCTCACAAGCATCCGCATGTACGAAAGAAGAATTAAGATAAGTCTAACCATATCATGAAACATATGGATCCTAATCAGCCGCTTACGGAGTAATGCATAAACTAGGGTTTAAGCTTCTGTCACTCTCGCAACCCATCATCTACTTATTACTCCCCAATGCCTTCCCTTAGGCCCAAGTATGGTGAAGTGTCATGTGTTCGGCGTTCACATGACAACAGTAAAGGAAGAACAACATGCATATAATCAAAATATCAAACGAATACCAACTTCACATGATTACTTATAACAAGATTTCATTTTTCCCAAGAACAAAACTAACTACTCAAAAATCATATTCATGTTCAAGATCAGAGGTGTAGTTAATATGCTTGAGGATCTGAACATTTAATCTTACATCAAATAAACCAACTAGCATCAACTACAAGATGTAATCAACACTACTAGCAACCCACATGTACCAATCTAAGGTTTTAGGAAAAAGATTGAATACAAGTGATGAACTAGGGTTTGAGAGGAGATGGTGCTCGTGAAGGTGTTGATGAAGATTGGTTCTCCTACAATAGTAGGATCGTTGATGATATTGATGGCTTCAATTTCAACCTCCAAGTGGGAAGTTCCCCCGGCAAAATCACTCTACCGAAGAGCAAAAGTTCTCCTGCGAGGTTCCGCCTTGAGACGGCGGTGTTATGTCCGAAAAGTATTTGCTCCGTTTTTTCTAGGGCAAATAACCTCAGATAGTAGAAGATGGGCGCCGAATGCCTGCTAGGGGCCCACGAGCTCATAGGGCACGCCCTTGAGCTCTTCGCTCTCTGGTGGGCCCCTCCGGGTATTTCTTTCGCCAATAATTTTTATATTTTCCAAAATATTTCTCCATAAATTTTTAGTTCATTGGCAATTTTGTAGAATATCTATCTCTGTTGTAGGCTTTTCTGGTCCAGAATTCCAGCTGCCGGCAATCTCCCTCTTCATGTGAAACTTGCAAAATAAGGTAGAAAAGGCATTAGAGTAGCATCATAAGGTGAAATAATGACCCAAAACATAATAAATAACAGTAGGAAAACATGATGCAAAATGGACGTATCAATAGCCTTGAGCAACAAGACGCACTTTGTTTCTCACCACAATGCAATTCTCATCTTGCTTGTTTTGAAAGATCCATTTGGTGTTGATGATATTGTGCTTCTTATGATTGGGTCGATCGAGCAATTCCTAGACATCATTAATCGAATTGCACCAACTCTTCTTGCATAGCATTCATCCCATCAGGATCTTTCATTGCTTCTTCATACTTGGTTGGTTCTTCTAATGAGACAAAGGAGAAACTTCCATGTTAGTTGGCCCAACAAGTGCGAGAGCGAAATATGGGTTGATAACCTAGATTCTTGAGATCTTTGAGAATTAATGCAGGGTCAACCTGATTTGCCACTTGTGGGTGAACTCGTCGTCAACATCTGGATTGGTATTACCATCACCATTTTCTTCAGGATTGCCATTTTGATTGGCATTTTAATTCTGGTTGGTGTTCTCATTTTGATCAACATTTTCTTCGGGGTAGTAGCTTGTCGAGTTCTTCTTCGAACAGTAGGGGCATCTTCATCGAATGAGTCAGGAGCATTTGCTTCTACTGGCCTGACGTCTCCGATTTCCATTTGCCGAATAGCATCCAAAACCGGTGGTTCATCTATTACATTTGGTAGGTGCTCCTTTTTTGAGCCATTAGACTCATCAAACCACATATTTACCGTTTCCATAACTTTCCCGTAGTGAGAGTTATAGGCCTGATAAGTATGCAAGTTTGAGCCATAACAAAGAAGAAAACCTTGATGTGCCTTAGGTGCAAATTTGGAGTTCTGATTCATGTCATGAATGTAGCATGGTGCATAGAAAACACGTAAATATGGAACATTTGGTTTATTTTCGATGATGAGCTCATATGGAATTTTCTTAAGGAACTTGCAAAGATAAACACGATTCACAACATGTTAAACAATGTTAATGGCATCAACCCAGAAGCAAATGGGAGTTTTGTACTCACTGAGCATGGTTCTCGCCATTTCGATGAGAGTTCTATTCTTTCACTCAACAACTCCATTTTGCTGGGGAGTGTATGTGGTAGAGAACTCATGATTAATACCATTTTCATCAAAAAATCCCCGATATGAGTATTTTGGAACTAAGTACCATTGCCACTTATGACGTGCTTGATTATCACATCATATTTGTTCTGAACTTTCTTGGCGAACCTCTTGAAGATGCCTTGGGTGTAGGTCTTGTCTTTGAGAAAGAATACCCAAGTGTATCGAGAGAAATCATCAACAGTAACTAGACCATAAGGACTACCTCTGAAACTTGCATAGTTATGCAAGTAAGTCCATATGAAGAATTTCTAGAGGTCTTGTTGTAGTCATGACAGTTTTTGTTGAATGGTGCTTCTTTGCCAATTTGCCGACCTCACATGTACCAAAGAGGTGATCCTTCTCAAAATTCAAATCAGGAATGCCACGAAGATAATTTTTTTCACGAGAGTCTGCAAATTCCTCATACCTGCATGACCAAGTCTTTGGTGGCACAGCCAACCTTTGGTTGCTTTTGCAAGCAAACAGGCTTGGACTGAGGGACCCTTAGAGAAATCCACAATATAAAAATCACCTTTTCTATTTCCCTCAAAGACAAAGGAATGTCAGTGTCCATAAAGGCGATGCATTTGGGGATGGAAAGTAAAACTAGCATGCCAAGATCACAAAGCTTCCCAACTGACATGAGATTAAATCCAAGAGACTGAACAAGTAAAACATCCACAATGTTCTTGTGTTTGGATATAGCAATTTTACTTAGCCGAATTACCTTTCCTTTGTTGTTGTTGTCGAAACTAATGAACTTCTAAGAAGAAGCAGTTAAGACAAAAAACAACTTGTCTCGGGTCATATGACTAGTGCATACACTATCCATGATCCATTCGATACACCCGGAGACATAGTCATGCAGAACAATTAGGCTTTCTGAACCACCCACATCTTTGCAGGTGGCTTAGAAACATACGAACGAGCAGGGTATGATTTTCTTTGATAACTGTAAGAGTTGTTTCTCGAAGGAGTGTGAGCATAATCAAAGGAATATGCATTGAAGTTCTTTCTAGACGTATGAGTGTAATGGTTAGATGAGGTATGCACGCACTCATTCTATCGAGTAGCATTTTCAACTTGCATCATTAGCAAAATAGTAATAGGTAATGCTTAAATAGTTCTCTTTGGAACCCAGGTCGTTTCCTTCAGATAGCGAGCAACAGCCTTACCATGTTGGTTCTTGAACAAATTTTAGTTGTCCGGAGAATCATCATTTGAGTATTCAATAATGGGACAGTCATATCCCGAGAGTAAAGGAAGGTCGAGAATTTTGCTCTTTGTAGGCACCCACACAGTGTGAGGATATTGCTCAGGTTCTCAATAGGAGCCATTTTCATTTAGTTTACTAACACCTTCCTTTCTGGGATTTTTGGTGGAGAATGGATTTCTTCAGAACATCAAAGATGGTTTGGCCTTTGATACTTTCAAACATTCCCGTCTGAAGAAGATCCTTCAACCTAGCATTTTCATCAGACACAGAACCATTTTCCTCAATGGAGGTATTAACATTCATATCATTCGGGGGTAGAGTTCTTTTTAGCATTTATAAAGGATTCAACATTAGATTGAGCATTACTGCGTTCAAGTCACTTTTTTAAGCTACTAACCATAGAACAATTGTTGTATGGTACTTTCATTAATGATAAAAGTACATGTACTGTTTGCCTCCAAAGGAGGTCATGCAATGCCAGTCTTATGGAACATAAAGCAAATTAAAAAAAATTATCTCAGAATTGAAGTTTGGTGGCCTTTGGTGCTTTAGCTCTGTACAGTGCCCTAGTAAGCCCTTCTTTCATGTAAAACTCCTAGCATTGAGTGTGAGCCAGAGCTTGACAGAAGATCTTTTCATTACTCACACACCAATGCTCGAGCAACTTTCCAGGATTATATCTAAAGCTAGGTCATATGGGAGTGCTTGGACAACTAGACATATTTCATCAAAACTTGAAGTGCGTGTCTTTTTGTCAGTGATAATCTCATCCTAGCAAGTGGGTGCAAAAGGGTAGTCCCATAATAAGTGTAAGGTAGTCTCTTCCACTTGATCACTACAGAGCACACATAGGTAGGCTTCCAGGTACATATTCTTCCTTCTCAAGAGATTCCTTGTTTTGACCCTATCCTAAAGTAGTAGCAAGAGGAAAATCTTGTGTCTAAGCATGGCTGAGGTCTTCCATAGAGTTTTAAATAAGTAGTGGGATTTTGAAGGGAAAATTAGACATTTTTACATCTTCATAGAAGAATAAGTGTTAGATTTCCAGGAATATTTCCATTTGTCATGTTGATCTCTCCTTTGGGTGTTCTTGATGATAGTATGTATCAGCTTAGATTGGTGGTGTGCTTCCATGGAAAGTAGTCTATGAAACAAAGTCTCATGGTTATCAATCTCAAGTGCCTGCTAGAGTGCGATCTCTTGTTGATAGTAAAAGAGTATAACTCGGTGAACAGGTCTTGCATCATGACTTGCCTCTAGTTATCAGACCACATTAGAGTTGTATCTCCCATTCCTGTTTGACATTGAGCATTGGCCTTGTAAGTAGGTAGCAACTTAAGAATGGCTTTGCACCATATAGATCCAACCATTCTAGTCCTAGGCATTTGATTAGAATAGTATGCTTCCCAAATAATTTTCACCCATGGAGTGTCATTTTTGTTTAGGAACTTATGGAGGAATTTTGTGAGCAGAGCATGATTGTGTGTTGTAATATCAATGATTCCCAATCCCCCATGGTTCTTGGGCATGCATGATTTATCCCATGAGATCAGAGGAGTGGCCCTTTCTTCTGTACCATGTTTGCTGCAAAAACAATGTTTAAGATATTTGTTGATTTGTGGAATGGCTGCCTTGGGTATAATCCATGTGCTCATAAAGAAGTGGGCATGCTGGAGAAGACTGATTTGCTTAGGGTTACTTTGTCTACATATGATAGCATGGTAGAGCAGTCTTGAAGCCTAGTTTCAATTCTCCTCGGAAGTGGGAAAAAGTCTTATGTTTTGGGCTTGGAAAGACAAAGAGGCAGGCCAATATGTTGCATAGGGAGAGACCCAACTTGACATCCTAGCAGGAAAGATAATTCCAGTATCTTGTGGTCAGGAGTATTGTTGGCAATCATTGTTGATTTAGAGTACATGACATTTAATCCAGTATAGGAATTGAGTTGGAACAGTAGGTAGAGCTAGAATAGTGTCATCTCCATATTGGATAACAGGGAAATTGGGGGAAAGTAGCATGCTGTAGTGGAGATGCAATGAGGGAGTTATCCATGGCTTTATTCATTATGGTTAGCAGAGCAGCCAACACAAATATTATGAGAGATAGGGGATATCCTTGTATGACTCCTTTTTTGTGAAAAAGTTGCTTACCAGGTTCCCCATTCAATAGAATTGATGAATAGCTAGTGCTATAGATTTGTTTGATCCATTGAATCCATTTGGTGCCAAAACCATAAGCAGCTAAAATCTAAAATATAGTGTCATGATTAAGCATATCAAATGCCTTCTCAAAATCCGACTTAAGGAGTCTAATTTCTTTCCTGGATTGATGACATTGGTCTAGATACTCATAGGACCAAGCCAAGGAGTCTTGAAGACATCTATTGTTGAGAAAGCCATACTGATTGATGTGGATTAGTTTGAGTATAATTTTTTGCAGTCTGTTGGCCAACAGTTTGGTGAGGATCTTCATAGTATAGTTTAATAGAGAAATAGGTCTGAAAGCACCCACAGTAGCAACAGAGGTGATCTTTGGGATCAAAGTGATGAATGGGTAGTTGATGCTTTGGATATTGACATTGCCAGCATGGAAGTCATTGATGAGCTTGTATAAGTATGGTGTTATGATGTGCCAACAAGCTTTGAGGAAAGCTGCATTAAAACCATCTGGCCCTGGTGATTTATTACTGGGAATCTGTTTTAACCACATCTTAAATTTCCTCCTTAGAAAACGGGACTTCCAACTCTTGTAAGAATACATTTGGTTGTATTAGTTTGTGGAGCTTCAAAGGATTAACTGTGTTGCAGATAGTCTCTAATCTTTCTTTCGATGCTTTGTATAGAATGGTAGCTTTGGACTGGTGGTCATCATGTTCATTTCCATCATCATCTCTAAGCATGGAGATACAATTGAATTTGTGTTTGATGGTGGCTTTGGCTTGGAAGTACCTAGTGTTGGCTTCCCCTACTTTGATGTTTCTAATGGTGGCTCTCTATTTCCAATATGTTCTCTAGAAGGATAAGATTTGATCCAAATGACCCTTAAGTATCTGTCCACCAGCTGCCTCTTCATTGGTGAGAAGTCTGTATTCCTCCAGAGTATCATAGAATAGAATTACCTCATTAGTATTTTTGATGATACTTTTAAGATCAGATAAGTTCATGGACCAATTCTTTAGTCCTTTTCTTAGACTCTTGAATTTGGCAGACATAATCTTGACACTGTCTTTTTCTGGTACCTATTGCTCCCAAATATCCTTGACAATCTGTTTGAACTAACTATGATGTAGCCTAAAAAATTCAAATTTAAAGATTTTAGTTCTCGAATAGAGGTACCAATCATGGCACCTGATCAGAAGTAGTTGTAGCTAGTGGAATAGCAGTAGTATCAGGATATGAAAGTGCCCATGCCTCAGAGGTGAAGAACCAGTCAAGTTTTTCCAGAAGTGAGGCTTCTTGCATATTACACCAAGTGTAGCATCTGCCCTTTAATGGGATTTCTACCAAAGCTATTTGTGAGATGGCCTCATTGAAAGCAAGCATATCTTGAATATTGCCCCCTTCTCTATTTCTGTTCTGTTGGTATCTAATACAGTTGAAATCCTCCAAGATCAACCAATTAATATCATCATTAATGTGCACACTCTAAAAGTAATCAAGGAAGAGTGCTCTTTCATTATGCTGGCAAAGCCCATAGACATTTGTAAGAATCCAATTTTCACCAGTGTGCTTGGAGATGAATTCAAAAGTAATAGAGTAATCATTTTATCAATGCTAGTGCGAGGAAAAAGATGGTCATTCACTAGTGTGGGATGCTGCTAACACGACACTACGATCAGAGACCCTTTGACAAAACTGTGTGCGATGCATTAATCGCAAATGGTGGTGTAAAAAACCTGTCAAAGAAGGTGCAAAACGTTTGCGATGACGGATGCATCAAACACAGTTCAAGTTTTAGTTCCGTGTGTGATGCAGGGCATACTGTTTAGTGCAATTAATTGTTTGCGATGAGGAGCAACAAAAGAAACGGGGCAGCCAGATGAAGGTGTGTGTGATAAACATCATACGGTTCACTAGGATGAACTATTTGTGATTAGGCAACACTAAAGAAACGGTCAGCCAGGTCAAGGTGTGTGTGATATACGGCATGCCGTTCACTCGGATGAACTGTTTGTGTTGAGACAAGAGAACATAAATGGTTCGATATAACAAGATGTGTGTGATACGCGGCAAACAGTTCTGTAATAATAAATATGTGCAAAGACCAATAATAATATAGACGATTGCTGCTAATAAGACGTGTGTGTTGTGCGATGGGATTGCATACAGAACAACAACATATATATACACACTTATAAGGACATGGTTGCATAACCAAATTAAACATCCACTTACATAGATGGCTACTACAACCATGGCATTTGCACACACCAAAGTAAACTATTACATGCATAATTACATATATAGGTGGCTACCACACACATGACATTTCCACACACCAAAGTAAACTATATATTACATGCATAATTAACTAGCATAAATGATCATCTGATCATCATCTATTGCTTATGATGCTTGCTCTGCTTGTGGCTCGATCCGGGCTCACCGATTTGGGTAACGAGGCACTTCCTCATGTCAACGATCCGCATGTGCATCTCGTAGCATGTGTACACGCTCTTCGTCGTGAACCTATGGTGAGGTTCATCCAGTTGCCGCATCCAGGCCCTGTGCCAGGATACGAGACTTGTTCTCTGGGAATCCTACTTCATCTTTTCATAGTAGGGGTCGATGATGGCCGAGGCGAGTTCAACCAGGGAGTCCTTCTTCATGCTGCCCCAGTCCCTGTAGTGCTCACGAATTTCGACAAGCTTCTTGCAGGCCAAGCACGTAACCCTGAGTGCCTTTACATCACCGGTGGTTTCCACCATAGCGAACTTGTAGTCAGTGCTGTTGACAAACCCGGCGAAACGGACGCAAGGATCTATGGCCATGCAGTAGTGGTAGATGAGGACATGATGGTGCACGCACAACTGGGCGACAACAACCTTCTGATCTTTGCCGGGAAGACCGGCGGTGTACTGGAGGTTGATGCCGACCACCTTGTACTTCTCTCCAGCAAGCAACTGCTCAACGGTGTTGATGTAGTCGTCCACCACGGCCGGGTCGATGGTGTACACCACCGAGAGATCTGTCTCCCTCACGCGGGTCTTCACTTTATGCTCGCCGAACTCCATTGGAGCACCGCTAGACATCCCCTCTCTATGTGTCATTGTGGGTGTGCTTGTAGTGTTGTGGGGCACGAACGAAAGGTTGAAGAGACTAAGGTTATAATGCCCGCGAGAATTAAAGGGGAAGTCGGACGGCCTGGAATATCGATCGACACTCCCTGATGGCAGTTCTAATTCGCGGCGCGTAACTCCATCGTGCCGCACGTAACTGCATCGCATGGCAATGCGTGTGGCGCAACCACATGCATATGGGCCCCCTGAAGTGATCGTGCGCAGGCCCAACCGCTGGCAGAGCGCACGCGGAGGGACGCGAGTAGAGCGCTCCGAGGTCGCCTCAATGGAGAGCAGCCATATATATGCATATAGCTGTTGAACACGCAAGGAAAAGCTATCCACAACTCAAGCACACCGACGGACGCGAGCAGAGCATACCGCGGTGCCTAACAGTAAGCACAACATGCTGCGGCGCCTAACGGCGAGAAGAACTTGCCAAGGGACGCGAGCGAAGGCTGGCATAGTGATACGTAGCAAATAAGACGAACTTTGCGAGCGATGTCGGACACATCAAGCACGTGTTAGATTAGAGTTGCGTGTGCAATTTGTGGCATACAATTGATCCATCCTAGTTGTTTGTGATGGAATAAGCCGTGTGTGTTGTGGGCAAACGCTTGCTGGTATATAAACTCAAATTTAACCAACAAAATGTTAATGCATGTTACAAAAATTCTATAACTGGAAACTATGTTCAAATACAAATCCAACGATTTAACCTTTGGTGACATGCATTCGTATTTTATTAATTAAATCCTACTTATAAACCAGGACGAGGGTATAGTAGGTAATTAAATCGCAAACGTTTTTCTAAACGTATGTGTACTTATCCTTTTGTCCTCCTCCCGCACGTCTTGTCACCCCACTGCCGCAGACGGTTCGAGCGCAAGCTTGAGCAGCGCGCGGGGGTGTTCTTTTAGCCAAACGATGGTGAGACGTTTCCCGCACAACCGCGCAGGTACCCGCGCAAGCTTCCCGCCTGACTCGGTGAAATCCCCCAAAATCCCAATGCTTACCAGCCTACTATATAAACCCTCATGGCCGGCGAGTCCTGCGTGGCATTTGCCCCTCCCCCCTATAGCTTGTCTCGTATGCTTCTCCCACAATCGGCAATGGCACCAATCCATCATCGTCGCTCAGCCACTCTGTCGTCATCAGATCACAGCTCCAGCTGGGAGGCTACCACGCGGCAGCTACGGCGCAGTCCCCAGTGTAATGTAGTGCGCGCGGCGTCCTTGTTGGGTGTGCGCGGAAGACCCACCACACACTCGGTCGCCGGTGCCCATCGGCAGCTGTTGCTAGCCGTTGTTGCCGCCACAGCTCCGTTGAAAGCCAGGGCCATCACCCGCTCTGCCACCGCGGCCCGAAGGCGGGAGGTGGCCGTCGTGGCCGCCACCGCACTGCCGGACACCGTGGCCATCACCCGCTCCGCCATCACGGCCCGAAGGCGGGAGGTGGTGGTCATGGCCGCCAGCCCACCTTCAACCGCCAGGATCATCACCCACTCTGCCACCACCGCCCGAAGGAGGGAGGCGGAGGTGGAGGCCCGCACGTGCGGCAGCGACCTTGCGCACTACATCGAGTTCCTTCGGGAGGAGGAGGAGCGCCTCGTCGAGCACGCAAAGAGCCTTACCGCCGCCGTCACCGCGGCACACACCGACATAGAGGCGAGGAATCAGGAGATCTACGAGTAGTCTGGCTGCTTCGAGAGGGGTCGTCTGGAGCGGTAGAGGGCGTTCGAGGTGAGCGTCACTGAAGGTGCAGCAGCGGCATGCACCGCATTGCAGTTGTCCAGCTTGTCGGTAGGCTCCTCCTCCTCTTCCTTTTACGGAGCGCGCTCGGCAGAGGAGAGGCTGCCAGAAGTAGTACAAAGCCCCTCCGTAGTAGTATTATTTAGGGGCTATTTTGTTCGGTTCATCTGACTATAGATGTGGTGGAACTGTACAACGTACTTAAAATTAGCTAGTATATATAGTTGAACTAGCTATTTTAGTACGTGGTTGGCAACAATTGGGGAAAAGTTTGGTCGGTTCAGCTGTCGAGTTGAATTGTTTGTATAAATTAAGCACGACTGCTTAATCTATGAATGAAATCTATGCTTAAGTACTGAAGTTTAGTTGCAAAAATTAGGTAGTGCTAGTGATTTTTAGCTGCATATTTTGACAAATCCCATTGTTACAAGGATTGACAAATGGCAATATTACTAGATCAATACATGTCAATCTTTCCAGTTTGACAAATGGAAATATACCCAATATGACAGATGCAAATATTACCAACTTGTCTGTACGTGGTTGCACATGGGTCAACCAAAAAAAACGTTTGCATTGAAGGGAGGTAGAAATCCTTCTTGCCAAATTTTCTCTTGGCTTAGCGCTGAAGTCTCGCTTTGCATACCTTATTCAATCTGAACCGTTTGTGTTGATTGATGCACAAATCCCGCGAAGTGAATTTTCCCTTGGCTTACTGCGGAAGACCATAGCTCTCACTTTGCATAGATGTGTTCTATCTAAAACGTTTGTGATCAAGAGCCGCGCAAATCGTGCTCGGCACATTTTCCCTTGGCTTACTGGGAAGCTGTCAGTGTACATACGAGTGTTCTATCTGAAATGTTTGCGATGTTAGAGTGGCAGCTATTTGTTTCAAAATGCCTTTGTTGACTGTTATTCGAGTGCGCCTTCTCTCAAAATGGACAGATAATTACAACATGTCGGGTGCCATTCCATGATAGCACGCCAAGTTTCATGAATTTCAGACGAGTTTTGGAATTACTAGAATTTATGGCACCTCCAAGTTCAGCACACGTTCAGCTCGATGACGTCCCTTGAACTCTTGATCCAGCAGAGGGTCAAGGGAGAGTTTCAGCAGAACGACAGTGTGATGACGGTGCTAGTGATGCGATCCGTGCAGGGCTTCACGTAAGCACTACGATGATACTATCGGAGGAGTAACGGTGGAGGGGGACACCGCACACGGCCAAGACAATGTTGTCATTTAGGGTGCCCCTGCTGAGGCAGTCCTGGATTAGGGGATATCCGGACAGTCGAACTATATACTTTGGCCGGACTGTTGGACTGTGAAGATACAAGACTCAATACTTCATCCCGTGTTCGGATGGGACTCTCCTTTGCGTCGAAGACAAGCTTGGCGATCCGGATGTTAGATCTCCTTGTTTGTAATCGACTCTATGTAAACCCTAGCCCCCTCCGGTGTCTATATAAACCGGAGGGTTTAGTCCATAGAGGGACAATCATAATCAACATAGGCTAGCGTCTAGGGTTTAGCCTCTACGATCTCGTGGTAGATCAACTCTTGTAATACTCATGTCATCAAGATCAATCAAGCAGGAAGTAGGGTTTTACCTCCATCGAGAGGGCCCGAACCTTGGTAAAACATCGTGTCCCTTGCCTCCTGTTACCATTAGCCTTAGACGCACAGATCGGGACCCCCTACCCGAGATCCGCCGGTTTTGACACCGACATTGGTGCTTTCATTGAGAGTTCCTCTGTGTCGTCGCTGCAAGGCTCGATGGCCCGTCTCGTTGTCAAGGACAACATCACCTCTGGGAGAGCACTGGCAGTAGGCCAAACTCTCTGACTAGGCGGCTTTGTCATGGATGCCCGATCGGCTTCCGCGCCGACGATGACCTCTCGGGTCATCGAAAACAGCCTCCACATCAATTCGGAAATCGTCGAACAGATGGATCCAATGGAGCTCTCCTCCCGTAATGAGCTCTTGGATCGCATTGCTGCTTTGGGAGTCGCTACAGACTATGATCGGATTGGGCTTAAACCCGACCAAAGGGATATTAAATCCCCACTGGTCACCCATGAGATAGCGGTAGTGGAAGAGCCACACATGGATTATCCCTCTATTTTGAGGACGAACTATGTCCGGATCACCAAGCTCTCTAAGCCGGATACCCGTTCGCGGGAGAACATGACCCAGACCCTGAACTTAGAATCGGGCAATGGGCAGGAAAAATCTGGCAACACCCCGGAGCCCGAGCCGCCAAGCCCGGAAGCTCCTCTGCCCATGGGCGTTAGATCGGATCAGAATCCAGATTTAACTACGCCCACCCACTCAGACTTAAGCCGTCTCTCCCATATCAGACAAGGGCCCCAAGAGACAGTACATCGCTACTGGGCCAGATTCCTCCTTGTGATAAACAAGGTCAAGGACTGTCGCAAGGAAGACACAATCTCACTTTTCTACAAAAATTGCACGAGCAAAGGGATCCTTAATGCTATAAGTCGCCGTGACATAGTACACTTTTCCGACTTAGCAGCCATAGTACAGAAGTACTGTGCGATGGAAAGTGCGAGGAAAACCCAGAAAGACTTTTGGGATAATAAGGCTCTCACTAAACCCTTCCTCCAAGCTAAAAGGGCAAACTCTTGTAAGTTACCCGATCCAATTCCCGAAAAACCAAAGCCCACTCTACGACGTGGAACCATATTGGAAGAATGGCTCAATGGGCCATGCAAAATTCATAGCACCTCGGATACTACGCCAATGCATAGCCTTAGAGTATGTTGGATACTCCGGCAGGTAGCAAAAAGCAGCGAGGATCTTCTTGTAAACCACAAAGCAGAGCAACATCCCGCCGAAGACAACAATGCGGTATTGACAGTCTTTGAGACTTTCGCCTAAAATAATAGGTGCAAGCGAGCTCACCAAAATTTCGCTGAAATCTGCCACATGGCAAAAATAAATCCGTGGAACGACACTACTATAACTTTCAGTGCCAGTGACGAACCTCATTTCCATACAGTCCGGGCACCAGCCGCTTTGGTCCTTAGCCCAATCGTGGACGGCTTTTGGCTCACTAAAGTACTCATGGACGGCAGAAGCGGATTAAACTTGATCTATGAAGAAATACTCAACAAGATGGAAATTGAAAAAAGCCGCATTGAGCAAAGCAGCACGACCTTCAGGGGAATCATCCCTAGTCGGGAGGCACGGTGTGCGGGAAAAATCACACTCGATGTGGTATTCGGCACCCCAGAGAATTACAGGTCCGAAGAAATCACATTCTAAGTGGCTCCCTTCAGCAGCGGATACCACGCCCTTTTAGGGCGGGACGCATTCACGAGCTTTCAAGCTATACCCCATTACGGGTACATGAAGCTTAAAATGCCCGGACCCAATGGAATCATCACTCTAGCTAGTGATCCGGACGTCGCACTCCGCGCCGAGAAAAAAACTGCAGCATTAGCTCTGGAAGCATTATCCGAAGCCCTAGCGGCCGAAGAACTAACAACGCTGCACGCCATAGTGGACAGGGATGACGTGATACTCGACAAACGACCCAAGGCCACCTCATTTAAACCCGCAGACGAGATAGTCAAATTCCAGGTCCAGCCAACGAACCCCACAAAGACAGCTTCCATCGGGACACAGTTGAGCCCCACAATGGACGCCGCACTACGAGACTTCCTACGCGAGAATTGGGACATTTTCTCCAGACATGCCGGGCATCCCACGCAGGCTGGCCGAACACAACCCCAATATACTGAAAGGATACAAGCCAGTCAAACAGACTCTTAGGCGCTTCTCAGAGCCTAAACGGCAAGCCATTGGAGAAGAGCTAGCCAAGCTACTTGAGGCCGGATTCATCAGAGATATCAAGCATCCGGATTGGTTGGCAAATCTGGTAATGGTACCAAAGAAGGACAAATCCTGGCGCCTATGCGTCGATTTCAAAGACCTCAACAAGGCTTGCCCCAAGGATCCCTTCCCCCTCCCTCGCATCGACCAAATCATCGACGCCACCGCAGGACACGACTCACTATGTTTCCTCGACGCATACTCCGGATACCATCAAATAAGGATGGCAGAGTCCGACCAAGCCGCAACAGCCTACATAACACCATATGGTCCCTTCTGCTTCAACACTATGCCTTTGGGGCTTAAAAATGCCGGAGCAACCTATCAACGCATGATTCAAACATGCCTGGAGAAGCAAATCAGAAAAACTGTGGAGGCATATGTGGACAACGTGGTCATAAAAACAAGACACGTCGAAACCCTAATAGATGACTTGAGACTTACGTTCGACAACCTTCGAACATACGACATCAAGCTAAACCCGGAAAAATGTGTTTTCGGCGTACCCTCCGGGAAGTTGCTCAGCTTCATTATTTCCAATAGAGGAATCAAAGCAAATCTGGCAAAAATCCGAGCTCTGTCGCAGTTGGCTACCCCAACAGACATCAAGCATATCCAGAAACTAGTTGGATGCATGGCTGCTTTAAGCCACTTCATCTCCCGATTAGGAGAAAAGGCACTACCTATTTACCGCCCTCTTCGATGCACCAAACACTTCGTGTGGAGGGATGCAGCCGCGGCCGGACTAGATGAAATAAAGACCTTATTGGCCAGTAATCCAGTCCTGACGGCGACAAATATTGGTGAACCTATGCTATTGTACATAGCTGTAACACATCAAGTTGTAAGCGCAGTGCTCATCGTCGAACGAGAGGCAGACGGATACAAATTCCCG
This sequence comes from Triticum dicoccoides, assembly GCF_002162155.2. NCBI lineage: Eukaryota > Viridiplantae > Streptophyta > Magnoliopsida > Poales > Poaceae > Triticum > Triticum dicoccoides. Next base: position 263,272,369 of record NC_041385.1, on the reverse strand, counting down.
CTCCAAAAGTCGGTATATTACGTGTCCACGGTCCTCAGCCCATGCAAATCCCGATACCCACACTATCAAAAGATCGCATACGCGGTCCTCATGGCATCCCGAAATCTACGACACTACTTCCAGGAGTGTTCGATTACGGTGGCCTCCGAAGTACCACTCAATGACATAATAAACAACCGCGACGCTATGGGCCGGATTGCTAAATGGGCCATCGAGCTCCTTCCATTCGACATAACATACAAACCACCGCGGGCCATTAAGTCGCAAGTATTGGCTGACTTTGTTGCCGAAGGGACAGAAGCCGAACTCCCTAAAGAGTATGGCTCGTACTCTAATTGGATCATGCACTTCGATGGCTCTAAAATGCAAGCTGGATTGGGAGCAGGTGTAGTCCTGACTTCCCCCACTGGAGATACGGTCCAATACATACTCCAAATATTATACACAGACTCCAACAACGCAGCCGAATACGAGGGTCTGTTGCATGGTCTTCGGATGGCAGTCTCTATGGGCATTCAACGCCTGGAGGTACGCGGGGACTCAAACCTCGCAATATCACAAATAAACGGAGATTTTGATGCCAAGGATCCGAAAATGGCGGCCTACCGTAACGCCGTCCTCAAAATGTCAGCTCGATTCGAGGGGCTCGAATTCCACCATGTGGCTCAAGAAAACAATCAAGCGACGGATATCCTTGCCCGCGTCGGCGCTAAACGCGACCCTGTCCCACCCAACATATTCCTGGAGTGGCTGTTCAAGCCATCCGTGGTATGGGAAGGTGAGTCCGGCAACACTATCCCGGATCCGAATACAACCCCAGATTCCGAACCATCTGATATAATCGGGGGCTCCGCCACCGAAATAACACCTTCGGCCCGCGAAATCATGGCTGTAATCGCCTCGTGGACTGAGCCTTTCTTGGCCTACCTAAATAGGCAGGAGCTCCCCGAGGACCAAAATGAAGCATGTTGTATTGTGCGGCATTCCAAGGCCTACAAAGTCCATGAGGGGGAACTCTATAAGAAAAGTGCAACCGGAGTGCTCCAAAGATGCATCTCCGAAGAGGAAGGGCAGAAGCTCTTGGCTGAAATCCATGCCGGACTCGGCGGGCACCACACTGCGGCTCGGGCACTTGTCAGCAAGGCCTTCCGTACAGGTTTTTATTGGCCGACAGCCCGAGCAGATGCACAGGACCTTGTCCAACACTGCGTCTGTTGCCAGCTCTTTGCCAATCAAAGCCATATGCCCCCTACCGCTCTCCAAACAATCCCCATGACTTGGCCCTTCGCGGTCAAGGGGATGGATATGGTAGGACCCCTTAAAGGGGGAAGCCATAAGAAAAAATACTTATTGGTCATGGTGGACAAGTTCACCAAATGGATAGAAGCCAAACCAGTTAAAACAGCCAAATCCGGACCAGTGATGGACTTCATATCAGGGGTTGTACACCGTTACGGCGTCCCCCACAGCATCATCACTGACAATGGCTCAAACTTCACAGCCGATGAAGTGAAAACTTGGTGCGGCAATATGGGCATTAAGCTTGATTACGCCTCTGTCTACCATCCCGAAACAAACGGCCAGGTCGAACATGCAAACGGTCTCATCATGAACGGTATCAAACCTAGACTAGTGCGGTCCTTAGCAGAATCAGACACGCACTGGGTCGAGGAGCTTGACTCCGTACTCTGGGGGCTGCGGACCACGCTGAACCGCACCACCGGATACACACCATTTTTTATGGTGTATGGTCAGAAGCAGTACTACCCTGCGACATAATCCATGACTCACCTCGCGTGCGCCTGTACGAAGAGAAGGAGGCCGAGTTAGATCGGCAGGACAACTTAGATGCCCTGGAGGAAGAGCGCGACGTTGCAAAAGCCCATTCCTCATTCTATCAGCAGCAGGCTCGAAGGTATCAAAGCAGAGAAGTGTGGGCCAAAACTTACAATATTGGCGAACTCATTCTACGCCTACCGGAGAAGAAGAAGGACAAGATCAAACCTAAGTGGGAGGGTCCCTTCATTATTGATAAAGTTCTCACTGGAGGAGCGTACCGCCTGCGTAATGCATCCGATAACAGACTCGAGCCGAACCCATGGAACGCGGCCAGACTCCGAAGATTCTACACCTAGTGCCAAACTTAGTGTTCATCTCCTTACCCACGCTCTTTTAATTATGCCCCCCTTTTTTCCTTTCTCGCCCTTTTTCCCTCCTTCACACAAAGTATTCAAGACAGTGCAGATGTTTGGATCACTCCGGCCGCACTATGTGTGTTAACCATACCTGGGGGCTTCCTATACGGAAGCTAAATATAATTACTTTCATGGCTTCCTGCCTATCACATATGCGTTCTTTTTCCATATGTGCCTTTTCTTCACCATTATATACATCGATATGACTTAAGATGTGGCCATGCTGGGTTGCTTGGCTCTTGTGTTTATGCCCTACATTCCCGTTAATTCGGCTAGGGTATAAGGGGAGCACCTCTGCGATTGTTACTGCCGGTTCAGCCGGATGTGTACCTCAGACTGGGTGAAGCCGAAAGCTAGCGTTCTTAAGGGAATATTCGGTCGGTGAACAAAAGATGTTTCTTTCATTTATTACAACGTGAATCCCCAGAAGTTTTGTATCCTGCGTTTCTGTGCGCAGTTCGAACATGTACATCGATGCATGCGTACCCAGGGAAAGGAACCCCTAACGGAACTATTCTCCCTGGAAGATGTTTCTTACTACCCATGTAATATAACATAACTAGTTGGGTACTTGTCTGTTCAAGCACTTATGACCCCTACACCTGGTACCACGCATACCCCGGTTCTGCATAACTGAGTGGGTATTCGGATACACCCCGGACTGTTGGATCCGGGGGCTGAAGCAAAAAGGTCCGCCATGACAAATGATTTTTAATCTGGCTAAGGACTACATATGTCCATTGAATTACATAGTCACTTGGACTGACTATTTTCTTCCTCTATATGATCCAACAGGCTATCTAGCTTGCAATCCTGTTGAGAATATTTTGCGGCTAATGCTACCTCGTCATACACCAGACTCGCGGGAATTTCTTGGCCATCTGGCCCCACCGGTCCGACTTCGGCCATATGGTTCGGGTCAAGCTTGGTGTAGCACGTCTTCACCATGGCCCAGGCTTCCCTTGCACCTTGTCGGCAGGCGAACACCTTCCACAACCGAAAGCGCTGCCGTGCTCCTTGGAGCATACACACGAGCTCCCCCATGCCTCTTGGCAGGGAAGTGGGTGGAAACAAGGCCTGGGCAATACCCTGCATCACCTGCCGAACTCGATCGTGCAGCTGTGAGAGGTCTTGCAGTACATCGCCTACAGATCCGGGCATCTCCTCTTCAGGACAGCCCGTCAACATACCTACAGATATAAACTCTTTCAATATGCTTCCTCGCCAAACCGTACCACAGTTCGATTAGGCACTTACCATAAATGCCGCGACGAAGCCTTCTATTCTCCTTTACGGAGTCCGCCAGCTGAGCTCAAACATCTGATAATTCGATGCCCAGCCGGACGTTGGCATCTTGGAGATTGTTTTTCTCCCGCCTAACCTGCGTAAGCACATGCTCGCCAGCCCTTAGCTGTCTTTGGAGATGCGACTCGCTATCTTTTACGATCTCTGGATTCGTCCCGGGATTGTCTGCAGAATTTTCTATTAGACTTATGAAGCAAGCCAATTGCTAACTGGTACATTTCTTTAAAGTTTCTCTATTGAAACAAATGTTATCAGATGAGGCCTTCTGGGATTCCTCTAGTTTGGCAACTGCGGCCCTCAGCTGGGTCTTGCACTCCTCCAGCTCTTGAGACAATTCGGTATTCTTATCTACAAGAAACTATGCATAAAATGATCCTTAAATCAGTTATCCCAACCGTTTCAAGTCTCAGGGGCTACTGCTATACATGCTTATCAAATTTCCTTACCCGTATATCTTTTGCATACTGGTCCGTCGCTCGGGCGAGCCCGCCTTGAGCAGCTCGGATGTATGCGTCTCCCGAATTGAAAGCGTTAAATGCCTCTTCGGAAAAGATGCTATTGCGAAGTACGGCCCGTCGGCGCCGGTGATTCATGGCACTCTCTACTTCGGAATTTGTGGCGGAAGCATATCCGCATCCTCTGTCGGAGGACAATTCAGCGTCGGTCCCACATCGGCCTCCTCTCTCGTAGCCGGTTCTAGAATCTGGCTGGTAGAGGCGTGACCGGCAGGATCTCCGGATATAGTCCGGCGACTCCTCTTTCTGCCAGAACACGAAGGACGCTATTACATTTGAAACACAATAATCATAGAGCAGGTTTTTACCATACCTCTGTAATGGCGTTTCGGCCCTAACCGCCTTCCTCTTAAGCCTGCCTGACCCGGTCACCCTTTACCGACGAGCCCCAGGGTCTCGGCGCCGCGTTCTGATGGTCGTCTCTATAAAAATACGATATTTTATGCATAAGGCATGATGTCAGAAAGGAGTCCTCTTCAGAGGATAAGGTTTTGACTTTGCTTACACGCGATGCAGGTAGCAGTCCCGGATAGTCGGCGATAATAGCCACCGAAGCGCCATCGTAGCTGGCCTGATAAAATGTCCCGTTGACAAGGTCCACAAATATATCTAGATCTTCTTCAAGTCCTGGATCGAAGGCCCTTCCGGGGTCCTCTAGCTGCGGGGAGGGGCTGTTGAATCCTTCCACGGCCCTCCTCAGTTCCTGCTCCAAAATATCAGGGTAAAATGACTGAGATGAAGGGCGCCAGAATGAGTAAAGTGGGGGAAAGAGTGATGACTTACCCAGCATGGGGGGTTGTACATGGAAAATCCAACCCGCGGTTTAATACGAAGAAATTCTTCTTCTTCTCCTTTATACAAATCGGACAATATTCTTGCCAGAGCAGGGACGGAGTCCGGACCTTTACGACTACAGCGGGTGGCATCATCTTCCCCGTTGAAGTGCCACATGGGCTTCCCCCGATATTGAAGTGCCTGCACCCCCCGCATTATGCATATTGCTATAACCTCGACTATTGTCAGCCCTGATTTGGCCAGTGTCTTTATCCTACTCATCAGGAAGTGGACTTCTCTGGTATCTTCCTCTTGGGGGCCCGAGGGCGCCAACTTCGACGTGTCTTCGGTGGAGCGTTATTGAACTCAGGGAGGCCCGTCCGGACTGGATCTGGGAGGGGAACGTCATCAACATAAAACCACTCCGAGGGCCAGTTTTCAGATGCCTTCTTGGGGGTACCGGACATGTATCCAGTCTTGGCGACGCGCCATATTTCGGCTCTGCCCACTTGACATATGGATTCCCCCTGGTTGTGAGGGACAAGGCAGAATAACTTCTTCCATAACCTGAAGTGAGCCTCACAGCCCAGGAATAGTTCACAAAGGGTGACGTATTCTGCGATGTGCAGCACGGAGGCGGGGTGAAGTTGTGCAACTGGAGGCCATAGAACTCCAGGAGCCCGCGAATGAATGGGTGGATTGGAAACCCGACGCCTCTTAGAAAATATGGGATGAGGCATACTCGCTCCCCCTGAGATGGGCTGGGAAATCTCTCTGCTTGCTCCCCGCCATCATAGGTGGCTAGTCTGGCTTGGACGGGGACCATGAACGCCGGTGGAAGAAACCCCTGGGTCTGCAACTCTTCTAAACGGCTATGGGGAACATAACACTCTTACCAATCACCTGGCTTAGAGCTAAGGAATCGAGAAGAGGAGCTGCGGCGACCGGCCATGGTGGAATGGTTCTTTCCGGGAGCGCTCTGTTGGATGCTTGCTCAAGGGAAGAAGGTGAGGTTTGGATCTGAGGATCCCCGTCCCTTCAAATAGACGGTTTTCCTGCACGGCCGGGGTGGCAAATGTGAAAATGCCCTGGCTCCTCGTATTCACTCGACACGTGGAGATGGCCATTATTGAAGCACAAAAGCCGATGAGTACAACATTGATGGGAAGCCGGACACTGTTTGTTACAACGGGTACTTTGGAGTATTCGGAGATGGAACCCGCCTTGCAATGCCGAAGACAATCTACGCACTGGACTCATCGTCATTGAAGCCTGGTTCAGGGGCTTCTGAGGCAGTCCTAGATTAGGTGGTATCCGGACAGCCGGACTATATACTTTGGCCGGACTATTGGACTGTGAAGATACAAGACTCAAGACTTCGTCCCGTGTCCGAATGGGACTCTCCTTTGCGTGGGAGACAAGCTTGGCAATCCGGATGTTAGATCTTTGTAACCGACTCTGTATATACCCTAGCCCCTTCCGCTGTCTATATAAACCGGAGGGTTTAGTCCATAGAGGGACAATCATAATCATCATAGGCTAGCTTCTAGGGTTTAGCCTCTACGATCTCGTGGTAGATCAACTCTTGTAATACTTATATGATCAAGATAAATCAAGCAGGAAGTAGGGTTTTACCTCCATCGAGAGGGCTCGAACCTGGGTAAAACATCGTGTCCCTTGCCCCTATTACCATTAGGCTTAGACGCACAGATCGGGACCCCTACCCGAGAACCGCCGGTTTTGACACTGACACCTGCCCCCATATATAAAGGAGGGGGGAGGAGGCCGGCCACCAGGGGCACGCCATGGGGGGAGTCCTACTAGGACTCCACTCCTAGTAGGATTCGCCCCCCCCCTTTTCCTTTTTTTGGAGTAGCAAAGGGGAAAAGGGAGAGGGAGTAGGAGAGGGAAAGGGGGGGGCACTGCCCCCACCCCTTGTCCAATTCGGATTGGCAACGGGGGCGCGCGCCACCTCCTATGGCCGGCCCTCTCTTCTCCACTAAGTCCCATGTTGGCCCATTACTTTCCCGGGGGGGAGGGGTCCGGTAACCTCCCAGTACTCCGAAACTTCCTGAAACCATTCTGGTGTCCGAATGTAACCTTCAATATATGAATCTTTACATCTCGACCATTTCGAGACTCCTTGTCATGTCCGTGATCTCATCCGGTACTCCGAACAAAACTTCGATCACCAAAACACATAACTCATAATACAAATCGTCATCAAACGTTAAGTGTGCGGACCCTTCCGGTTCGAGAAGTATGTAGACATGACGGAGACACATCTCCGATCAATAACCAATAGCGGAACCTGGATGCTCATATTGGTTCCTACATATTCCACAAAGATCTTTATCGGTCAAACCGCATAACAACATACGTTGTTCCCTTTGCCATCAGTATGTTACTAGCCCGAGATTCGGTCGTCGGTATCCTCATACCTAGTTCAATCTCGTTACTGGCAAGTCTCTTTACTCGTTCTGTAATGCATCATCCCATAATTAACTCGTTAGTTACATTGCTTGCAAGGCTTACAGTGATGAGCATTACTGAGAGGGCCCATTGATACCTCTCCGATACACGGAGTGACAAATCCTAATCTCGATCTATGCCAACCCAACAAAATCCTTCGGAGGCACCTATAGAGCATCTTTATAATCACCTAGTTATGTTGTAACGTTTGATAGCACACAAGGTGTTCCTGCGGTATTCGGGAGTTGCATAATCTCATAGTCAGAGGAACATGTATAAGTCATGAAGAAAGCAATATCAATAAAACTTAACAATCATTATGCTAAGCTAACAGATTGGTCTTGTCCATCACATCATTCTCTAATGATGTGATCCCGTTCATCAAATGACAACACATGTCTATGGTCAGGAAACATAACCATCTTTGATTAACGAGCTAGTCAAATAGAGGCATACTAGGGACACTCTGTTTTGTCTATGTATTCACACATGTACTAATAAGTTTCCGGTTAATACAATTCTAGCATGAATAATAAACATTTATCATGATATAAGGAAATATAAAAAACAACTTTATTATTGCCTCTAGGGCATATTTCTTTCAGTCTCCCACTTGCACTAGAGTCAATCATCTAGATTACATAGTAATGATTCTAACACCCATGGAGTCTTGGTGCTTATCATGTTTTGCTTGTGGAAGAGGCTTAGTTAACGGTTCTGCAACATTCAGATCCATATGTATCTTGAAAATCTCTATGTCTCCCTCCTTGATTTGATCACGCATGGAGTTGAAGCGTCTCTTGATGTGTTTGGTTCTCTTATGATACCTAGATTCCTTTGCCAAGGCAATTGCTCCAGTGTTGTCACAAAAGTTTTTCGTAGGACCCGATGCACTAGGTATTACACCTAGATCAAATATGAACTCCTTCATCCAGGCTCCTTCATTTGCTGCTTCCGAAGCAGCTATGTACTCCGCTTCACACATAGATCCCGCCACGACGCTCTGCTTGGAACTGCACCAACTGACAGCTCCATCATTCAATATAAATACATATCCAGTTTGTGACTTAGAGTCATCCGGATCAGTGTCAAAGGTTGCATTAACATAACCATTTATGACAAGCTCTTTGTCACCTCCATAAACGAGAAACATATCCTTAGTCCTTTTCAGGTATTTTCAGGACGTTCTTGACCGCTGTCCGGTGATCCACTCCTGGATGACTTTGGTACCTCACTTCTAAACTTATAACCAGTCACACATCAGGTCTGGTACACAACATGGCATACATGATAGAACCTATGGCAGAGGCATAGGGAATGACTTTCATTTTCTCTCTATCTTCTGCAGTGGTCAGGCATTGAGTCTGACTGAACTTCACACCTTGTAACACATGCAAGAATCCTTTCTTTAACTAATCCGTTTTGAATTTCTTCAAAACTTTATCAAGGTATGTCCTTTGTGAAAGTCCAATTAAGCATCTTGATCTATCTATATAGATCTTGATGCCAACATATAAGCAGGTTCACCGAGGTCTTTCATTGAAAAGTTCTTATTCAAGTATCGTTTTATGCTATCCAGAAATTCTGTATTATTTCCAATCAACAATATGTCATCCACATATAATATTAGAAATGCTACAGAGCTCCCACTCACTTTCTTGTAAATATAGGCTTCTCCAAAAGTCTGTATAAAACCATATGCTTTGATCACATTATCAAAGCGTATATTCCAACTCCGAGAGGCTTGCTCTAGTCCATAAATGGATCGCTGGAGCTTGCACACTTTGTTAGCACCTTTTGGATCGACACCACCTTCTGGTTGCATCATATACAACTCTTCTTTAAGAAATCCATAATGAATGCAGTTTTGACATCCATTTGCCAAATTTCATAATCATAAAACGTGGTAATTGCTTTCATGATTCGGACAGACTTAAGCATCCCTACAGGTGAGAAGGTCTCATCATAGTTAACTCCTTGAACTTGTCGAAAACCTTTCGCAACAAGTCGAGCTTTGTAGACAGTAACATTACCCTCAGTGTCAGTCTACTTCTTGAAGATCCATTTATTTTCTATGGCTTGCCGATCATCAGGCAAGTCCACCAAAGTCCACACTTTGTTCTCATATATGGATCCCATCTCAGATTTCATGGCCTCAAGCCATTCGCAGAATCCGTGCTCATCATCGCTTCCTCATAGTTCGAAGGTTCATCACGGTCTAGTAACATGAGTTCTAGAATAGGATTATCATACCACTCTGGTGCGAATTGTACTCTGGTTGACCTACGAGGTTCGGCAGTAACTTGATCTGAAGTTTCATGATCATCATCAGTAGCTTATTCACTAATTGGTGTAGGAATCACTGGAACTGACTTCTTTGATGAACTACTTTCCAATTCAGGAGAAGGTACAATTACCTCATCAAGTTCTACTTTCCTCCCACTCACTTCTTTCGAGAGAAACTCCTTCTCTAGAAAGGATCCATTCTTAGCAATGGATATCTTGCCTTTGGATTTGTGATAGAAGGTGTACCCAACAGTTTCTTTTGGGTATCCTATGAAGACACATTTCTCTGATTTGGGCTCGAGCTTATCAGGTTGAAGCTTTTTCACATAAGCATCGCAGCCCCATACTTAAAGAAACGACAACTAAGGTTTCTTGCCAAACTGCAGTTCATATGGTGTCATCTCAATGGATTTAGATGGTGCCCTATTTAACATGAATGCAACCGTCTCTAAAGCATAACCCCAAAACTATAGCGGTAAATTAGTAAGAGACATCATAGATCACACCATATCTAATAAAGTACTGTTACAATGTTCGGACTCACCATTACTGTTGGGGATATTGGGTATGACCCGCCCAGCAGGGGCCGGGTCATACCACCGGTGGTTCATAATGAGAAGGCCCAAGAAGATGTTGAAGATGGCGGTTCATGAAGCAAGCTTACTGTAGGCCCAAGACCCGGTGGCGACTTGAGGCCCACAGGCATAAACCGCCATATGTTTAACTTGTATGTTAAGGAAAGTTTAGTTTGGTCACTGAGCCGGACACGTTGTGTATGAGCCGGCCGGGACTCTGTAAGCCGCCGGGCATCAACCTGTAAATATAAGGGGTGACCCGGCGGCGGGTTAAGGCAGTCGAGAACTAGGTCAAGCGTATTCGCTCCCTGGTTATCAAAACCCAAGCAATAAAACCTAAATTAGGAGTAGGCCTTTACCTCATTGAGAGGGGCCGAACCTGGGAAAACTCTCTGTGTCCTTTGTCTAGTTTAACCACTTCAAGCTAACTACGTTGCGATGGCTCCACACCAAAGTCCTCATTCTAGGGAAGCTACCGTGACAATTCCACGACGGTTGGTGCCCACCGTGGGGCCAGTGCATGGTGGCTTCGAGTTCTTGAAGGGCAACTTAGGAGGGCTCAAGGGATACGCTGTGGGCCGGATGACTAAGAGTCATCGCAGCAAGCTCTATATCGATGACGCGGGCTGGGGCCCCGAGGCTGGCTCAATCGAGTACGATTACCGGGTCCCCTTTGGTGGAATTCATGTCTTCATCGGCAGGACTGGTGAGTTGGATGCTGAGCCGGACATCTGCGCCGACATCGCCGAGACGGCTCAGCGCGCGCGACCCGCAAAGGTTTGAACCGCCCCGAAGCGTGTCTTTGTTGGATGTATTCAAGGAGTGGATCTGGAAGGAGGATCTATGTCTAGTGGAGAGACGATCGTCTATTCAGGTGATGAGTCCTCAACCGGTGAGACCAACTCCATGTATCAAGTGCAGGATGGTAGGCTTGGGGGCTGTTCCGATGGCGATAGTATTCCGGACCCCTATGAGCTACCGAACCAGGTTGCGATCTTCATGGCCGGTATGCAACCAGGACAGAATTCTTCAACTACGGCATCGATGATCTCTGGTTCAGTGACTGCAATGGTAGCTGGGGCAGGAGGCCTTGTGAGCCCGCCAGCTCAAGTTTTATCTGAACTGTTGGAGGCTCTGGCACATTGTGAACAACGGAGGTGACCCCGGCGAACCAAGCGCAATGTAATGTGATGAGATAGCTCAAGACAAGGAGGATTTAAATGTTGAGAACACTCGGATGGGGACGGAGCGAGCCGCCTTGGAGAGGGAGGTAGAACGGCTTCAAGTAGAAAACTTTCACTTGAGCTTGGACCAGAACACATCAAAAGCTGTCTTAAACAGAAGGCATGCGATTCATTTACCCCCTATTTACGATGCGAGAAACCTTTTCAACACGCCTGGGGCAGGAACCAATAACCCGCCTGTTGTGGGTCGGGTCGTTGAGGCACCGGCTGCTGGAGCACTGGTTCAGCCACGTGCTGCAGACCCCCCAGGTTTGAATTTGACCCCTCCTCAGCATGTTCCAACGCCCCCGGTTCACTATTCTAATCCTCTTGATAACATGATAGCTGCGGCTACTCGATTGGTGGCTCTCCCGGTTCAGGATGAGTCGCTAACTGCGATGGAAATACGGCGAGCCGAAGAACTTCTTCAGACGGCTGTGGCTCAACAGGTAGCTTATTCATACAGTCATTAACGGATTCACTCGACCCCGCGTCCAAGCTGGAGTTATAGCAGACATATTGATGAACTGGCTGTATCGAGCAGTGAACGGCTCTGCAATCAACCTCGTAGGCCTGACCCGCCGTGTGCTGGTAATGATGCTCAGGCTTTGGGTGGACTAGGGCAGGGCACGGCGTGAGGCTGAGCTGGTGGCTTAGTTGGCGGCTCAACAGCAACCTCCGGTTTATCCGTCAACATCTATGGACACGGGGGTGACTTCTAGAACCTTGGGCGTGCCATGTTTAGTGCGGACTCTATGCAACGAGCGCTTGCCTAAGGATTTCAAGGCCCCCCGTAAGGTGCCTAACTACATGGCAGATCAACCCCCAGAGGCTTGGATTGAAAGCTATGAGATGGCTATGGAGATGTTGGATGTTAGTGATGCTGCATGTGCTAAGTATTTCACCATGATGTTGGATGGGCTGACTCAAACTTGTTTAATAGGGTTGCCCGCTAACTCCATTAGATCGTGGGCGGAGTTGAAAACGTGTTTTATCAAAAATCTATAGACACATGTAAGCATCCTATGTCGATTCTAGATTTAGACTCTTGTGTCCAAGGTGAGGGCGAGTCAACAACCAATTGGGTGAACCGGTTCTCAGCTGTTAAACACTCGTCATACAGTATCAACGCCGGTTCAGCGGTCCTGATGTTGGAAAAGAAATGTTGTTTCCTTCCCCTTAAGCAGAAATTGGGGTGGCTTAAGCGCAATTGCAATGATATGGGGGAGCTCATGGCGTCTCTCATGAAGTATGCCGACTCTGATAATACTAAAGACCTAGAGTCTGATGAGGATAAAAATAGCAAAGGGAAGAAAGGGGGCAATGCAAAAGGATAGCACAATACGGCGGGTCAAGGTGGTAATGGTAAGCGCAAGGCCGACGACAGTTTAGACTTTGTGGCTAACACTAATACGCAGTGTAATAATCAGCGTCATAAGGGGAAGACATCAGCGCCTCGGTTTGGAGGGCCGAAATTCAACCTTGAGGCCATGATGAACCGGCCTTGCCCAAAGCATGGAACCCAGGAGAAGCCGGCCAGTCATCTGTGGCAGGATTGCTTCATCATGAGGGAGTATAGAAACTCTATTTTTTTCCAGAACAATCATGGCTCGCATGGCGGTTCAAGATCAGGCTCTCATGGACTTGGGTTTGGAGGTGGCGGTTCAAGCTGTGGTTTTTAGGGCCAGGGCAATCGAGGCGGTTTTAATCAACAATCTGGCCAAGGGAATCAGCAGCAGTAGTCTGGTTATCAAAGCAATCCAAAGCAATTGAATAGTGGTCAAGATCATGTGTTCACCACAAGTTTGTGCAAACGAGATCAGAAAATCCATAAGCGGGCGATGAACTCAGTTGAGCCGGTAGTACCTCGTTATTTGAGGTGGTTTGAGCAGCCTATTGTATGGAGCCGTGAGGATCACCCGCCCCAAGTTGACAATCTGGGTCAATCGGCATTGGTGGTTGGTCCGCGTGTAGGAAGATATAAGCTTACAAAGGTGCTCATGGATGTGGGAAGCAGTATCAATATCCTTTATTATGAGACCTTTCATCGTTTGAATTTAACTGACAAAGATCTTAAGACATCTTCTACTATTTTCCATGAGGTGGTGCCTGGTAAGTCGGCATATCCAGTGTGTAAGATAACCCTGGAGGTGGCCTTTGGGAATGACCATGATTCCAGAGCTGAGAAATTGACCTTTGAGGTGGTCGAGATCAAAAGCCCGTATCACACTTTGTTTGGGCGGACGGCTTATGCCAAGTTTATAGAACGACCTTGTTATGTTTATTTGCAACTTAAAATGACGGGTCATAAGGGCACCATCAGGGTGCATGGTGATAGGAAGATTGCTCTGGATTGTGAAGAGGGTGATGTTGCGTATGCTGAGTCGGCCTGTGCCACCGAGGAGTTGAAGTTTTATAAAGACAATGTTGACCAAAAGGATATGACACCTTTGAAGAAGCCAACTATAGAGAATGACGCCCTATTGAAGTTTAAGTCGGAAGATGATACTAAGTTGGTCAATTTTGTTCCTGGCGACTCGTCCAAGCAGTTCAGCATCAGTGCTAATATGGATCCAAAATAGGAAGACGCGCTCATCGAGTTCATCCGTGAGAACCGGGACATCTTTGCATGGAAACCTCTGACATGGCAGGTGTACCGAGGGAACTCGCTTAGCACACTCTTAATGCCGATCCAAAGTTTAAACCGGTCAAGCAATTCCTTCGTTGTTTTAATGAAGAGAGGCGTAAGGTAATTGGTGAAGAAGTGGCCCAGCTCTTGGCTGCTGGGTTCATCATTGAAGTTTTTCATCCTGATTGGTTAGCTAACCCGGTGCCGGTGCTTAAGAAAAACGGCAGGCGTATGTGTATGTATTATATAGACACTAATAAAGCATGTCTGGCTGACCCTTTTTCTCTTCCTCGTATTGATCAGATTATTGATGCTACGGTGGGTTGTGAGTGTTTGAGCTTTTTGGATGCTTATTCTGGTTATCATCAGATCAAGATGGAAGTTCAGGACCAGGAGACGACAACTTTCATCACTCCCTTTGAAGCCTTCTACTATGTATCTATGCCTTTCAGGCTCAAGAGTGCCCAGGCGACTTACCAACGGTGTGTTCAGAATTGCCTCCATGACCAGATTGGATGCAATCTTCACGCCTATGTGTATGATATTGTTGTGAAATCCAGGAAAAAGGAGACTTTGATAGATGATTTGAAAGATACCTTTGACAATCTCCGGGTTTATAAGATGATGCTTAACCTGGCCAAGTGTGTCTTTGGTGTGCCAGCAAGAAAACTATTGGGCTTCCTGGTTTCTAAGAGAGACATTGAAGATAACCCGGAGAAGATCAAGGCTATCACTTCTTTGGCTAAGCCGGCTTGTATCAATGACGTCCAGCGTTTGGTGGGTCATATTGCAGCTTTGCGCTAGTTTATTAGCCGCCTGGGAGAGAAGGCTATACCTTTTTATAAAATGATGAAGAAGACAGATAACTTTGTCTGGAGTGATGCTGCCAATGAGGCGTTTGAGGCGCTTAAGAGACAGTTGGCCGAGCCACCGGTTCTTGCAGCTCCTATTGAGAAGGAGCCCTTGCTTTTATATGTGGCTGCAAACAACATAGCTGTTAGTATGGCAGTTGTGGTTGAAAGGAAAGAGTTAGGCAAGGAGTATCCGGTTCAAAGGCCGGTTTATTATGTGAGTGAGGTGGTCACTGAGTCTAAGCAGAGATACCCACATTGGCAGAAATTGGTTTATGACGTATTCATGACTAGCCACAAGTTGAAGCAATATTGGTCATCCCATCACTGTGGTTAGTTCTGCTCCCTTTGGGGATATTATTCAAAACAAAGAAGTCGTAGGTCGGGTAGCTAAGTGGACCATTGAGCTTGGACCCCATGGATTGAAGTATATGCCTCGGACGGCTATAAAGTCTCAAGCACTTGTGGATTTCATCAATGACTGGACAAAATTGCAGATGCCTGAGGATAAGCCGGATAGCACATATTGGACTATTCATTTTGATGGATCCAGGCAATTGGAACGCTCAGGGGGCTGGAGTTATATTGACTTCCCCGCGAGGTGATTTTTTTATGTTTTAACCTTGATGTTCCCTTGTACTAACAATGCAGCTGAGTATGAAGCCTTACTCCATGGTTCTTCGGATGGCTAAAGAGATGAATCTAAGCCGGGTGAGGTGTTTTGGCAACTCAGACTTGGTGGCTCAACAGGTGTCAGGAACTTGGGATTCAAAGTATCCAATCATGGTGGCTTATCGCCGAGAGGTTGATACTATTGTTGGTCATTTCAAAGGTCATCAAGTGGAGCATGTTGATCGCAGGAAAAGTGAAGCTACTGATGCTTTAAGCCGGCCAGGGTCTCAGCTTAAGCTGGTACCCCCTATTGTTTTCCCCGATGTTTTGCATAACCCATCAGTTAAATTGCCTACGGAGGAAGATCTTGCAATTCCTGACCTGGAGGCACAGTTGGTGGCAACTCTCCATGTTATTCCTGATTGGACTGTTCCATATTTGGATTACATGACCCGAGGCGAGTTACATGTGGATGAAACCTTGGCCCGGAAAATAACCCGGAGGTCTAAGTCAATGACTATTGTCAATGGTACAGGGGTGTTTCGACGATGCATTTCTCCCGAGGAGGGCCGGCTGTGAAATTTTAAGGTAGATTCATGAAGGAGATTGCGGCCATCATGTCGGCTCTAAATCTCTAGTTGCTAAAGCTTTTCGTCATGGGTTTTATTGGCTGACGGCTCATGCTGATGCAGAAGATTTGGTCAGTAAATGTGATGGCTGTCAGAAATTTTCAAGACGAGCTCATGTGCCGGCTCAAGAATTGAGGTTGATTCCAATTACTTGGTCTTTTGCAGTCTGGGGGCTGGATATGGTTGGGCCTTTTAAAAGGTCTAAGGACAAAAAGACCCATCTCCTGGTAGCTGTTGACAAGTTTACAAAGTGGGTTGAAGCTGAGCCGGTCAGCAAATGTGATGTAGCAACGGCGGTTCAATTCATCAAAAAGGTGATTGAGGGAGTCCTGGACTAGGGGGTGTCCAGATAGCCGAACTATCATCATCGACCAGACTCCAAGACTATGAAGATACAAGATTGAAGACTTTGTCCCGTGTCTGGATGGGACTTTCCTTGGCGTTGAAGGCAAGCTTGGCGATACGGATATGTAGATCTCCTACCATTGTAACCGACTCTGTGTAACCCTAGCCCTCTCCGGTGTCTATATAAACCGGAGGGTTTTAGTCCATAGGACACATAAAGCTCATACCATAGGCTAGCTTCTAGGGTTTAGCCTCCTTGATCTCGTGGTAGATCTACTCTTGTACTACCCATATCATCAATATCAATCAAGCAGGAGTAGGTTTTTACCTCCATCGAGAGGGCCCAAACCTGGGTAAAAACATCGTGTCCCTTGTCTCCTGTTACCATCCGCCTAGACGCACAGTTCGGGACCCCCTACCCGAGATCCGCCGGTTTTGACACCGACATTGGTGCTTTCATTGAGAGGCTTAAGTTGCATCCATACACTTTTGGTACGGCTAAATACACCAGGGGCTTAAGTTCTCCATATTATGGTGTGATAAGTCCGAACACTTTCACAAGTGCGGCACCCCGAACTTATAGCATTATATGCATCGGCTCCGAATCATGTCTTGGGTCAATAGTTGGGTTTGCCCGGCTCCCATGTTTTGGTACCTTACGTTCCATTATATTGGCTAAGGTAGCGCTGGGAGAACCACTGCGATTGTGCCCCAGTTGAGCTGGGTGAGCACCTTAGTGGAGAAAGCTAAAACTGACCGTCATGATAAGGCGAGAGCCGGTCGCTGTTCGAGAGGTTTTTTCGAGTCCCTAAAGACTTATGCTGCTTAGAGCGAAGAACCGGCTTTGTCCGGCCCAAGCGTGGATAGCGCCCCGAAATCGGCCTTTCGAACACTAGGGGCTTCGCCGAAATTTAAAATTATAGAATTCTATGGCTAAGTGAGAGTGTTCAAGCATTATAAGTCCGGTTGCCTCGTTCGCTGTGTTGAGCGCCTCCCTAGAAGGACCCAAAAATGGGAACAAGAGCGCTCAAGTTTATCCCGAACACCCCAGCACTAGTGGCATGGGGGCTGAAGCCAACGACTTGCCATCTCTCAGTTTGATAAACGGCCGCACAGAAGGTAATATTTTAAATTAACAAAAGTTGCTTAGCGCATATGAACAAAGTTTTCAGCGCACATGATAACAAAACGCGAGTCTAATCAAAGATTACATCTTTGGAGCACTCACCCGCAATAATGCGGGCACCCTTCAGGACACCCTTATAATACATCTCGGGCGTGCGATACTCCTTGCCCGGCGGCGGCACGTCCGTCACAAGCTTCTCGGCGTCCATCCTGCCCCAGTGCACCTTAGCGCGGGCAAGGGCCCGACGGGTACCTTCAATGCAGGCGGAATGCTTGATGACGTCAACCCATGGTCAACCGTCCACCAGCCGCTGCATCAGACTGAAGTAGCTCCCAGGCATGGCTTCCTTGGGCCATAGCCAAACTATAAGGCCCTTCATGGCCTGTTCGGCCGCCTTGTGGAGCTCGACCAGCTGCTTCAGCTGGTCGCTCAGGGGCACCGGATGTCCTGCCCCAACATACTGAGACCAAAACACCTTCTCCATTGAGCCCCCCTCCTCGGCTATGTAGAATGCGACAGCATCGGACACGCTGCGGGGCAGATCTGCAAACGCTCCTGGAGAGCTCCAAATTCGGGTAAGTAACAGGTAATTCACTTTTACATGCTTGCTTTGCATGAAGAATGCCTTACCCGCCGCTATCTTCTTCACCGCGTCGATTTCCTAGAGGGCCTTTTGGGCTTCGGCCTTAGCGGCTTTAGCACTCTCAAGAGCAGACGCAAGCTCGGACTCTCGAGTCTTCGAGTCACGCTCCAAATCCTCGTGTTTTTCTACGAGAGCCTGGAGCTCTTGCTGAACCTCCGCCACCCGCGCCTCCTGCTTCTCTCGCTCTGTGCGTTCCACGGCCGCATTGCGCTCGGCCGCGGACACCGCCTCCTTCAGGGTTGCCACCTCGTTTGTGGCCCCTGCAATACCCACGTTATTCCTGTCATTTTTTGCAACCAAATCCTTTTTTATAAGTTACAACTTTAATAAGGTGTTACTTACCTTCCTTGTCCTCGAGCTGCTTCTTGGCATGGCCGAGCTCGCTCTCGGACCGCTCGAGGCTCTTCTTTAAGGCATTAACCTCTGCAGTAAGTGCGGCAGAGGTCAGCAGCGCAGCCTGCATTCCCATATTGACATATTTGTGTTAGACTCATGCGTATATCTTTTAGATCCTCAGCTCGGCTTTTCTTTCCAAACACCGAACTAAGCATCAGGGGCTACTGTCTATGCAGTACTACTTTACATATCTTAAACAAAAATCCTTACCTCAAAGCCTGTTAGAAGGCTGCTGCAGGCTTCGGTCAGCCCGCTCTTGGCGGACTGAACTTTCTGAATCACCACACTCATGACGGTGCGGTGTTCCTCGTCGATGGAAGCGCCGTTGAGCGCTTCCAGCAAGTTATTCGGCGCCTACGGTTGGACGGAGGTCACCGGCGTCGCCGTCTTGCCCTTCTTACGAAGGGGCCGCCCGCCGGACTCCGGAACCACCAAAGGTTCCGGTACGGAGTCCGGCCCAAGGTCCGGGAGGTTGCCCTGCGGCACCTCCGATGTCTCCTCCTCCTGGCCGGTCCCCTTCTGGGACCCCACCTCCGCGTCGTCAGCGTCACGAGGGGAGGAGGCAGTCAGAAGTGAAGCGCTATTCACATCCGATGAACCCAAGGACCCGCTCGACGAAGCGGGGAGATCATCCTCGGGCGGACTACAGGGTTGTATGCGGTGTTAGAAGACGCGATGCAACAAAAAGAAAAATTATGAGTTATTCAGGGGTCCGGACACTTACGATCTCGCCAGGGGCTTGGCCCTTAAGGGCCACTCCTCGTCGCCGCCGTCGGCGTTGGTGGAACAGTCCGGGGGAAGGGTCCTTCCCTTCTTGGACCCTTCGACCTCCCCCGTTGGGGAGGCCTTCCTTTTCTTCTCTCCCCCCGCTGGGGGAGAGGCCTCTTTCTTCTCCTCCTTGTCCTCGTGGGAGGAGTCCGTCTCGGAGTCATCGGACGATGAATCCGATAACACTTGACGTCGGGAACTCCTCCGGGTTCCCGTGGCCTTCTTCTTGGCCATCTTCTCCGGCACCACGTATGGCGCCGGGACAAGCAGCCCTGTAAAACGGGCATCCGCTGGGACTTCTGGAAGGGGAGCCGGACAGTTAACCTGTCCGGACGTCTTCTTCCAGGCCTGTTAAATGTATTGGGAGTTTAGATCCCGTGTAGGGTCAAACTATGAAAAGCAAGTGTCCCATAAAGGATAACATAGCTTACCTCGCCAGCCGGACACTGCGAGCTGAATCCGCGATCTTCGGTAGCGGATGCGGGAGCCTCGGCACCCTTGAACAGCACCCTCCAGGCCTCTTCGTACGTAGTGTCGAAGAGCCCGCTCAAAGTCTGGTGCTGTGCCGGATCGAACTCCCACAAGTTGAAGTCCCACTGTTGGCAGGGGAGAATCCGGCGGATGAGCATGACCTGGATTACGTTGACAAGCTTGAGCTTCTTGTTCACCAGGGTTTGGAGACAGGATTGGAGTCCGGTCAGCTCTTCCGAATCGCCCCACGGCAGGCCCTTCTCTTTCCAGGAGGTGAGCCGCATGGGGATGCCAGATCTGAATTCGGGGGCCGCTGCCCATTCAGGGTCACGCGGCTCGGTGATGTAGAACCACCCCGATTGCCACCCTTTGATGGTTACCGCGAAGGCGCCCTCGAGCCAGGTGACGTTGGGCATCTTGCCCACCATGGCGCCTCTGCACTACGCTTGGCTGCCCTTCACAACCTTCGGCTTGACATTGAAGGTCTTTAGCCATAAGCCGAAGTGGGGTTGGATGCAGAGGAAGGCCTCGCACACGACGATAAACGAAGAGATGTTGAGGATAAAATTCGGGGCTAGATCATGGAAATCCAGGCCGTAGTAGAACATGAGCCCCCGGACAAAGGGGTGAAGTGGGAAGCCCAGTCCGCGGAGGAAATGGGGAAGGAATACCACCCTCTCATGGGGCCCGGGGGTGGGGATGAGCTGCCCCTCGTCGGGGAGCCGGTGCGCGATATCGCTGCACAAATATCCGGCCTTGCGTAGCTTCTTGATGTGCCCCTCCGTGACGGAGGAGGCCATCCACTTGCCTCCCGCTCCGGACATGGTTGGAGAAGGTTGAGGTGAGATGTGCAGACTTGGGCGCTGGAGCTCGAGTGTGCGGAGATGGATAAGCTAAGGAGGAAGAAGGCGTAGGTGAAAAAGGTGGATCCTTATCCCGTTATATATGGGCGGACGAAACTGCGCGCCCCCACCAGCCCGGTAAAACTCGCTTATCTCCCAAGCGCCACAATCAATGGCGCGGTTGGGTTACCCACGTCCGTATTGATGAGAATCCCGGAATAAGGGGACATGATCTCTGCTTCGACAAGACGTGCCAAGGAATCTGCTTCGCTAAACGCGCTGAGGTGGAACAATAAAAACGATTCGAATAAAGGCTTGCCGTGGCATGACGTCATACCACCAAGTGCGTCAGCAGATTGAACCTGTGTAAATATTATTCTCTCTACGGTGGCATGTGGAATTTATTTTGCAGAGCCGGACACTATCCTGGTGTTCAAAATCTTCTATATTATTCGGAGGAGGAACCCGCCTTGCAATGCTGAAGAAAATATGCACGCCGGACTCGTCATCATTGAAGCCTGGTTTAGGGGCAACTGAGGGAGTCCTGGACTAGGGGGTGTCCGGATAGCCGAACTATCATCATCGGCCAGACTCCAAGACTATGAAGATACAAGATTGAAGACTTCGTCCCGTGTCCGGATGGGACTTTCCTTGGCGTGTTAGGCAAGCTTGGCGATACGGATATGTAGATCTCCTACCATTGTAACCGACTCTGTGTAACCCTAGCCCTCTCCGGTGTCTATATAAACCGGAGGGTTTTAGTCCATAGGACACATAACAATCATACCATAGGCTAGCTTCTAGGGTTTAGCCTCCTTGATCTCGTGGTAGATCTACTCTTGTACTACCCATATCATCAATATCAATCAAGCAGGAGTAGGGTTTTACCTCCATCGACAGGGCCCGAACCTGGGTAAAAACATCGTGTCCCTTGTCTCCTGTTACCATCCGCCTAGACGCACAGTTTGGGACCCCCTACCCGAGATTCGCCGGTTTTGACACCGACAGTGATCCTTCATTTTGGATACCCTCATAGTATCATTATTGATAATGGTACTAATCTGTCTAAGGGTGCAATGAAAGAATTCTGTCAACAAGTGCATCTTCGGCTTGATGTGTCGTCGGTGGCTCACCCCCAGTCTAATGGTCAAGCTGAAAGAGCCAATCAAGAAATCTTGAGAGGTTCCAAACCCCGGATTATGGTCCCTTTGTGGAGGACGCCAGGTTGTTGGGTGGAAGAATTTCCCTCAGTGCTTTGGAGCATCAATAGCACCCCCAACAGATCTACGGGTTACACACCTTTCTTCATGGTTTACGGAGCAGAGGCGGTTCTCCCTAGTGACATACGTCATGACTCGCCCCGCGTGACAGCTTATATTGAAGCTGATAATGAGAAAGCATGCCAAGATGCTATTGACCTTTTGGATGAAGAGAGTGACCTTGCGGCGGCTCGTTCGACGATTTACCAACAAGATCTGTGTCGTTATCAAAGCCGCCGGGTTAAAACCGGGAATTTTCAAGAAGGAGATTTGGTGCTTCGACTCATCCAAGATCAAACTGATATGCACAAGCTATCCCCACCTTGGGAAGGGCCCTTTGTGGTCAGTAAAAATCTAAACAACAGGTCATACTACCTTATATATGTTCTAGACCACAAGGACTCACGCACGTCGGAGGAGGAGACCCACTGGCCGTGGAATATTGCTCATCTTTGTCCTTATTACACTCGAGCCACCGGCTCTTGTGATGTACATACTTTTACCAATGTATATATTATGATTAGTACAATAAAGCCGGCATCCCTGATGATTCAGGGCCTTTGTCGTTTCATTTCTCAGAATCTGAGTGTTTATTGTTACTTCATAAAGTCACTTGGGGGCTTCTTGCTCATTGAGCATAGCTATGATTACCCTTTTGATCCGGCTTGTACGGCTTTATTCCAAAATACTTGGGGGGCTTCCTTCTCATTAAGCATAGCTGTGACTACCCTATTGGTCCGGCTTGTACGCCTGGATCAAAATATTACTTGGGGGCTCCTTGTTAAATGAACAGAGCTTTGTTGACCCTTGTAATTGGCTTGGACGCCGGGTGTATTCACCAAAAATCTGGGTTATCCTGCCTTTGTATGCTTGCCACTCCCACCAGGTAATCCTGGAATGACTTACCGTACTCTTGACAGTCAATCTTATAAAGACCCTGAACTTGTCAAAGTTAAAACGGTGATTGGTCATGTGACGCCCGACTTATAGGTTTGAATTAAGGAGTAACTCAATGGCTGTGCAGTCCTTGAATAGCACTTGATGTTGAGGCT
The DNA here is from genome assembly GCF_002162155.2 of Triticum dicoccoides. Taxonomy (NCBI): domain Eukaryota; kingdom Viridiplantae; phylum Streptophyta; class Magnoliopsida; order Poales; family Poaceae; genus Triticum; species Triticum dicoccoides. The sequence continues at coordinate 263,249,401 of NC_041385.1, read as the reverse complement.
TGGCAGCCTTTGAATGCCTTGTTTCTCTGGTTTATATTGACTTTGAATCTTTTTGGTGATTTTTGTTTATACCATAATGATATATGGTTGAAAGTTGATTCGAGCCATGTTGCCTTGATCTTATGATTCATATTTGAAAATATCCGGTGCTTTGATAATCCGGCCTGGCTTTGGACGTTAAGTCGCCAGTGTGTGACGATTATACGCTTGGAGTTCTATACTCTTAAATTTTTGGGATGTTACCCTTTGCTGTCTATGGCATTGTAAGCCGGCAGTATGAATAAAATTACACAGAGCACTGCGCTCTGAGGGCTAGGGCTATTACCCTTACTACATGTGGCATTGTAAGCTGGCAGTATAAATAAATATCACAGATATGATATTTGCTTTGTTATGATTATATGAAATTTTGATAAACTGGCCCTGGTTATGGACGATGCAGTCACCAGTGGTTTTCATATGGGGTATTATGACCCGCCTTGGGGTAAACCGCCAAGGCACTTGTTATCTGTTTGTATGCATGGTTTCGGACAACATGGTCAGCAAAGATGAGAATGATTATGAGCATAAACGGTGGATCATTAGAAATTGGGCCGGCACTAATGTGACCATTAGTGCCAGTTCCAATGGCTAGGCGGGCCGCTCTCTTTAGTACCGGTTCGTGCGGAAGCTTTAGCACCGGTTCGTGCCACGAACCGATACTAAAGAGAGTGGTCGCAGGTTCTTGTCAGACTAGGGCCCATCCAGCACCTTTAGTACCGGTTCTTGCCATGAAATGGTACTACAGGTCATCCTACATATAAACCCTTCGTCCAGCTCGCTCTGTTCTTTCCCCTTTCCCCTCTCCTCCTCTCTGTTCTTCCCCTCTTCCCGTCGAGCTCATCACACATTTTGCCCAAATTTTGTCAAGATTTGAAGGTCCCCATCCATTCAAGTGATCACAAAGGTTAGCAATTTTGTCCTTTCATCTCTCATTGCTAGATTAGCTCTTGCAATGCTATATATAGTGATTAATTTGTGGGTTTTAGTAATTTGTGAGGAATTATATGTGGTAGTTTATTTGATTTATATGCAATTTGAGATTAAAATAACTCTTAGTTTGCATATTGAGGTGTGGTTTACTTAGTGCCTTCCCGTCTCCGTCGTAACTACCGTCGATCGTCCGCACCGACCCGTCGCTGGTACCACCTTGTGGTGAGCCTCTTGTTCTTATCTTTTTTATATACAAAATCATGTTTGTGTGATTTATATATATAGTTACTTGTATAATTATCTTACCCGTACATTGTTTGTTATACATAGTGCCATGGTTTTCATATCCGTCCCCGTCGGCCTCGTCCGTGTTATGATTCGGATGTGGTATATTCTCTTCTAAAACTATTTGTTGCATTTCATGTTTATGACAAATTATGCCCATCAAGTTGACGTTGATATTTTTATCTAGGAGGTATGTGAACTGGAAATTCCAACCGACCCTATTATCGAGAGGTTAAATTTAGTTGAAAGAGAAAACGAGTATTTGAAAGAAAAATCAAAAAGAATTGAGGGGGAGAAGATGGAATTGGAGTTGCATGTTGCCGATGTCGTCGATGATCACAAGATCAAGATGGAGAAATTGCACGGAAGGACCAGCAACGTATGCACGGAAAAGACGACATACATTAGGGTCATGCCAGCTATGCTCTTACCAAAGAAGAGAAGGAAATATTCTTTGAATGCTTGCTCGGTGTGAAGGTACCGTCTGGCTTCTTGTCAAATATAAAGGGAATAATAAATATGGTAGAGAAAAAGTTCCAGAACCTAAAGTCTCATGACTGCCACGTGATTATGATGCAACTACTTCCGGTTGCATTGAGGGGTCTTCTATCGGAAAAGATTCGATTAGCCATTGTGAAGCTATGTGCATTCCTCAATGCAATCTCTCAGAAGGTAATTGATCCAGAAATCATACCAAGGTTACAGAATGATTTGGTGCAATGTCTTGTCAGTTTCGAGTTGGTGTTCTCACCATCCTTCTTCAACATCATGACGCACGTCCTAGTTCACCTTTGCAAAGAGATTAACATTTTGGGTCTTGTATTTCTACACAATATGTTCCCCTTTGAGAGGTTCATGGGAGTCTTGAAGAAACATGTTCATAACCGTGCTAGGCCAGAAGGAAGCATCTCGAAGGGCCATGAAAATGAGGAGGTCATTGACTTTTGTATTGACTTTATTCCTGACCTTAAGTCGATTGGTGTTCCTGAATTGCGGCATTAGGGCAGACTGGATGGAAAAGGCACGCTAGGAGGGGATCAAATAATATGTATGGACGGGCATTGACTCACTGAAGCACACTAAACAGTTCTACAGAATTCCGCCTTGGTGGCTCCGTATATGGAGGAACACAAGAATTTTCTACACTCCAAACACCTGGAGCAGTCTGACGACTGGATTACACGAGAACAAACGAGGACTTTCGCCGGTTAGTTGCATACACATGCCATGCATGATGGCGATATTGAAGATGACCTGTACTTGTTGTCCCAGTTGCCATCTCCGAATATAATGACTTTCAAAGGGTACGAGATAAATGGGAATACATTTTACACTATCGCCCAAGATAAGAAGAGCACCAACCAAAATAGTGGTGTCCGCTTTGATGGAACAACCAACACGGGAAAGGAAACATATTATGGTTACATAGAGGACATATGGGAACTTAACTATGGAGGTGGTTTGAAGGTCCCTTTGTTTCGGTGCAAATGGGTCTATATGACACGAGGCAGGGTAATGGAAGACCCGCAATACGGAATGACAACAGTGGATCTCAACAATCTTGCGTATCCAGATGAACCATTCGCCCTAGCCAATGATGTGGCACAGGTTTTCTATGGGAAAGACATGTCTACCAGGCCGAGAAAAACAAAAGATAAGGAAGCGAATGCATCATACGGTGAGCCAAAGCTCCACATAGTTCTTTCACATAAAAGAAACATCGTGGGAGTGGATGACAAGACAGACATGTCAGAAGATTGTGAAAAAATTGATGAAATTGCTCCATTCATAGTGAATATTGATCCAAGCATCCAGTTAAATGATGAAGATTGTCCATGGTTACGGTGCAAAGGGACACACGCGAAGAAAAAGTTTCACACCAAAAGATCCCACTCTGGGATGTGATAGGCATCACCATCATCACTTTCTTCTGTAGTGACTTTCCGGACTTATATATCTGGAAAGTGCCGCTTCGAACAAACTAGAGGGAATCTTTGTAATAGTTAGGGTACTTTTGTGTTTTGGTATTTGAAACGCGAAGAAACTTTATGTGCAAAAATTGGATGCACTTCATCTACAAATTAGTTTGTCAAATAATTCAAATTTAAACTATTCAAATTTGAAAACTACTAGCACTAACAGAAAGTTTGTAATTTCTTGTACCTAAAAAAAATATTCGGAAATGAATAAATGAAAATAAATAAAGTAGAAAAGAAAAAAACTAAATTTTTTGGACACAAAAACTAAATAATTTTTTTAAACTATTCAAATTTGATAACTACTGGCACTAACAGAAAGTTTGTAAATTTTTGTACCTAAAGAAAAAATATTCAGAAATAAAAAATGAAAATAAATAAAGTAGAAAAGAAAAAAACTAAATGTTTTTAGAGACAAAAACTAAATAAAAAAGCACACCTACTGGGCCATAGCGGCCTGCATATGATTAGTAACCCAACCTGAAGTTGGGCCAGGATGCAAACACGCAGGGCCCAGTAGGCCCACAGGGCAGAGAGGCAGAGTTAGGCCCACAAGCCTGCTATAGAGAGGAGTTTGAGAGAGCAGTCGCGTCGGGGCTTTTAAACAGGTGCGGGCGCCCCTCGGCTAGCGAGGTGGGACTAAACTTGACCGCACCACACCTGCGCCAACGCACCCCCTTTAGTACCGGGTCGTGGCTCCAACCGGTACTAAAGTGGAGGCCTTTAGTACCGGTTGTAGCCACCACCCAGTACGAAAGGGCGTGCGCTTCCCGCCGCTTCGCCTCGCCAAAACAAACCTTTAGTACCGGTTAGTGGCTCCAACCGGTACTAAAGGTAGGTTCTACATAAAAAAAACACTTCAAAAAATTCGTCAGTTCGTTCTCCCTCTGCTTCTTCTCCTCTTCCCCGTCGCCTCTGTCGGTGTCAAAACCGGCGGATCTCGGGTAGGGGGTCCCGAACTGTGCCTCTAAGGCTAATGGTAACAAGAGGTAGGGGACACGATGTTTACCCAGGTTCGGTCCCTCTCGATGGAGGTAATACCCTACTTCCTGCTTGATTGATCTTGATGATATGAGTAGTACAAGAGTTGATCTACCACAAGATCGTAGAGGCTAAACCCTAGAAGCTAGCCTATGATTATAATTGTTGTTGTCCAACGGACTAAACCCTCCGGTTTATATAGACACCGGAGGGGGCTAGGGTTACACAGAGGCGGTTACAAAGAAGGAGATCTACATATCCGAATTTCCAATCTTGCCTTCCACGCAAAGGAGAGTCCCATCCGGACACGGGAAGAAGTCTTCAATCTTGTATCTTCATAGTCCAACAATCCGTCCAAAGTATATAGTCCGGTTGTCCGAGGACCCCCTAATCCAGGACTCCCTCGGTAGCCCCTGAACTAGGCTTTAATGACGATGAGTCCGGCACGCAGATTGTCTTCGGCATTTCAAGGCGGGTTCTTCTCCAAATTCTCTAGAGTACCTGTTGTGACGAGCAGTGTCGGGCTTCCCATTAATGTTACACTCCTCGGCTTTTGTGCTTTTAATAATGGCCATTTCCACATGTCGAGCGAATGCGAGAAGTCAGGGCATTTTTACATTTGCCACCCTGACCATGTAAGTAAATCATCTATTTAAAGAGACGGGGATCCTAAGATCCAAACCACGCCATCTCCTCCGAGTGAGTATCCATCAGAGCACGCTCGGAAAAATCCATCCCATAACACTAAGCCAGGCGATTGGGAGAAGTGTTCCATTCCCCATAGCTGATTGGTAGAGTTGCAGACCCACGGGTTTCTCCCGCCTACATACATGGTCCCCGTCCGAGCCGGACTAGCCACTTATAATGGAGGGGCGCAAGCGCAGAGTTTGCCCAACCCGTCCAAGGGGGAGTGGGTATGCCTTGTCCCTTACTTGCTGAGGGGACTTGGATTTCCAATCCATCCGTTCCTCCGCGGGCTCCTGGAGTTCTATTGCCTCCAGCTGCATATCTTTACTCCCGCCTCCATTTTACACATCGCAGGCTACGTTGCCTTCTGCGAGCTATTTCTGGGTTGTGAAGCTCAATTCGAGCTATGGAAGAGGCTATTCTGCCTTGTACCCCGCACTCAGGAGGGGTCGATATATCAAGTGGGTGGAGCCGAAATATGGCGCATCGCCAAGACCGGATACCTATCCGGTACTCCGAAGAAGACGTCCGAGGACTGGCCTTCGGAGTGGTTTTATATGGAGGACGTCCCCCTTCCGGACCCTATTCGGATGGGCCTTCCTGAGTTTGTAAATGCCCCATTGAAGAAACGCCAAAGCTGGCTCCCTCGGAGCCCCCAGGAGGAAGATAATAGAGAGGTCCTTTTCCTGATGGACAGGATAAAGACGCTGGCCAAATCAGGGCTGACAATAATTGAGGTCATGTCAATATGTATAATACGGGGAGTGCAGCCACTTCAATATCGGGGGAAACCCATGTGGCACTTCAATGGAGAAGACGACACCACCCGCTGCGGCCGTAAAGGTCCGGATTACGCTGCCGCTCCGGCGAAAATACTATACGATTTGTACAAAGGAGAGGAAGAGGAATTCATCCGTATTAAGCTACGGGATGGACTATCCATGTACAACCCCCCAAGTTGGGTGAGATGCTATCTTTTATTCCAGTCTTTCCCACATTCCTCATCACAAATATTTACCTTGCCAACTCATATCAGGAACTGCGAAAAGCTATGAGGGAGGTCCACAGCACGTCTCCACAGCTAGAGGACCACGACCGGGCCCTCGACCCCGGACTTAAAGAAGATCCGGACATATTTGTGGAACTTGTCGATAGGACATTTTATCAGTTAAGCTATGACGGTGCCTTGGTAGCCATCATAGCTGATTATACCGGCCTCCTCCATGCATCACAGGTAAGTAGAACTGGAGTCCCAACTTCCAAGAAGGATCCCCTCTTTGCACCTTACCCACCACACATGTATTGCATTTTATAGGGAAGGCCATCGGGGCGCCATGCCGAACCCGTGGTGACTCGTCAACAAGGGGCACCGAAGCCGGGTAGGCTTAAAAGGAAGGCGGTCAAGACCAAGACGCCGTTGCAGAGGTATGTTTAAAAACCTGCTACATAATTGTCATCTTTAAAATATAACAATGTCCATGGTTCCCTGGCAGAAAGAGCGCTCGCCAGACTATATCCGGAGAACCTACCGGCCATGCTTCCACCAGGCGGACTCCGACGCCGGACTCAAGGGCGGAGGCCAACGCGGGACGATCCTCCTACAGAGGATGCAGATAGATTATCCGCTTCAAACTCCGAAGTGGAGAGCGCCATGAATCATAGGCGCCAACGGGCCACACTACACGACCCTCATTTCTCTGAAGAGGCGTTCAATGCCTTCAACTCAGGGGACGCATACATCCGAGCTGCTCAAGATGGCCTCGCCAGAGCCACAGACCAGTATGTAAAGGATATACGGGTAAGAAAATCTAATAAGTATGTATATCAGTAGCCCATAACACTTGAGACAGTTGGCATAAGTGATTTAAGGATCATTGTACGCATAGGTTCTTACAGAGAAGAATACCCAGCTGTCTAAAGAGCTGGAGGAGTGCAAAGCCCAGCTGCGGGCCACAGTTGCCGAAATGGAGGAGTCCAAGAAGGCCCCATCTGGTAATACTTGTCTTGATCGAAAAGAGTGCATTGACATATACCAGTTAGTATTCGGCATGCATGCAAATCTACAAGTAGATTCTACAGACAATCCCGGAGGTAATCCGGAGATCGTATCGGAGGATGAGCAACATGCTCAACGACAGCTAAAGGCTGGCGAGTGCATGCTTATAAAGGTTATACGGGAGAAAAATGATCTCCAGGACGCGAAGACCCGGTTGGACGTTGAATTAAAAGATGTTCGGGCCTAGCTTGCTAACTCCATGAAGGAGAATAAGAGGCTTTGACGCGGCATTTTTAGTAAGTGCTCGAACAAACCTTTATAAAGTTCGGCGAAGAAGCGGACTAACAGAATTATGTCTGTAGGTATGCTGACAGGTCGTCCCGAAGAGGAGATGCCCGGATCTGCAGGCGATCTGCTGCAAGAGCTCTCACAACTACACGGACAAATTCGGCAGGTGATGCAGGGTATTGCCCAGGCCTTGTGGCCGTCTGCATCCCTGCCCAGAGGCATGGGAGAGCTTGTGGAGATGCTCAAGGGAGCGCGGCGGCGCTTCCGATTATGGAAGATATCGGTCTGCCGACAAGGTGCAAGGGAAGCCCGGGCCATGGTGAAGACGCGATACACCAAGGCTGACCCGAATCACATGGTCAAGGTCGGACTTGTAGGATCAGATGGGAAAGAGAACCCTATGAGTCTGGTATATGACCAGGTACCATTAGCCGCAAAGTATTCCCAACAGGATTGTAGGCTAGACAACCTGTTGGATGATATAGAAGAAGAATTTAGTCAGTCTAAGTGACTGTGTACTTCAAATGACGTATTTTGTCTCTAGCCAGATTGTAAATCATTTGTCATGGCGGACCTTTTTGCCTTGACCTCCGGACCCGACAGTCCAGAGTGTATCCGAATACCCGCTCAGTTATGTAAAAACCGAGGTATGTGTGGAAACCAGGCGTAGGGGTCATAAGTGCTTGAACAGAGAAGTACCCAACTAGCGATGTTATATTACATGGATAGTAAGAAACATCTTCCAGGGAGAATAGGTCCGCTAAGGGTTCCTTTCCCTGGGTATGCATGAAGGAAATATGCCCTAGAGGCAATAATAAAGTTATTATTTATTTCCTCATATCATGATAAATGTTTATTATTCATGCTAGAATTGTATTATCCAGAAACATGATACATGTGTGAATACATAGACAAAACTATAGTCACTAGTATGCCTCTACTTGACTAGCTCATTAATCAAAGATGGTTATGTTTCTTGACCATAGACATGTGTTGTCATTTGATTAGTGGGATCACATCATTAGGAGAATGATGTGATTGACATGACCCATTCTGTTAGCCTAGCACTTGATCGTTTAGTATACTGCTATTGCTTTCTTCATGACTTATACAAAGTTCCTGCAACTATGAGATTGTGCAACTCCCGTTTACCGGAAGAACACTTTGTGTGCTACCAAACGTCACAACGTAACTGGGTGATTATAAAGGTGCTCTACAGGTGTTTCCGAAGGTACATGTTGGGTTGGCATAATTCGAGATTAGGATTTGTCACTCTGATTGTCGGAGAGGTATCTCTGGGCCCTCTCGGTAATACTCATCACCTAAGCCTTGCAAGCATGTGACTAATGAGTTAGTTATGAGATGACGTATTACGGAACGAGTAAAGAGACTTGCCGGTAACGAGATTGAACTAGGTATTGGATACCGACGATCAAATCTCGGACAAGTAACATACCAATGACAAAGGGAACAACGTATGTTGTTGTGCGGTTTGACCGATAAAGATCTTCGTAGAATATGTAGGAACCAATATGGGCATCCAGGTCCCGCTATTGGTTATTGACCGAAGACGTGTTTCGGTCATGTCTACATTGTTCCCGAACCGTAGGGTCCGCACGCTTAAGGTTTCGATGACAATTATATTATGAGTTTATGTATTTTGATGTACCAAAGGTTGTTCGGAGTCCCGAATATGATCACGGACATGACGAGGAGTCTCGAAATGGTCGAGACATAAAGATTGATATATTGGACGGATATATTTGGACACCGAAAAGGTTCCGGGAGAGTTTGGGAATATACCGGAGCTCCGGGAGGTTACCGGAACCCCCCGGTAAGTATATGGGCCTTATTGGGCCGTAGTGGAAGGGAGGGAGAAGGAGAAAGGGAGGGGGCGCGCCCCCCCAAGCCCAATCCGAATTGGGAGGGGGGCCGCCCCCCCCTTTCCTTCTCTCCTCCCCCCTCTTCCTTCCTTCTCCTACTCCGAATAGGAAAGGGGGGGGGGCAAACCTACTTGGAGTAGGTTTGCCCCCTATGGCGCGCCTCCCCCTTGGGCCGGCCACCTCCTCCCTCCCTCCTTTATATACGGGGGTAGGGGGGCACCCTAGACATACAAGTTTATCATTGAGATCGTTCCTTAGCCGTGTGCGGTGCCCCCCTCCACAATATTACACCTCGGTCATATTGTAGCGGTGCTTAGGCGAAGCCCTGTGACAGGAGAACATCAAGATCGTCACCACGCCGTTGTGCTGATGGAACTCCCCCCCGCGCCTCTGCTGGATCGGAGATCGGGGGTGCGTCATCGAGCTGTACGCGTGTCAAGAACTCGGAGGTGCCGGAGTAACGGTGCTTGGATCGGTTGGACCGGGAGGACGTACGACTACTTCCTCTATGTTGCGTCAACGCTTCCGCTTCGGTCTACGAGGGTACGTAGACAACACTCTCCCCTCTCATTGCTATACATCACCATGATCTTTCGTGTGCGTAGGAATTTTTTTGAAATTACTACGTTCCCCAACAGTGGTATCAGAGCCTAGGTTTTATGCGTTGATGTTATATGCACGAGTAGAACACAAGTGAGTTGTGGATGATATAAGTCATACTGCCTACCAGCAGGTCATACTTTGGTTCAGCGGTATTGTGAGATGAAGCGGCCCGGACCGACATTACGCGTACGCTTACGGGAGACTGGTTTCACCGTTACGAGCACTCGTGCTTAAAGGTGGCTGGCGGGTGTCTGTCTCTCTCACTTTAGTTGAACCGAGTATGGCTACGCCCGGTCCTTGTGAAGGTTAAAACGGAGTCTATTTGACAAACTATCGTTGTGGTTTTGATGCGTAGGTAAGAACGGTTCTTGCTAAGCCCGTAGCAGCCACGTAGAATTTGCAACAACAAAGTAGAGGACGTCTAACTTGTTTTTGCAGGGCATGTTGTGATGTGATATGGTCAAGACGTGATGCTATATTTTATTGTATGAGATGATCATGTTTTGTAACCGAAGTTATCGGCAACTGGCTGGAGCCATATGGTTGTCGCTTTATTGTATGAAATGCAAACGCCCTGTAATTGCTTTACTTTATCACTAAGCGGTAGCGATAGTCGTAGAAGCAATAGATGGCGTAAACGACAACGATGCTACGATGGAGATCAAGGTGTCGCGCCGGTGACGATGGTGGTCATGACGGTGCTTCGAAGATGGAGATCACAAGCACAAGATGATGATGGCCATATCATATCACTTATATTGATTGCATGTGATGTTTATCCTTTATGCATCTTATCTTGCTTTGATTGACGGTAGCATTTTAAGATGATCTCTCACTAAAATTATCAAGAAGTGTTCTCCCTGAGTATGCACCGTTGCCGAAGTTCGTCGTGCCGAGACACCACGTGATGATCGGGTGTGATAAGCTCTACGTCCATCTGCAACGGGTGCAAGCCAGTTTTGCACACGCGGAATACTCAGGTTAAACTTGACGAGCCTAGCATATGCAGATATGGCCTCGGAACACGGAGACCGAAAGGTCGAGCGTGAATCATATAGTAGATATGATCAACATAATGATGTTCACCATTGAAAACTACTCCATCTCACGTGATGATCGGTTATGGTTTAGTTGATTTGGATCACGTGATCACTTAGATGACTAGAGAGATGTCTGTCTAAGTGGGAGTTCTTAAGTAATATGATTAATTGAACTTAAATTTATCATGAACTTAGTACCTGATAGTATCTTGCTTGTCTATGTTTGTTTGTAGATAGATGGCTCGTGCTGTTGTTCCGTTGAACTTTAATGCGTCCCTTGAGAAAGCAAAGTTGAAAGATGATGGTAGAAATTACACGGACTGGGTCCATAACCTGAGGATTATCCTCATTGCTGCACAGAAGAGTTACGTCCTGGAAGCACTGCTGGGTGCCAGGCCTGCTGCTGATGCAACTGACGACGTTAAGAACGTCTGGCAGAGCAAAGCTGATGACTACTCTATAGTTCAGTGTGCCATGCTTTACGGCTTAGAACCGGGTCTTCAACGACGTTTTGAACGTCATGGAGCATATGAGATGTTCCAGGAGTTGAAGTTAATATTTCAAGCAAATGCCCGGATTGAGAGATATGAAGTCTCCAATAAGTTCTATAGCTGCAAGATGGAGGAGAATAGTTCTGTTAGTGAACATATACTCAGAATATCTGGGTATAACAATCACTTGATTCAACTGGGAGTTAATCTTCCTGATGATAGTGTCATTGACAGAATTCTTCAATCACTGCCACCAAGCTACAAGAGCTTCGTGATGAACTATAATATGCAAGGGATGAATAAGACTATTCCCGAGCTCTTCGCAATGCTGAAAGCCGCGGAGGTAGAAATCAAGAAGGAGCATCAAGTGTTGATGGTCAACAAGACCACTAGTTTCAAGAAGAAGGGCAAAGGGAAGAAGAAGGGGAACGTCAAAAAGAACGGCAAGCAAGTTGCTGCTCAAGAGAAGAAACCCAAGTCTGGACCTAAGCCTGAAACTGAGTGCTTCTACTGCAAGCAGACTGGTCACTGGAAGCGGAATTGCCCCAAGTATTTGGCGGATAAGAAGGATGGCAAAGTGAACAAAGGTATATGTGATATACATGTTATTGATGTGTACCTAACTAGAGCTCGTAGTAGCACCTGGGTATTTGATACTGGTTCTGTTGCTAATATTTGCAACTCGAAACAGGGACTACGGAATAAGCGAGCACTGGCCAAGGACGAGGTGACGATGCGCGTGGGAAACGGTTCCAATGTCGATGTGATCGCGGTCGGCACGCTACCTCTACATCTACCATCGGGATTAGTATTAGACCTGAATAATTGTTATTTGGTGCCTGCGTTGAGCATGAACATTATATCTGGATCTTGTTTGATGCGAGATGGTTATTCATTTAAATCAGAGAATAATGGTTGTTCTATTTATATGAGTAATATCTTTTATGGTCATGCACCCTTGAAGAGTGGTCTATTTTTATTGAATCTCGATAGTAGTGATACACATATTCATAATGTTGAAGCCAAAAGATGTAGAGTTGATAATGATAGTGCAACTTATTTGTGGCACTGCCGTTTAGGTCATATCGGTGTAAAACGCATGAAGAAACTCCATACTGATGGACTTCTGGAATCACTTGATTATGAATCACTTGGTACTTGTGAACCGTGCCTCATGGGCAAGATGACCAAAACACCGTTCTCCGGATCTATGGAGAGAGCAACAGATTTGTTGGAAATCATACATACAGATGTATGTGGCCCAATGAATGTTGAGGCTCGTGGCGGATATCGTTATTTTCTCACCTTCACAGATGATTTGAGCAGATATGGGTATATCTACTTAATGAAACACAAGTCTGAAACATTTGAAAAGTTCAAAGAATTTCAGAGTGAAGTAGAAAATCATCGTAACAAGAAAATAAAATTTCTACGATCTGATCGTGGAGGAGAATATTTGAGTTACGAGTTTGGCTTACATTTGAAACAATGCGGAGTAGTTTCGCAACTCACGCCACCTGGAACACCACAACGAAATGGTGTGTCCGAACATCGTAATCGTACTTTACTTGATATGGTACGATCTATGATGTCTCTTACCGATTTACCGCTATCATTTTGGGGTTATGCTTTAGAGACAGCCGCATTCACGTTAAATAGGGCACCATCAAAATCCGTTGAGACGACGCCTTATGAACTGTGGTTTGGCAAGAAACCAAAGTTGTCGTTTCTTAAAGTTTGGGGCTGCGATGCTTATGTGAAGAAACTTCAACCAGATAAGCTCGAACCCAAATCGGAGAAATGTGTCGTCATAGGATACCCAAAAGAGACTGTTGGGTACACCTTCTATCACAGATCCGAAGGCAAGACATTCGTTGCTAAGAATGGATCCTTTCTAGAGAAGGAATTTCTCTCGAAAGAAGTGAGTGGGAGGAAAGTAGAACTTGATGAGATAACTGTATCTACTCCCTTGTGGGAAGGTAGTTCATCACGAGAACCGGTTCCCGTGACAACTACACCAACTAGCGAGGAAGCTAATGATATTGATCATGAAACTTCAGATCAAGTTTCTGCTGAACCTCATAGGTCTACCAGAATAAGATCCGCACCAGAGTGGTACGGCAATCCTATTCTAGAAGTCATGTTACTTGACCATGATGAACCTACGAACTATGAGGAAGCGATGATGAGCCCAGATTCCGCAAAATGGCTAGAGGCCATGAAATCTGAGATGGGATCCATGTATGAAAACAAAGTATGGACTTTGGTTGACTTGCCCAATGATCGGCAAGCCATTGAGAATAAATGGATCTTTAAGAAGAAGACTGACGCTGATGGTAATGTTACTGCCTACAAAGCTCGACTTGTTGCGAAAGGTTTTCGACAAGTTCAAGGGGTTGACTACGATGAGACTTTCTCACCCATAGCGATGCTTAAGTCTGTCCGAATCATATTGGCTATTGCTGCATTTCATGATTATGAAATTTGGCAAATGGATGTCAAGACTGCATTCTTGAATGGATTTCTAGAAGAAGAGTTGTATATGATGCAGCCGGAAGGTTTTGTTGATCCAAAAGGTGCTGACAAAGTATGCAAGCTCCAACGTTCCATTTATGGACTGGTGCAAGCATCTCGGAGTTGGAATAAACGCTTTGACAGTGTGATCAAAGCATATGGTTTTATACAGACTTTTGGAGAAGCCTGTATTTACAAGAAAGTGAGTGGGAGCTCTGTAGCATTTCTAGTTTTATATGTTGATGACATATTGTTAATTGGAAATGATATAGAATTTTTGGATAGCATAAAGGGATACTTGAATAAAAGTTTTTCAATGAAAGACCTCGGTGAAGCTGCTTACATATTGGGCATCAAGATCTATAGAGATAGATCAAGACGCTTAATAGGACTTTCACAAAGCACATACCTTGACAAGATTTTGAAAAAGTTCAAAATGGATCAGGCTAAGAAAGGATTCTTGCCTGTGCTACAAGGTGTGAAGTTGAGTCAAACTCAATGCCCGACCACAGCAGAAGATAGAGAGAAAATGAAAAATGTTCCCTATGCTTCAGCCATAGGCTCTATCATGTATGCAATGCTGTGTACCAGACCTGACGTATGCTTAGCAATAAGCTTGGCAGGAAGGTACCAAAGTAATCCAGGAGTGGATCACTGGACAGCGGTCAAGAACATCCTGAAATACCTGAAAAGGACTAAGGATATGTTTCTCGTATATGGAGGTGACAAAGAGCTAGTCGTAAATGGTTACATCGATGCAAGCTTTGACACTGATCCGGACGATTCTAAATCGTAAACCGGATACGTGTTTATATTAAACGGTGGAGCTGTAAGTTGGTGCAGTTCTAAACAAAGCGTCGTGGCAGGATCTACATGTGAAGCGGAGTACATAGCTGCTTCTGAAGCAGCAAATGAAGGAGTCTCGATGAAGGAGTTCATTTCCGATCTAGGTGTCATACCTAGTGCATCGGGACCAATGAAGATCTTCTGTGATAATACTGGTGCAATTGCTTTGGCAAAGGAATCCAGATTTCACAAGAGCACCAAGCACATCAAGAGACGCTTCAATTCCATTCGGGACCAAGTCCAAGTGGGAGACATAGAGATTTGCAAGATACATACGGATCTGAATGTTGTAGACCCGTTGACTAAGCCTCTCTCACGAGCAAAACATGATCAGCACCAAGACTCCATGGGTGTTAGAATCATTACAATGTAATATAGATTATTGACTCTAGTGCAAGTGGGAGACTGAAGGAAATATGCCCTAGAGGCAATAATAAAGTTATTATTTATTTCCTCATATCATGATAAATGTTTATTATTCATGCTAGAATTGTATTATCCGGAAACATGATACATGTGTGAATACATAGACAAAACTATAGTCACTAGTATGCCTCTACTTGACTAGCTCATTAATCAAAGATGGTTATGTTTCTTGACCATAGACATGTGTTGTCATTTGATTAGTGGGATCACATCATTAGGAGAATGATGTGATTGACATGACCCATTCTGTTAGCCTAGCACTTGATAGTTTAGTATACTGCTATTGCTTTCTTCATGACTTATACAAAGTTCCTGCAACTATGAGATTGTGCAACTCCCGTTTACCGGAAGAACACTTTGTGTGCTACCAAACGTCACAACATAACTGGGTGATTATAAAGGTGCTCTACAGGTGTTTCCGAAGGTACATGTTGGGTTGGCATAATTCGAGATTAGGATTTGTCACTCCGATTGTCGGAGAGGTATCTCTGGGCCCTCTCGGTAATACTCATCACCTAAGCCTTGCAAGCATGTGACTAATGAGTTAGTTATGAGATGACGTATTACGGAATGAGTAAAGAGACTTGCCGGTAACGAGATTGAACTAGGTATTGGATACCGACGATTGAATCTCGGACAAGTAACATACTGATGACAAAGGGAACAACGTATGTTGTTGTGCGGTTTGACCGATAAAGATCTTCATAGAATATGTAGGAACCAATATGGGCATCCAGGTCCCGCTATTGGTTATTGACCAGAGACGTGTTTCGGTCATGTCTACATTGTTCTCGAACCGTAGGGTCCGCACGCTTAAGGTTTCGATGACAATTATATTATGAGTTTATGTATTTTGATGTACCGAAGGTTGTTCGGAGTCCCGGATATGATCACGAACATGACGAGGAGTCTCGAAATGGTCGATACATAAAGATTGATATATTGGACGAATATATTTGGACACCGGAAAGGTTCCGGGAGAGTTTGGGAATATACCGGAGCTCCGGGAGGTTACCGGAACCCCCCGGTAAGTATATGGGCCTTATTGGGCCCTAGTGGAAGGGAGGGAGAAGGAGCAAGGGAGGGGCGCCCCCCCCAAGCCCAATTCGAATTGGGACGGGGGCCGGCCCCCCTTTCCTTCTCTCCTCCCCCCTCTTCCTTCCTTCTCCTACTCCGAATAGGAAAGGGGGGGCCAAACCTACTTGGAGTAGGTTTGCCCCCCTATGGCGCGCCTCCCCCTTGCGCCGGCCACCTCCTCCCTCCCTCCTTTATATACGGGGGTAGGGGGCACCCTAGACACACAAGTTGATCATTGAGATCGTTCCTTAGCCGTGTGCGGTGCCCCCCTCCACGATATTACACCTCGGTCATATTGTAGCGGTGCTTAGGCGAAGCCCTGCGACA
>NC_041385.1:263208193-263232771 GCF_002162155.2 Triticum dicoccoides | reverse complement strand
GATCGGAGATCGGGGGTGCGTCATCGAGTTGTACGCGTGTCAAGAACTCGGAGGTGCCGGAGTAACGGTGCTTGGATCGGTTGGACCGGGAGGACGTACGACTACTTCCTCTACGTTGCGTCAACGCTTCCGCTTCGGTCTATGAGGGTACGTAGACAACACTCTCCCCTCTCGTTGCTATACATCACCATGATCTTGCGTGTGCGTAGGACATTTTTTGAAATTACTACGTTCCCCAACAATGCATGCATTAATGTGCATGTGCGAACTGCGAAAAAGCAACACAGGATATAAACATATGGGGGCATGTATTGAAATAAGTAAGAAACATCTTTTGTTCACCAATCGAATATTCCCTTCAGAACGCTAGCTTTCGGCTTCACCCAGTCTGAGGTACACATCCGGCTGACCCGGCAGTAACAATCGCAGAGGTGCTCCCCTTATGCCCTAGCTGAATTAACGGGAACGTAGGGCATAAACACAAGAGCCTGGCAACCCAGCTTGGCGAAAACTTAAGTCATATCGATGCATATAATGGTGAAAAAAGGTACATATGGAGGAATGACGCATATGTGGTGGGCATAAAGCCCAGAAGATAATTATATTAAGCTTCTGTATAAGAAGCCCCCAGGTATATTGAGCACGCTAGCGCGGCAGCAGTGTGCGTTAGAAGTGTACTTGAAACTTTTAAGGCTATAAAAAAAGAAAGAGAGAGAATATAACTTAAACAAAAGGCAGAGGTAAGGAGACGAACACAGAGTTCGGCACTAGGCCAAGAATCTTTGGAGTCTGGCCGCGTTCCATGGGTTTGGCTCGAGTCGATTATATGATGCATCACGTAGACGGTACGCTCCTCCAATGAGAACTTTATCAATCATGAAGGGACCCTCCCACTTGGGCTTGAGCTTGTCCTTTTTCTTCTTCGGTAGGCGTACAACGAGTTCGCCAACGTTATAAGTTTTGGCCCGTACTTCTCTGCTTTGGCACCTTCGGGCCTTTGCGACATCATGCTCCTCCTCCAGGGCATCTAAACTATCCTGCCGATCTAGCTCAGCTTCTCTCTCCTCATACATGCACACTCGAGGTGAGTCATGAATGATATCGCAGGGTAGTACTGCCTCTAAGCCGTACACCATAAAAAATGGTGTGTATCCGGTGGTGCGATTTGGCGTGGTCCGCAGCCCCCATAGTATGGAGTCGAGCTCCTCGACCCAGTGCGTATCTGATTCCTTCAAGGATCACACTAGTCTGGGTCTGATGCCGCTCATAATAAGACCATTTGCTCGTTCGACTTGACCGTTTGTTTGTGGGTGATAGACAGAGGCATAATTGAGCTTAATGCCCATTTTGCCGCACCAAGTTTTGACCTCGTCGGCTGTGAAGTTGGAGCCGTTATTAGTGATGATGCTTTGGGGGACACCATAACGGTGGATGACCCCGGATATAAAGTCTATCGTTGGTCTGGATTCGGCCGTTTTATTTGGTTTGGCCTCTATCCATTTGGTGAATTTATCTACCATGACCAACAAATATTTTTTCTTATGGCTTCCTCCTTTAAGGGGTCCAGCCATATCGAGCCCCCAGACCGCAAAGGGCCAAGTTATGGGGATTGTTCGGAGAGCGGTAGGTGGCATATGGCTTTAATTTGCAAAAAGCTGGCAACCGACGCAATGTTGGACGAGGTCCTGTGCGTCTGCTCAGGCTGTCGGCCAGTAAAAACCTGTACGAAAGGCCTTGCTTACAAGGGCCCGAGCTGCGGCATGGTGGCCGCCAAGTCCAGCATGAATTTCTGCCAAAAGCTGCCGTCCTTCCTCTTCGGAGATGCACCTTTGGAGCACTCCAGTCGCGCTTTTCTTATAAAGCTCTCCCTCGTGGACCTTGTAGGCTTTAGAACACCGCACAATGCAACGTGCCTCATTTTGGTCCTCAGGGTGTTCTTCCCTATTTAGGTAGGCTAAGAAGGGTTCCATCCACGAGGCGATGACAGCCATAATCGCGTGGGCCGAAGGTGTTATTTCAGTGGCGGAGCCTCCGATTACGTCAGAGTGTTCGGGATCTGGGGTTGTGTTCAGATCCGGACTGGTATTGCCGGTATCCCCTTCCAACACCACGGATGGCTTGAACAGCCTTTCCAAGAAGATGTTAGGTGGGATGGGGTCGCGCTTAGCGCCGATGCGGGCGAGGACATCCGCCGCTTGATTTTTTTCTCGGACCACATGGTGGAATTCGAGCCCCTCGATCCGAGCTGACATTTTGAGGATGACATTGCGGTAGGCTACCAATTTTGGGTCCTTGGCGTCAAAGTATCCATTTATTTGAGATATCGCGAGGTTCGAATCCCCGCGCACTTCTAGGCATTGAATGCCCATAGAGACTGCCATCCGAAGACCATGCAACTGTTGGTGAACGTTGCAGAAAATAAAATTTTTCTACGCTTCACCAAGATCAATCTATGCAGTCATCTAGCAACGAGAGAGAGGAGTGCATCTACATACCATTGTAGATCGCACGCGGAAGCATTCAAGAGAACGGGGTTGAGGGAGTCGTACTCGTCGTGATCCAAATCACCGGAGATCCTAGCGCCGAACGGACGGCACCTCCGCGTTCAACACAAGTATGGTTGGGAAGACGTCTCCTCCTTCTTGATCCAGCAAGGGGGAGGGAGAGGTTGATGAATATCCAGCAGCACGACGGCATGGTGGTGGATGCATCAGCGATCTCGGCAGAGCTTCGCCAAGCACTACGAGAGGGAGAGCTGCAGCAGGAGGGAGAGGGAGGCGCCATGGGCTAGGGTGCGGCTGCCCTCCCTCCCCCACTATATATAGGCCCCCTGGGGGGCGCCGGCCCTAGGAGATGGGATCTCCAAGGGGGGGCGGCGGCCAAGGGGGAGGCTTGCCCCCCAAGCCAAGGGGGCGCCCCCCACCCCTAGGGTTTCCTGCCCTAAGCGCAGGGGGAGGCCGAAGGGGGGCGCACCAGCCCACCAGGGGCTGGTTCCCCTCCCCACTTCAGCCCATGGGTCCCTCCGGGATAGGTGGCCCCACCCGGTGGACCCCCGGGACCCTTCCGGTGGTCCAGGTACAATACCGCTGACCCCCGAAACTTTCTTGATGGCCAAAACTTGACTTCCTATATACGAATCTTTACCTCCGGACCATTACGGAACTCCTCATGACGTCCGGGATCTCATCCGAGACTCCGAACAACTTTCGGGTTACTCCATACTAATATCTCTTCAACCCTAGCATCACCGAACCTTAAGTGTGTAGACCCTACGGGTTCGGGAGACATGCATACTTGATCGAGACGCCTCTCCGGTCGATAACCAACAGCGGGATCTGGATACCCATGTTGGCTCCCACATACTCCTCTATGATCTCATCGGATGAACCACGATGTCGAGGATTCAATCAATCCCGTATACAATTCCCTTTGTCAATCGGTACGTTACTTGCCCGAGACTCGATCGTCGGTATCCCAATACCTCGTTCAATCTCTTTACCAGCAATTCACTTTACTCATACCGTATTGCATGATCCCGTGACCAGACACTTGGTCACATTGAGCTCATTATGATGATGCATTACCGAGTGGGCCCAGAGATACCTCTCCGTCATACGGAGTGACAAATCCCAGTCTCGATTCGTGCCAACTCAACAGACACTTTCGGAGATACCCGTAGTGCACCTTTATAGTCACCCAGTTACGTTGTGACGTTTGGCACACCCAAAGCACTCCTACGGTATCCGGGAGTTGCACAATCTCATGGTCTAAGGAAATGATACTTGACATTTGGAAAAGCTCTAGCGAAATGAACTACACGATCTTTGTGCTGTGCTTAGGATTGGGTCTTGTCCATCACATCATTCTCCTAATGATGTGATCCCGTTATCAATGACATCCAATGTCCATAGTCAGGAAACCATGACTATCTGTTGATCAACGAGCTAGTCAACTAGAGGCTCACTAGGGACTTGTTGTGGTCTATGTATTCACACATGTATTATGATTTCCGTATAATACAATTATAGCATGAAAAATAGTCAATTATCATGAACAAAGAAATATAATAATAACCATATTATTATTGCCTCTAGGGCATATTTCCAATAGTCTCCCACTTGCACTTGAGTAAATAATCTAGTTACATTGTGATGTATCGAACACCCATTGCGTTCTGGTGTTGATCATGTTTTGCTCTAGGGAGAGGTTTAGTCAACGGATCTGCTACATTCAGGTCCGTATGTACTTTACAAATATCTATATCTCCATCTTGAACATTTTCACGAATGGAGTTGAAGCGACGCTTGATGTGCCTGGTCTTCTTGTGAAACCTGGGCTCCTTGGCAAGTGCAATAGCTCCAGTGTTGTCACAGAAGAGTGTGATCGGCCCCGACGCATTGGGTATGACTCCTAGGTCGGTGATGAACTCCTTCACCCAGATTGCTTCATGCGCTGCCTCCGAGGCTGCCATGTACTCTCCTTCACATGTAGATCCCTCCACGACGCTTTGCTTGTAACTGCACCAGCTTACTGCCCCACCATTCAAAATATACACGTATCCGGTTTGTGACTTAGAGTCATCCAGATCTGTGTTAAAGCTAGCGTTGACGTAACCCTTTACGACGAGCTCTTCGTCACCTCCATATACGAGAAACATATCCTTAGTCCTTTTCAGGTACTTTAGGATGTTCTTGACCGTTGTCCAGTGTTCCATGCCGGGATTACTTTGGTACCTTCCTACCAAACTTACGGCAAGGTTAATATCAGGTCTGGTACAGGTCATGGCATACATGATAGACCCTATGGCTGAGGCATAGGGGACGACAATCATATTTTCCCTATCTTCTGCCGTGGTCAGACATTGAGCCGAGCTCAATTTCACACCTTGCAACATAGGCAAGAACCCCTTCTTGGAGTGATCCATATTGAACTTCTTCAATATCTTATCAAGGTATGTGCTTTGTGAAAGACCTATGAGGCATCTTGATCTATCTCTATAGATTTTGATGCCTAATATATAGCAGCTTCTCCATGGTCCTTCATTGAAAAACACTTATTCAAGTAGGCCTTAATGCTGTCCAAAAGTTCTATATCATTTCCCATCAAAAGTATGTCATCCACATATAATATGAGAAATGCTACAGAGCTCCCACTCACTTTCTTGTAAACGCAGGCTTCTCCATAAGTCTGCATAAACCCAAACGCTTTTATCATCTCATTAAAGCGAATGTTCTAACTCCGAGATGCTTGCACCAGCCCATAGATGGAGCGTTGGAGCTTGCATACCTTGTTAGCATTCTTAGGATCGACAAAACCTTCCGGCTGCATCATATACAGTTCTTCCTTAAGATGGCCGTTAAGGAATGCCGTTTTGACGTCCATTTGCCATATCTCATAGTCATAGTATGCGGAAATTGCTAACATGATTCGGACGGACTTCAGCTTCGCTACGGGAGAAAAGGTCTCATCGTAGTCAACCCCTTGAACTTGTCGATAACCCTTCGCGATAATTCGAGCTTTATAAATGGTAACATTACCATCCGCGTCCGTCTTCTTCTTAAAGATCCATTTATTTTCTATCGCTCGCCGATCATCGGGCAAGTCTATCAAAGTCCACACTTTGTTTTCATACATGGATCCTATCTCGGATCGCATGGCTTCAAGCCATTTGTTGGAATCTGGGCCCGCCATTGCTTCTTCATAGTTCGAAGGTTCACCGTTGTCTAACAACATGATTTCCAGGACAGGGTTGCCATACCACTCTGGTGTGGAACGTGTCCTCGTGGAACTACGAAGTTCAGTAGTAACTTGATCCGAAGTACCTTGATCATCATCATTAATTTCCTCTCTAGTCAGTGCAGGCACCACAGGAACATCTTCCTGAGCTGCGCTACTTACCGGTTCAAGAGGTAGTACTTCATCAAGTTCCACTTTCCTCCCACTTACTTCTCTCGAGAGAAACTCTTTCTCTAGAAAGGACCCGTTCTTGGCAACAAAGATCTTGTCCTTGGATCTTAAGTAGAAGGTATACCCAATGGTTTCCTTAGGGTATACTATGAAGATGCATTTTTCCGACTTGGGTTCAAGCTTTTCAGGTTGAAGTTTCTTGACATAAGCATCACATCCCCAAACTTTTAGAAATGACAGCAGGTTTCTTCCCAAACCATAATTCATATGGTGCCGTCTCAATGGATTTAGATGGTGCCCTATTTAAAGTGAATGTAGCTGTCTCTAGAGCGTATCCCCAAAATGATAGCGGTAAATCGGTAAGTGACATCATAGATCGCACCATATCCAATAGAGTGCGATTACGACGTTCGGACACACTGTTACGCTGAGGTGTTCCAGGCGGCGTGAGTTGTGAAACAATTCCACATTTCCTTAAGTGCGTACCAAATTCGTGACTTAAATATTCTCCCCCACGATCTGATCGTAAGAACTTTATCTTTTGGTCATGTTGATTCTCTACCTCATTCTGAAATTCCTTGAACTTTTCAAAGGTCTCAGACTTGTGTTTCATCAAGTAGACATACCCATATCTACAAAAGTCATCAGTGAGGGTGAGAACATAACGATATCCTCCGCGAGCCTCAATGCTCATTGGACCACACACATCAGTATGTATGATTTCCAATAAGTTGGTTGCTCGCTCCATTGTTCCGGAGAACGGAGTCTTGGTCATTTTTCCCATGAGGCATGGTTCGCATGTGTCAAACGATTCATAATCTAGAGACTCTAAAAGTCCATCAGCATGGAGCTTCTTCATGTGCTTGACACCAATGTGACCAAGGCGGCAGTGCCACAAGTATGTGGGACTATCGTTATCAACTTTACATCTTTTGGTATTCACACTATGAATATGTGTAACATCACGTTCGAGATTCATTAAGAATAAACCATTGACCAGCGGGGCATGACCATAAAACATATTTCTCATATAAATAGAACAACCATTATTCTCGGATTTAAATGAGTAGCCATCTCGCATTAAATGAGATCCAGATACAATGTTCATGCTCAAAGTTGGCACTAAATAACAATTATTGAGGTTTAAAACTAATCCCGTAAGTAAATGTAGAGGTAGCGTGCCGACGGCGATCACATCGACCTTGGAACCATTCCCGACGCGCATCGTCACCTCGTCCTTCGCCAGTCTCCGCTTATTCCGCAGCTCCTGCTTTGAGTTACAAATATGAGCAACCGCACCGGTATCAAATACCCAGGAGCTACTACGAGTGCTGGTAAGGTACACACCAATAACATGTATATCATATATACCTTTGGTGTTTCCGGCCTTCTTCTCCGCTAAGTACTTGGGGCAGTTCCGCTTCCAGTGAACACTTCCCTTGCAATAAAATCACTCAGTTTCAGGCTTGGGTCCATTCTTTGGCTTCTTCCCCGCAACTGGCTTACAAGGAACGGCAACTCCCTTGCCGTCCTTCTTGAAGTTCTTCTTACCCTTGCCTTTCTTGAACTTAGTGGTTTTATTCACCATCAACACTTGATGTTCCTTTTTGATCTCTACCTCCGCTGATTTCAGCATTGAATATACCTCAGGAATGGTCTTTTCCATCCCCTGCATATTGAAGTTCATCACAAAGCTCTTGTAGCTCGGTGGAAGCGACTGAAGGGTTCTGTCAATGACCGCGTCATCCGAGAGATTAACTCCCAGCTGAGTCAAGCGGTTGTGCAACCCAGACATCTTGAGTATGTGCTCACTGACAGAACTATTTTCCTCCATCTTACAGCTGAAGAACTTGTCGGAGACTTCATATCTCTCGACCCGGGCATGATCTTGGAAAACCATTTTCGTCTCTTCGAACATCTCATATGCTCCGTGTTGCTCAAAATGCATTTGGAGCCCCGGTTCTAAGCTGTAAAGCATGCCACACTGAACGAGGGAGTAATCATCAGCATGAGACTGCCAAGCCTTCATAACGTCTTGGTTCTCTGGGATGGGTGCTTCTCCTAGCGGTGCTTCTAGGACATAATCTTTCTTTGAAGCTATGAGGATGATCCTCAGGTTCCGAACCCAGTCCATATAGTTGCTGCCATCGTCTTTCAGCTTGGTTTTCTCTAACAACGCGTTGAAGTTGAGGGCAACATTAGCATGGGCCATTTGATCTACAAGACATATTGTAAAGATTTTAGACTAAGTTCATGATAATTAAGTTCATCTAATCAAATTATTCAATGAACTCCCACTTAGACAGACATCCCTCTAGTCATCTAAGTGAAACATGATCCGAGTCAACTAGGCCATGTCCGATCATCACGTGAGATGGACTAGTCATCATCGGTGAACATCTTCATGTTGATCGTATCTTCTATACGATTCATGCTCGACCTTTCGGTCTTCCGTGTTCTGAGGCCATGACTGTACATGCTAGGCTCGTCAAGTCAACCTAAGTGTATTGCGTGTGTAAATCTGGCTTACACCCGTTGTATTCGAACGTTAGAATCTATCACACCCGATCATCACGTGGTGCTTCAAAACAACAAACCTTCGCAACGGTGCACAGTTAGGGGGAACACTTTCTTGAAATTATTATAAGGGATCATCTTATTTACTACCGTCGTTCTAAGCAAATAAGAAGCAAAACATGATAAACATCACCTGCAATCAAATAGTGACATGATATGGCTAATATCATATTGCTCCTTTGATCTCCATCTTCGGGGCGCCATGATCATCTTCGTCACCGGCATGACACCATGATCTCCATCATCATGATCTCCATCATCGTGTCTTCATGAAGTTGTCACGCCAACGATTACTTCTACTTCTAAGGCTAACGCGTTTAGCAATAAAGTAAAGTAATTTACATGGCGTTACTGAATGACATGCATGTCATACAAAAAATAAAGACAACTCCTATGGCTCCTGCCAGTTGTCATACTTATCGACATGCAAGTCGTGATTCCTATTACAAGAACATCATCATCTCATACATCACATATATCGTTCATCACATCCTTTGGCCATATCACATCACATAGCACTTGCTGCAAAAACAAGTTAGACGTCCTCTAATTGTTGTTGCAAGTTTTTACGTGGCTTCTATAGGTTTCTAGCAAGAACGTTTTTACCTACGTAAAACCACAACGTGATATGCCAATTTCTATTTACCCTTCATAAGGACCCTTTTCATCGAATCCGCTCCAACTAAAGTGGGAGAGACAGACACCCGCTAGCCACCTTATGCAACTAGTGCATGTCAGTCGGTGGAATCTGTCTCACGTAAGCGTACATGTAAGGTCGGTCCGGGCCGCTTCATCCCACGATGCCGCCGAAGCAAGATAAAACTAGTAGTGGCAAGAAAATTGACAACATCTACTCCCACAAATGCTTTGTGTTCTACTCGTGCATAGTAACTATGCATAGGCCTAGCTCATGATGCCACTGTTGGTGAACGTTGCAGAAAATAAAAAATTTCTACGCTTCACCAAGATCAATCTATGGAGTCATCTAGCAACGAGAGAGAGGAGTGCATCTACATACCCTTGTAGATCGCGCGCAGAAGCATTCAAGAGAACGGGGTTGAGGGAGTCGTACTCGTCGTGATCCAAATCACCGGAGATCCTAGCGCCGAACGGACGGCACCTCCGCGTTCAACACACGTACGGTTGGGAAGATGTCTCCTCCTTCTTGATCCAGAAAGGGGGAGGGAGAGGTTGATGAAGATCCAGCAGCACGACGGCGTGGTGGCGGATGCAACAGCGATTTCGGCAGAGCTTCACTAAGCACTACAAGAGGGAAAGGTGTAGCAGGAGGGAGAGGGAGGCGCCAGGGGCTAGGGTGCAGCTGCCATCCCTCCCCCCCCATTATATATAGTCCCCCTGGGGGGCGCCGGCCCTAGGAGATGGGATCTCCAAGGGGGGTGGCAGCCAAGGGGGTGGCTTGCCCCCAAAGCCAAGGGGGCGCCCCCCACCCCTAGGGTTTCCTACCCTAGGCGCAGGAGGAGGCCCAAGGGGGGCACACCAGCCCACCAGGGGATGGTTCCTCTCCCCACTTCATACCATGGGGCCCTTCGGGATAGGTGGCCCCACCCGGTGGACCCCTAGGACCCTTCCGGTGGTCCCGGTACAATACCGGTGACCCCCGAAACTTTCCCGATGGCCGAAACTTGACTTCCTATATATGAATCTTTACCTCCAGGCCATTCTGGAACTCCTCGTGACGTCCGAGATCTCATCCGGTACTCCGAACAACTTTCGGGTTACTGCATACTAGTATCTCTTCAACCCTAGCGTCACCGAACCTTAAGTGTGTAGACCCTACGGGTTCGGGAGACATGCAGACATGACCGAGACGCCTCTCCGGTCAATAACCAACAGCGGGATCTCGATACCCATGTTGGCTCCCACATACTCCTCGATGATCTCCTCGGATGAACCACGATGTCGAGGATTCAATCAATCCCGTATACAATTCCCTTTGTCAATCGGTACGTTACTTGCCCGAGACTCGATCGTCGGTATCCCAATACCTCGTTCAATCTCGTTACCGGCAATTCACTTTACTCGTACCATAATGAATGATCCCGTGACCAGACACTTGGTCACATTGAACTCATTATGATGATGCATTACCGAGTGGGCCCAGAGATACCTCTCCGTCATACAGAGTGACAAATCCCAGTCTCGATTCGTGCCAACCCAACAAACACTTTCGGAGATACCCGTAGTGCACCTTTATTGTCACCCAGTTACGTTGTGACGTTTGGCACACCCAAAGCACTCCTACGGTATCCGGGAGTTGCACAATCTCATGGTCTAAGGAAATGATACTTGACATTTGGAAAAGCTCTAGTGAAACGAACTACACGATCTTTGTGCTATGCTTAGGATTGGGTCTTGTCCATCACATCATTCTCCTAATGATGTGATCCCGTTATCAATGACATCCAATGTCCATAGTCAGAAACCGTGACTATCTGTTGATCAACGAGCTAGTCAACTAGAGACTCACTAGGGACTTGTTGTGGTCTATGTATTCACACATGTATTACGATTTCCGGATAATACAATTATAGCATGAACAATAGACAATTATCATGAACAAAGAAATATAATAATAACCATTTTATTATTGCCTCTAGGGCATATTTCCAACAGCAACAGAGCCTCATATTCGGCTGCATTGTTGGAATCAGTGTATAGTATTTGGAGTACGTATTGGACTGTATCTTCGGTGGGGGATGTCAGGACAACACCTGCCCCCAGACCAGCCGGCATCTTAGAGCCGTCAAAGTGCATGATCCAATTGGAGTACACGCTGTACTCTTTAGGGAGTTCAGCTTTTGTCCATTCGGCTACGAAGTCAACCAGTACTTGCGACTTAATGGCTCGCCATGGTTTGTATGTTATGTCGAACAGGAGGAGCTCGATACCCCATTTAGCAATCCGGCCCGTGGCATCGCGGTTATTGATTATATCGTTGAGTGGTACTTCAGAGGCCACCGTGATTGAACACTCTTGAAAGTAGTGTCGTAGTTTTTGGGATGCCATGAAGACCGTGTATGCTATCTTTTAATAACGTGGGTAAAGTGATTAGCATGGAGTGAGGACGGTGGATACGTAGTATACCGGCTTTTGAAGCGGGAACTTATGCCCGTCTGTCTCTCGTTCGACGACGAGCACTGGGCTTACAACCTGGTGTGTTGTAGCTATATATAACAGCATGGGTTCACCGATATTAGGCGCTGCCAGGATTGGATTGCTGGCCAGAGAGCCTTTATTTCTTCTAGTCCGGCCGTAGCCGCATCCGTCCACTCGAAGTGTTTGGTGCGTCGAAGAAGGCGATAGAGAGGTAATGCCTTTTCTCCTAATCGGGAGATAAAGCGGCTTAGGGCAGCCACGCATCCAGTTAATTTCTGGATTTGCTTGAGGTCTATTGGGGTAGCCAACTGTGACAGAGCTTGGATTTTAGCCGGATTTGCTTCAATTCCTCTATTGGAAACGATGAAGCCCAAGAGCTTTCCGGCAGGTACGCCGAAGACGCATTTTTTTGGATTGAGCTTGATGTCATATGTTCGGAGATTGTCGAACGTAAGCCTCAAGTCGTCTATTAAGGATTCGACATGTCTGGTTTTGATGATCACATCGTCTACGTATGCCTCCACTGTTTTGCCGATTTGTGTTTCCAGGCATGTCTGAATCATGCGTTGATAGGTTGCATCGGCGTTTTTGAGCCCGAAAGGCATGGTGTTAAAACAGAAGGGCTCGTATGGAGTGATGAATGCCGTTGCAGCTTGATCAGATTCCGCCATCTTGATTTGGTGGTATCCGGAGTATGCGTCGAGGAAACACAATGAGTCGTGCGCTGCGATAGCGTCGATGATTTGATCGATGCGAGGGAGGGGGAAGGGATCATTAGGGCAAGCTTTATTGAGGTCCTTGAAATCGACACATAGGTGCCAGGATTTGTCCTTCTTTGGTACCATCACCAGGTTTGCTAGCCAGTCCGGATGTTTTATGTCCCTGATGTATCCGGCCTCGAGTAGCTTGGCTAGCTCTTCTCCCATGGCTTGTCGCTTAGGTTTTGAAAAGCGCTGAAGAGTCTTCTTGACCGGCTTGTATCCCTTTAGTATGTTTAGGCTATGCTCGGCTAGCCTGCGTGGGATACCTGGCATGTCTAAAGGATGCCAGGCGAAGATGTCCCAATTCTCGCGGAAGAACTCTCGCAGTGCGGCGTCTATTGTGGGGTTCAGCTGTGCCCCAATGGATGCTGTTATTGTAGGGTCTGTTGGGTGGACCTGGAATTTGACTATTTTGTCTGCTGGTTTGAAAGAGGTGGACTTGGGTCGTTTGTCGAGTATCACGTCGTCCCTGTCCATTGTGGAGCGTAGCGCAGTTAATTCTTCGGCCACGAGAGCTTCGGATAATGCCTCCAGAGCTAGTGCGGCGGTTTTATTTTCGGCGCGGAGTGCTATGTCCAGATCACTAGCTAGAGTGATGATTCCATTGGGCCCAGGCATCTTGAGTTTCATGTACCCGTAATGGGGTATAGCTTGGAAGCTCGTGAATGCGTCCCGCCCTAAAAGGGCGTGGTATCCACTACTGAATGGGGCCACTTGGAATGTGATTTCTTCAGACCTATACTTCTCCGGCATGCCGAATACCACATCTAGTGTGAATTTTCCTGTGCAACGTGTCTCCCGACTAGGGATGATTCCTCTGAAGGTCGTGCTGCTTTGCTCAATGCAGCTCTTGTCTATTTCCATTTTGTTAAGAGTTTCCTCGTAGATGAGGTTTAATCCGCTGCCACCGTCCATGAGCACTTTAGTAAGCTGGAAGCCGTCCACAATTGGACTAAGGACCAAAGTGGCTGGTGCTCGGACTGTTCGGAATTGAGGTTCGCCACTGGCAATGAAGGTTATGGCCGTGTCGTCCCATGGATTTATTGCTGCAACGTCGCAGACTTTGGCGAGGCTGCGGAGTGCTCGCTTATGCCTATTATTTGAGGTGAAAGTGTCGAAGACTGTCAGTACTATATTATTATTTTCCGCAGGATGGTGCTCTGCGGTAT
Organism: Triticum dicoccoides; assembly: GCF_002162155.2. Taxonomy (NCBI): domain Eukaryota; kingdom Viridiplantae; phylum Streptophyta; class Magnoliopsida; order Poales; family Poaceae; genus Triticum; species Triticum dicoccoides. The sequence continues at coordinate 263,219,240 of NC_041385.1, read as the reverse complement.
TATTGATGAGGAGATCCTCGCTGCTCTTGGCCACCTGCCGGAGTATCCAACATGCTCTCAGGCTGTGTGTTGGTATGGTATCGGTGTACTGTGAATTTTACATGGCCCATTGAGCCATTCCTACAATACGGTTCCACGCCCTGTTGTGGGCTTTGGTTTCTTTGTGATTGGATCGGGTGACTTGCGAGAGTGCACCATTTTTGTTCGGACGAGGGGTTTAGTGAGTGCCAGAGGATCCCAGAATTTTGTTTGGGTTTTCCATGTGCTTTCCATTGCACAGTACTTTTGTACTATGGACGCCAAGTCAGCAAAGTGTGCTATGTCACGGCGACTTATGGCGTTGAAAATTCCCTTGTCCGTGCAATTTTTGCAAAAGAATGAGATTGCATCTTCCTCGCGACAGTCCTTAACCTTGCTCATTACAAGGAGGAATCTGGCCTAGAAGTGATGTACTATCTCTTGGGGCTCTTGTCTAATGTGGGAAAGATCACTTGTGTCTGGGTGGGTGGGTAGATTTAAATCAAAATCCGGACCCGATCTGAGACCCAGGGGCGGAGGAGCTCCCGAGCTTGGCCGCTCGGACTCCGGGATGTTGCCCAATGTTTCTGGCCCGCTGCTCAATTCTAGGTTTGGAGCATGGGCCATGTCCTCCCGTAGATGGGTATCCGGCTCAGAGAGCTCGGGAATCCGGACATAGTTCGTCCACAAAATAGAGGAAGAATCGCTGCATTGTTCCTCCACCACCGCTATCTGATGGGTGACCGGGGGAGAGTTAATCTCTCTTTGGTCGGGTTTAAGCCCGATCCGATCATAGTCCATAGCGACTCCCAGGGCGGCGATGCGATCCAAGAGCTCATTCAGGGAGGAGAGCTCCATTGGATCCATCTGCTCGGTGAATTCCGAGCTGACGTGGGGGCTATTCTTGATGACATGAGAAGTCATCGTCGGCGCAGCGGCCGAACGGGCGGTCATGATGAAGCCGCCCAACCGGAGAGTCTAGCCTATAGCCAGGGCTCCCCCAGGGGTGATGTTGTCCTTGACAACAAGGCGAGCCATCAAGCCTTATCGTGATGGTAAAGTGGAACTCTCAATGAAAGCACCAATGTCGGTGTCAAAACCGGCGGATCTCGGGTAGGGGGTCCCGAACTGTGCGTCTAAGGCTAATGGTAACAGGAGGCAGGGGACACGATATTTTACCCAGGTTTGGGACCTCTCGATGGAGGTAATACCCTACTTCCTGCTTGATTGATCTTGATGATATGAGTATTACAAGAGTTGATCTACCACGAGATCGTAGAGGCAAAACCCTAGAAGCTAGCCTATGATTATGATTGTTGTTGTCCTACGGACTAAACCCTCTGGTTTATATAGACACCGGAGGGGGCTAGGGTTACACAGAGGCGGTTACACAGAAGGAGATCTACATATCTGAATTGCCAAGCTTGCCTTCCACGCAAAGGAGAGTCCCATCCGGACACGGGACAAAGTCTTCAATCTTGTATCTTCATAGTCCAACAGTCCGGCCAAAGTATATAGTCCGGCTGTCCGAGGATCCCCTACCCGAGATCCACCGGTTTTGACACTGACAGCCGCCGCCCCCGTCGCCGTCCCTGTTGTCGTCGGTGCCGCCCCCATCGCCGTCCCTGTCGCCGTCCGTCCCCTTCACTGTCCGTCCCCGTCGCCGTTGCCCCCGCCCCCGTCCCCGTTGCCGTCGCCGTCCCCTCTGCCTCGTTGTCCCGTCGCCTCACCGTCGCCGTCGCCCGCGCTGTGAACCCCTCTCCCCGGCCCCTCTCCTCCCTTCAATCGAAGCCGCTGCGCCGCCGGCGCCGTAGGTGCACACACGCACGCGCGCGCACACACACACACGCACACACACACGCACACGCACACACACATGATTCTGTTTTTAGTTTTTAGTTTTTAGATTTTTCTATTTTTCATACAAATGTTTTAGATGAATTAATTAATTAGATTATATTAATGTCAAATAGTATATAGGAATGTTAGAAATGTTATAGAAATGTTAGAAATGTTATAGAAATGTTAGAAATTTTAAAAATGTTAGTTTTTGCTAGATGAATTAGATTAATTTCAAATTGTTATAGAAATGTTAGTTTTTAGTTTCTTATTATTTTAGTTATACAAATTTAGAATTTGCATATAAGAAATCACAATCCAATCATTTAAAAAATGTTACTTTTGCGGCGTATAATATTTGTTCTCGACGATGCCCGGCCCGCATCCTCGCCGTCGACCCGTTCGCGACGACGTCCTGCTTGGGAGGTCCCATGTCCGGGACTGGGCTCCACCGGGCTGGCACTGGGAGGTGCTACCTTTAGGGGCTCGCTGCTTGGCAAGGACCCGGGTCCCATCATCGACCCTGAGCTCCTTTGGTGGCGTTCCCGTGGGCCACTTTCGGTGCGGAGGGAGCCGGCCCCGTCGGAGGTGGTGCGTCGCCGTGTCAGGGAGGAGGACGAGCACGTCCGTCTGCTATGGACGCCAGGTTCTCCAATACCTGGCAGGGTCTTTGGGGAGATGACCGGAGCTATGATCCTGTGATGGTTCCTTCTCTTTGGGTGTCCACCGCCCACGCCTCAGGAACCGCGAGTGTCCTAGATTATTCTATAGTATTCGATCTTTATTAGGTAGCTAGATAGTGATGTATTGGATATATAATATTCAAGACGATGTATTCGTGATTATATATTATTCGAGACGATGCATATTATGTACTATGATTCAGGATTTCCTTATTGATTGCATGCATGCATTGTAATTTGAATACTAAATTGTTTTATATTTCTTCTGGATTAGTTAAATAAAAGCTATGGCGGACAATACCGGCAGAGAGGGAGAATAGGCCCTGTTCGAAATGAAGAAGATGATGGCTCCCAATATCTGAACAATACCAGGGAGGGTGATGATATGATATTCGATCGCGACGACCGAATTGATGAAGTCATGGACGACAACTTTGATTATGATGGCGAAGAAATTAATGATTATGATGGCGAAGAAAATGTTGATCTTGAAATAACAGAGACCGACGAGGTATATTTATATAAGCAGGCATCTGGTGATCCTCACATGTTTGAAGTTATTTGAAGATATATTAACGAATCGATCTTTCCTCTTTCAGCCCTCTGGATCAACCAAGTCTTCTACAGGCAGAGTGCGAGGCCCGGGAAAAACTTGAAGGAGGGCGTAAAGTACAACATCGATGCCATCAAAACTAATGGCGAACCAATAGCGCCTAAAAACATTGCGAACAAGTTAGTTCGTCTGTGCGGAGTTCTTGTGAAGGACAAACTGCCGATCTCCCTTCAATAATGGAAAGAGCCATCAAAGCCCCGTCCAGATCTTACTTTTGTTGATGACAGAGCAAAAACTGCGCTTCGGGAAGATCTCATGGAACATTTAACCCTATCAGATCATTTCACAGCTGCAGATATGGAGAAAGTCAAGGACACTGCTCTTAGGAAGATGGCAATTGCATTCAACAACCACAAGAAACTGTATGGAATAACTACGTCAAAGCAGGAAAGAAGACTCCAGAATTCAAGGGAACACTGGAGAACCAAAGAGAACACTGGGACGATTTTGTGAAATTCAAGGAATCAGAATTATCTAAGGAACGGTCCAGAAAAAACAAGGCCAATGCCGCAAAAAAGCAGCAATTCCATAGGCTGGGGCCAGGTGGCTATGCGGTGGCAATGCCTAAGTGGGATAAGTCTGAGCAAGAGATGCTGGCTGCACAGGCCACTCTAGTTACATTGAGCTGGCCCCCCAGGTGCAGAACTTGGTTCTATGCGCATGGGGGCGTTGGACCCGAAGACAGGTGAGGTTTCGAAGAAGGCATGTCTTAAAGGAGCCGATGTTAAGTTAGTTGAAGCAATAGAAGAAGCTCTAAAGGGGGTGTTCATGCCCAACAGAGAGAACGGCGAGCTTACGCGCGCCCTGGGAAATCCTGAACACCCGGGAAGAACACGAGGTAAGGGCGTTGTTCCGTGGTATGAGGGCTTTTTTGAGTGGAACGCCGACTACAGAAGCTATGCGAGAAGGAATATGGAGGAGGAGAAGAAGAAGAAGCTGGAGGACAAGCAGAGCAAGCAGGAAGCAGAACGCCTTCAAGGCCTAGAATCAGCGCACGCGGAATTGGCACTCAAATTGCAGCTGTAGCAGCAGCAGATCGACTCTCTTAGCCAGGAAAGGGGGTCTCAGCAGTGGCCGCAGCTAGCAGATGATCCAACATTGTATAGCACCATCCCATCCATGCCGAGAAGGAGCGTGGGCTCCGCCCCGGGTGACGCACTGCTGGATAGATACCCTGTGGATGACATCATGGAGAACACTAACTGTAAGCTACACTTCAAAATAAAGAACATATCCGTGAAGGCGGCGGACGTCGTTGCTTATACAAATCCCCCCAGAGCAACCTACCATTGCAGAACGATTCTAGCCGGCTATGCTCGTGTTGTGGTTGATGAGGTGGTAGACCAATATTCGGGGCTACAGCTTGACATTCCTGGAGGTGATGAGGAGCACACACTGGGAGAGGCCATACATCATATCATCCTATGGAGAAAGGATTGCATCATCATTCGAAGGCCACCGACACCGCGTCAGCTAGAGCATGACATTCCAGGAGGTGACAAGGAGCAGAAGACTCACGCTCCTCCAACTCCGGCACAGCTTCAGACAACTCCTCCTGCTTCAACTAAGCCAACGCGTGTGGCCACTCCTCCTGCTTCAACTCAGCCAACGCGTGAGGCCACTCCTCCTGCTTCAACTCAGCCAATGCATGAGGCCACTCCTCCTCCTCCAACGCGTGCCACTCCTCCTCCAAGTCCAACATCGCGTCAGCCGTCTCTGCTGCCTCAGCAATCGCGGAAGAGAGCCGCCGCAGCTATGGTGCATAGTGCTACAAGTCGAGGTAGTACAGGAGGTACAAGCGGAGGCAAGCGATTTCAATATGGTCTAAGAAGCCTCGCACCTCTTCCTCAAAGGCCTTACAATATGACCAAGGAGCAAAACAAAGCCATAGTGAAGGCCCAAGTGGACGCCCATTTTGGACCAAAACCACCACCGCCACCAAGGGAGAGAGTGCCCGAGGATAAGATTGACCACTTTATTTGTGTGGCTAAAGCACCAGCTCCCGAGCCTGTTGAGTCAGACTATGACCGCGAAATCAGGAAGGCACATCGAGCATGACAAAAGGAGTCAAGCTCGAGCTCGAGCCAAGCAGCTGGCCAAAAATGCGGGAAAACCGTTCCCCAGCTAGGAGAACAGGCGGCGCAGTCGACCCCCCGCTTGTTGTACCAACACATGAGAGTACCGGTGCCGGTCAGCTGGTAATAACCGACGAGCATAGAAGGCATGCTGAAATGCTCGGTATCACTGTTGGACAACTCCTCGAGATTGAGCCCATGCCTAAGCTTAGAGAGCAGGACATAAAACGGAAATATGTCTGCGGCCAACCTTTGGTCAAGCGTGAGGAGGTCAAGAACCTCCCAACGAGAATGCATGAATTGCATGATTGGTACATGAAAATTACCAAGAGTAACAATCGAGAGGGCCTCATGGTGAAAGTCAAGGAAGAGTATTACTTCCATAAGCTAGCTCTGTCCGTTGAGCATTCAGAACTATTTCAGTTATTCAATCAAGACACACTCGACAAATCTCTCGTCAGTTACTATTGTCTGTAAGTGATTTCTTTCTGTAATTCAAGTCTCAAGCTAGCTGTACTGCTCATTGATCGATCACTACCTGTAATTATCCTCACTATATTCTTTTCTGTGGTATTATGCAGGATGAAGATGTATGAAATGAAAAAAGCTGGATGCTATGGCATTGGGTTCATTGACCCAAATACCGTTAATGAACAAACATGGACATATAAATGGTATAAAGATGATGTAGAGAAAAACATGCTAGAGTTTTTGAAGCGCCTCAATACCAATGAAGATATACTACTTCCTTACAACTTCATGTGGGTCACACTGTCTTGTACTACAAATTCTGTTTTTACTTACTAGCTAGCTAGATGTTAATAATTAAGTGTATAGGGTTTAGGGTAGTTGATGAGTGTTATGCACATGCCCGCTTAATTAAGACATGCAAACATGTCTGCATGCAGTTTCCATTGGATCTTGTTAATCATTAAAGTTGACGAAGGAACAGTTGAAGTACTGGACTCAGTACTTAATAAAAAGAAAGACTACACAATCGTGAAGGGGATAGTCAACACATAATTTCAATCGTTATTAACTATATGCCGGCCTCTTTAGTTCGTCATTTCCTGATATCAACTATTTAATAACTCGTTTATTCATTTTCTTTGTCGGCGGGCAGGTCTTGGGCAAAGTTCAGGAATGAGGTTCCAGGCCCATGGAAAGAAAAGCTGTATTGGTTTCGACCCAAGGTATAATTAATTAAGTAGTACTAGCTAGCTACCATGCATCTCTTTAATTCTAGTTTCAATACCATTAATTATCATGCTTGATTAATTATTATCTGATTAAATTCTATTCTCGTGAAAGCCGTGAAGCAGGTGCCGGGGACTGATGTGTGTGCATAGTACGTTTTTGAGAACATTCACATGATGACGTCCGAAAGAACCAAAACTGATAGACAGCTATGGGTACGTTTGGCAGAACAATATTCACAATTTTTACATCATTATTGATATCTAGTCACATAACTAATACACATGCATATTGATCTCCTTCTTAACAGTTCGAATCGGTGCGGGAGGAGCTCCTACCAGTGGAGCGCATACGAGCACTTCAAGAGGAAATAGCGGGATTTTTGCTCGACCAGGTCATAGATCCCGAAGGGGAATTCTACTATGAGCTACCGCCCCAATGAACCACTCCCAATTGTCATCATGCTCCGAAGGCACCAAGGCAAATGCCACTGGCTCTGAAGGCAACATGTAGGAAAAACTGTATATATATACATGTGTATGTGTGAATAATGGTGTGGTTGTGAGACACTGGATATATATATATATATATATATATATATATATATATATATATATATATATATATATATGATCGGTCCTACGGGAAATTCTATATATATATGCATAACGTGTACAATATGTAGTATCGTAAAATACCAGCAAACGAAAAATAATTAAATGGAAAACACAAAATTAAAGGAAAAATAAATAATAAAACCAAAACCCCCCAAAAATTTTAGTACCGGTTGGTGTTACCAACTGGTACTAAAGGTTTCCCACACCCGGCCCTGGCTCGTGCCACGTGGTGGCCCTTTAGCGGCGGTTCGTGCTGAACCGGTACTAAAGGGGGGACCTTTAGTCCCCACCCTTTAGTGCCGGTTATAGAACCGGCACTAAAGGCCCTTACGAACCGGGGCTATAGCCCGGTTCTACACTAGTGGGATGGCCCAAAAGAATAAGTGTTTTAAGGCATAAGGTAGTCCAACTGGCAGATGATAAGACAACCCTTGGATTAATGATCTTGACCATGGCGAGTAGAGGATTCTGGGTCATCTTGCACCGGTTCATCTCCTTCTTCGTCACCCGTTAACTGGAAGTCAAAGTGGCCCAATTGATCCCAGTCAAAGCTTTGAACACAGCTTCGTCATCAATAAGTGTTGATGGGTCAATATCAGGGGCAAAGGTGTGCTTACGGATTGGTGGAATAAGCTCCTGGGAGTCTTGAACCGGCGCCTTCACCTTATCAACATTATAAGCCGCCTGGTAATGAGATAGGTCCATGTCTTCAGCCAGTTTGCTTGCTAGAGGGCGCATTTCTCTTGCTATCGCCGCAAAGTCCTCAACACTAATGGGAGACATGTACTCCTTTACACTTGGACAGCCATTGGCCAAGTCTTCTGGGTCCAGATCTGCTTGCCACACCCTGGCTCGGGTTAGCGCAATGATGGCACCGGCTCTAGCAGCTGATAGCTTCAGATCCTCCACTCTTTGGGGCAATACAGACAACTTATCCAGCGTGTCTGTGATAAGAGTTGGTGGTTGTTTTAATGAGAAGCTGCAGAGATAGATTGTTGTGCGACAGTATACAATTGCTCGATAAGAGTATAGGTGGCTTTCAGCTTCATGCGCATGTCTGCACCAAGATGGGCGATTCTGGAGCCCACATTACCAAACAAATTGATAAGCCGGATGAATGATTATTCAACTACATTTATGGTAACATATTGGAATAATGTTACTTACCAAAGACAACGGTGGTCATGGTGTTAATTTGATGTTTTAAACCGGAAAGCTCTTCAGCCACCGGCTTAAGGGTCGCCTCTGCTTCTTTTGCTCTTTTTAACAGAGCCGCTTTGTCAGACTCCCAGCTTGTCCTATCAGCCTTGAAGTCCTTTTTCAACTTCTATTTCTTCCAAGGCGGTTGCCAATTCTGATTTGGCCTTGGAAGTTTCAGATTGTTGAGACTTGATATTTTCTTGAAGGTCGGCGACTTGGGATTCTTATGCAGGACGGAAGAGTTGTTTCATATGCCTCACGACAGCTTCGACCTCATGAGTTGAATTATTCCACGCATGATTTGGATTTAGTAGCCGTAGTGCATGCGCTCAAGACATGGAGACACTTTCTCATCGGTAACTATTGTGATGTTTACACGGATCATAAGATTTTGAAGTACATCTTCACGCAGAAGGAGTTGAACCTCAGGCAAAGGAGATGGTTGGAGCTTATAAACGATTATGATATGAGATTGCATTATCATCCAGGAAAGGCCAATGTCGTAGCAGATGAGTTGAGCCGCAAGAGTTATTTTAACACGCTCATAACTAGGGTATTACCGCAGGAGTTAGCCGATGATCTCCGAGAACTACACTCGGAGATAGTCCCGGGAGGTTATGTTGCAGCATTGGAAATTCAGACCACTTTGCTAGGAAAGATCCGAGAAGCCCAGAAGACGGACAAGGAAATTGCAGAGATAAAGGAAAGGAAGAGTAAAGGAAAGGCTAAAGGTTTTCACGAGGATGAGCATGAAACTTTATGGTTTGAGGATCGTATCTATGTGCCTAATGACCCTGAGATCAGGAAGTTGATTCTTCAGGAGGCTCATGATTCGCCTTATTCGATTCACCCAGGCAACACCAAGATGTATCTGGATTTGAAGGAGAGTTTCTGGTGGACAGGAATGAAGAAGTATATTACTGAGTATGTAGTAGTATGCAACGTGTGTCAGAGAGTTAAGGCAGAGCATTAGAAACCAGCAGCGTTACTTCAGCCTTTGCCGATACCTGAATGGAAGTGGGATAAACTTGGCATGGATTTTATCACCGGATTACCCAGGACCCATTCAGGCTATGATTCTATCTGGGTTGTAGTTGATCGCTTGACGAAGGTAGCCCATTTCATCCCTGTGAAGACAACTTATACGAGTGCTAAGTTGGTGAAGATATAAATGACCAGGATCGTATCTCTACATGGAGTTCCGAGGACCATCGTAACAGATAGAGGAACACAGTATACTTCCAAGTTTTGGAATCAGTTGCACGAAACTTTGGGTACCAGGCTAGAGTTCAGCATAGCCTTTCATCCATAGACAGATGGACAGACCAAGAGAGTCAATCAGATTCTGGAAGACATTTTCAAAGCTTGTGCGCTAGATTATGGATCTAGTTAGGATGATAATTTACCATATGTAGAGTTCTCCTATAACAACAGTTATCAAGCCAGTTTGAAGATGGACCCTTTCGAAGCTTTGTACGGAAGGAGGTGTAGGACACCATTATCATGGGATGAAGTTGGAGATCGACAGTTGTTCGTACGAGACTTAATCAAAGATTCTGAGGAGAAGGTTAAGTTGATTTGAGATAGACTCAAGATAGCCCAGTCCAGGCAGAAGAGTTATGCAGATACCAAACACAAGGAGGTAGCCTACAAAGTCGGAGACAGAGCATATCTCCATGCATCCCCAAATTTGAGGAGTTAAGCGATTTGGAGTCAAAGGGAAGCTAGCAACATGATTTGTGGGACCCTACAGAGTTTTGGAACGCATGGGAGAAGTTGCTTACAAGTTGGAATTACCTGAAGGATTGTTAGGAGTTCATGATGTGTTTCACATTTCCCAGTTGAAGAAGTGCCATGCAGAGATGGCTGACATTCCTCTGAGAGATACAGTGCCACGGGAAGCGATTCAGTTGGAGAGCGATTTGACCTATGAAGAGAAACCCGTTAAGATTCTTGAGTTTTCCAGCCGAGTTACTCGTAGCAAAGTCATCAAATTTTGCAAATTTCAGTGGAGCCACCATACCGAGGACGAAGCCACCTGGGAGCAAGAAGAAGACCTCCGCAAGGACCAAACACACATTTTTGCTGACCAACCCGAATCTCGAGGGCGAGATTCATCTTAAGGAGGGTAGGTTTGTAACATCCCAATTTTCAATTTGGATGTTATGCATAGATCATTCATATGCATACATGATTTATTGCATTTTGTTGCTTAGTTTAGGTTGCATTTTGATCCAAGAGGCCTTAAGCCACTCAAGGACCAATTTGAGAGAGTTGGAGGTTTCACAAAAATCCAATTTTGATTTATCAAAATTTGGTAATTGGATCAAATTGTTTTTCAAAATTCTTTTTCCAAATATTTTGAAAATAATGAGAGAAGATAAAATGATTTCTTAAATTTAGTAAAAAAAATATTGGTAATTGAATTTTGAATTTTTGAGAGATTATTTGATTTTATTCGTTAGTTTATTAATCAGTTAGTTGAGTAATTATAATTGTATTGTTTGTTATTAGTTGAGGTATTTAAGTCCAAAAAAATGTTCATGAGGTCACTAATAAGTCCATTTAGCTACGTGATTTTTTCTGGAATTTTTAGGATTATATTTATATTTATTTTAAGTGTTTTTAGTTTCTAGAAAATTATTTAAAAAACGCGCACCGCCGAACTGGGCCAACCCAACTCAAGCCAGGCCACGGGCCAGCTGTGCCACCGCCTCTGCCACCGGCTCCCGAGCTGAGTGCGCTGCCGCCACGACCGGGAGTCCGACCCAGACTCGCCGCCGCCGACCCACTACCGAAGTCGGA
>NC_041385.1:263202975-263207744 GCF_002162155.2 Triticum dicoccoides | reverse complement strand
TTATATAGCTGCTCGCCCCCGCAGCCTTTCCTCATCTCGCTGCCGCAAGCCGTCGAGCGCCGCAGCCTGTTGCCGCCTGCTCCCTCTCGCGCCGCCGCCTGCTGCCGTCGCCGCCGCAAGCCGCAGCCCTGCCTCGCCGGAAGCCGCCGCCACCGCCGCCGATGATCCCGTCGCCACCGTCGTCGAACTGGCCAAAGACCGGTATAAACCGATCGGTTTTGCTACAGTTTTTTTCGGTTTATATATTAGATCGGTTTATTTTTTTACTTCACTTAATTAGCGAACGTTCACCCGTTTAGATCTGCTAATGAACAAATTCGTTCGATAGTCTCTGTTAGCGGACGTTCATCCGATAGATTTTTTATTTTTAGTTTAATTTTTCAGTCAGGGACCTATCTGTGAGTACTTTTATCGCAGATTAGCGCTTGATCTTCAAACTAGCGTAATTTTTTGCTTGTTTGTCCAAATTCGACGAAACCAACGGCTAAATATTTAGAACGATCTTCTCTATCTAGTAAACCAACTTGAACATGATTTTAACTATTTAAAATTTGAGTTTAGTACAGATTAGTATTTGATCTTGTTTTGTTTGTATCTTGAGTTTCGTAGCTCCGTTTGAGTTGATTCTTTTTGCAAATCATAGTTAATCACATGTACCTACTGTTAGGATCTAATCCACATAAAAATAATGCTGTTAAAATTTGTTTTATGTTTAGATTAGTTATATGCTTGTTTCGAGATTTATTTGGATCTTTTCTCGATCTCTCTTTGCATCGTTTGCTTGATTGCTTATGTATGCTTTTGTTTGTCTATGCTAGATTTTCTGGACTGCGAAGCTTGTTACTACGAATCTCTATAGTTTTCCGATCGTCAGCAAGGAAAGTTAGACTTTGATCATACTCTTCTATACCCAGTTTTTACTACACATTAGTTTTGCCCCTCAAATGTTTGCATCAGTAGGATTTGGGAACATGTGGTTTGTTTGTAGTACTTGAGGTAGGAACCTAATACCTTTGATCACCCCGGGAATATACATTGTGCTCATTTATTGCTTAGCCATGCTCGTAGACGGGGATTGGGTCGTGATGTACATCACTAGTAGAAAACAGGGCAACCGTTCGGCCTTGGCCAGCCCATTAGTCCCAGTTCTTCAACAACCGGGACCAATGGGGGGTATTAGACCCGGTTCGTGAGCCCAAGGGGCCGACCAGGGCCTCATGGGCATTGTTCCCTATTCGTGTGGAACCATTTGTCCCGGTTCGAGCCACGAACCGGGACCAATGGTCCTCGCTGCTGGCCCACAACCATTGGTCCCGGTTCTTGGCTTGAACCGGGACAGAAGGGGTGGCTTTAGTCCCGGTTCATGGCACGAACTGGGACAAATACCTTGCCTATATATACCCCATCGCCACGGCAGAGCACTCCACAGTGCTCTGTTTTGTCAAGCCGGCGAGGGGAGGGCATTTGGGTGCTCTAGTTCACCTCCTAAGCACATGAGGTGTTCGATGAAATGCCCGAGCCACACTAGTTAAGATTTCTCCTCTCAAAACTCGACCTCCGAGCTCCATTTTCAATGAGATTTGTCTAGATTTAGCAGTCCGTCACGCTCCGTCCCCGCCCCGTCTTCACCGCCGTCGATCGCCTGCGCCGATCTTGTCGTCGGCACCACCGTGGTGAGCCTCTTGTTCTTATCTTCTTTCTGAAAGAGAAAAAATTCTGACTTCAGATAGATACTTGTCTAATTTTCTTACTTTTATTATTCCTTGTTATTATATAGCGCGATGGTTTTGGTATCCGCCCCCGTCAGCCCTCGTCCTGTCTATGATTCAAATGTGGTATATATTATCTTTCCATAACTATTTGGTTCATTTATTGTTTATGACAATTATGCCGACCAATGTGACATAGATTTTATTTATCTAGGAGGTTGTTGAACCGGAAATTCCAACCGACCCATTGTCGAGAGGTTAAATTTAGTTGAAGAAGAAAACAATTACTTGAAGTAAAAAATAAGAAAAATTGAGGAGGCGAAGATGATATTGGAGTTGCATGTTGCGGATGTCGTCGATTATCACAAGATGAAGATGGATGCAATGCGGTTGAAGATTAAAAAGATTAGAAAATATGCCATTCATACCGAGGCTTGGTATCATTATGCAGTTGGATCAGTTGTTACCTTGGTTGCGGTTATGATCACATTTGTTTTTGCATTGAAATGTTTTACATAATTTCAATGTATGGTTTAATTAGATGCTCTGGAGAGCTATATGTTGTTCAATGAGAACTATGTATGTACTTTGGAATTAATGCTCTAGAGAACTATGTATGTACTTTGGTTTCAGAGTTCATTTCAAATGCTTTTCAACTTCATGGTCTTATAGCTCAAAATAATCAATAAATGCATGAAAAATAACAAATGAAGTCAGAAAGGGTTGTAAATTGATGATGCGGCTTTGAATGGTGCATTTTGAACACAGAAAAAACAAGGGGGTTCAAATAAGTTCAAAAAAATGAAATCCCTTTGTAACAGACGAGTTTCCGTTTGAAACCCTGATACTTCGAAGGAGATTGTCTGTTTTGTACACGAAGTGCATCCAGTTTTTGCCGTAAGCCTCTCTACTTTCTTGCACATGCTATGTGGGTGAAATGATGATACCATGCCAACTTGGAACCTTCTCAAAGTTCATTTCAAATGCTTTTCAATTTCATGGTCTTATAGCTCAAAATAATCAGTAAATGCATGAAAAATAACAAATGAAGTCAGAAAGGGTTGTAAATTGATGATGTGGCTTTGAATGGTGCATTTTCAACACAGAAAAACAAGGGGTTCGAATAAGTTCAAAAAAATGAAATCCCTTTGTAACAGACGAGTTTCCGTATGAAACCCTGATACTTCGAAGGAGATTGTCTGTTTTGTACACGAAGTGCATCCAGTTTTTGCCGTAAGCCTCTCTACTTTCTTGCACATCCTATGTGGGTGAAATGATGATACCATGCCAACTTGGAACCTTACCAGAGTTCATTTCAAATGCTTTTTAATTTCATGGTCTTCTAGCTCAAAATAATCAGTAAATGCATGAAAAATATCAAATGAAGTCATAAAGGGTTGTAAATTGATGATGTGGCTTTGAATGGTGCATTTTGTACACAGAAAAAGAAGGGGGTCAAATAAGTTCAAAAAAATGAAATCCCTTTGTAACAGGCGAGTTTCCGTATGAAACCCTGATACTTCGAAGGAGATTGTCTGTTTTGTACACGAAGTGCATCCAGTTTTCACCGTAAGCCTCTCTACTTTCTTGCACATCCTATGTGGGTGAAATGATGATACCATGCCAACTTGGAACCTTATCAGAGTTCATTTCAAATGCTTTTCAATTTCAAGGTCTTATAGCTCAAAATAATCAGTAAATGCATGAAAAATAACAAATGAAGTCAGAAAGGGTTGTAAATTGATGATGTGGCTTTGAATGGTGCATTTTGAGCACAGAAAAACAAAGGGGTTCAAATAAGTTCAAAAGAAATGAAATCCCTTTGTAACAGACGAGTTTCTGTATGAAACCCTGATACTTCGAAGGAGATTGTTTGTTTTGTACACGAAGTGCATCCAGCTTTTGCCGTAAGCCTCTCTACTTTCTTGCACATGCTATGTGGGTGAAATGATGATACCATGCCAACTTGGAACCTTATCAGAGTTCATTTCAAATGCTTTTCAATTTCATGGTCTTATAGCTCAAAATAATGAGTAAATGCATGAAAAATAACAAATGAAGTCAGAAAGGGTTGTAAATTGATGATGTGGCTTTGAAGGGTGCATTTTGAACACAGAAAAACAAGGGGGTTCAAATAAGTTCAAAAGAAATGAAATCCTTTGTAACAGACGAGTTTCCGTACGAAACCCTGATACTTCGAAGGAGATTGTCTGTTTTGTACACGAAGTGCATCCAGTTTTTGCCGTAAGCCTCTCTACTTTCTTGCACATGCTATGTGGGTGAAATGATGATACCATGCCAACTTGGAACCTTTTCAGAGTTCATTTCAAATGCTTTTCAATTTCATGGTCTTATAGCTCAAAATAAAATAAATAAGTAATTTGAAACAAAATAATATAAACTTTAATAAAATAGATGAGTAGAAACAAAAAAACTTTAATAACATAAATAAAATTTATGAAACGAAAATTATCAAAGTATGTTTTGTTCAAAACATTATAAGCAACTTCTAGTATTATTGAAACTAAAATTATATAAAATTGATGCAACTAAAATTAACAAAGTATTTTCTGTTCAAAATCATTAAAAGCAAAAGGAATTTTCATAAAGAACTTTTTTTGTTAGAAACTTTAATAGTAAAAAGAATTATCATAAAATAAAATTAATAAGTAATTATAAACAAAATAAAATAAAATAAATAAGTATTTTGTTGTAAGTAGAAACAAAACCAAATGAATAAAGCAAAAAGGAAAACAAAAAAACTGGGAAACAAATCAAAAATTTGCCACCAACTAGGCCACCACGGCCTGAATATGACTAGAAACCCATTCATGGGCCAGGATTCAGGCCCGCAGTAGGCCCAGAAGGCCCATCAGGGAAAGCAGTAGCAAGTAGGCCCGCAAGCCTGCGGTGGAGAGGAGCTCGAGTGGGGTGCGGCAGTGGGGCTTATAAACCACTATGCACCCCTCTCAACTAGCGAGGTGGGACTAAACTTTGGCCCCGACGCGGGTAGCACAGGGGCCTTTGGTCCCGGTTGGTGGCACCAACCGGGACTAAAGG